>NC_090658.1:81735804-82060304 GCF_013368605.1 Nyctibius grandis
TTCTAGGGCATTTCATGCTGTCCTTTCAGATAATGTAAGGTCAGTAGATAAATCTAAAAAAGTAAAATGTCATAAGAAACATCAACCTTATCTTCTGTAAAAAGGGATCTTAACATAATCCAAAATAAAGATTTATAAGATCATGTCCTTGCTAATAATGTTACCGAGTTTTGAGATCAAAAATGTTCCATAGGAGTTTAACGTGGACGACAATCCATTCGATTATGAGCAAACTGGTAAGAACTTAAACTCTTCCTATTTCCTCCTCATCCCATGGGTCCAGCAGATACAGGTCAGGTAGCAATGTCAGTGTCTGCTACTTTGGATCAAAGTTTATTTTTTCCAACATTTTCTCTGATTACTTTGTTCACTGGCAAATAAGGTTTCTATCCTGATTCCTAGTACTGTTTATATCTTGGCTGAGCTACTGGACAATGATGCTGAGGTAGGTCTCTCTCCTACTTATAACTGTGTAACTGAGCTCCTAAATCTGGCAAGTTGTTGTATTTTTGACATGCAGTCATTCTTCACTATGCTTTTTGGAAAAATGTGCTGTGAGCAGAGGCATCTGTAAAAGAAACAGGAAATTAGAAAAGTAAGAGTAATTCCTATCATAAGATAAAATGACCAATGAAACTTGTTACAAGGGCAGCCACAAATCTTCACAGTGCAAGGCTACCATTGGAGACTGGATTGCTTTGCTGAAAAATGTCCAGTCCTCTAGAATTCTTTTCCATCCCATTCCATAATATTTTTGGCAACAAACTGTTTTTGGGTGATTTTTCTTTCTGTATACGTTTTTGTTAGGCGGGCATTAACTGAGAAGCCTGGACCTGTATGTGTATTACAGGAACTGAGATGTGAATTCTGGCCTTCTCAAAGCCGTAGCTTGCAAATGGACTAAGAAAGTTACATGCCTGAATAGCAGCATGGGTGTAAATACATGTATATATGGTTAAGATAAAAATAGTCCCCCCAAGTTTTATTGTAATTTTGAACAGCTGCAATGTTCATTAGTTTCAAGACCTAATTTCTATGCTTTTCTATTTTAATTCAAAATTAGAGACAAGTCCGTTTTGTTCAAAGGTCTTCAGATTTGGTTTCTACTCCTCACGTTGGATATGGAAAACACTAGGATGAGACTGTTCCAGTTCGCTGGTGCTCACAGGCTGTATGAATAAGCTCTTAAAATATTGATTCTGCATGTCGTCTAGATGATATGTATGGCTGTATACCATGTGTGCTTATAATGGGTTTTACTTTGACAAGATAAGGTATAATTTTCAGTTCTTAACACTTGCACAGAATCGCTTGCCCTGTAGTCCACTTACAGAATATGTATGATCTTATACAACAAACTGGGATGATTCCTTTCTGAATATAAAAGGCCTTGTATTAAGACTAAGCCATTTTTTCCGGGCTTATACAGAGAGCACAAGCTTTTAAAAGTGCATGTGAAATTTTGGTGAGAGCTCTGATAAAAATCAGAACCTTTGAAGTTCATCAGTTGCTATTTAGAATAACAGGAATAAGGACTATTCTTTCCTTTTAATTAGCATTTGCTGGTGGATGAAGCACTAAGAGATAAACTGTTTGTTGAAGCTTAAGAGTACACACAGAGAAGTCTGAGTCACTATTGTTACACGAATGCATGAATGAATAACAATGAAAACTGTATAATGAAAAGTTTTTCCTCTCATTTAATTCTAATATGCCATAATGCAAGCTTGTGTGGTATGGGAAGTCTTTTCATATATAATTATACTGTTGAAAGCACCCCAAAAATAAAAATTGTAAATTCTGAAGGCCACAGAAGGACAGATAAATGAATGGCAAATTCCACTGAGCGTTTTATCAGCTTCCTGCCATTCTCTGAACAGTGCCAGATAAAAACCCCAGTGCTTAAAGGTCTTGTGAAAGGTTCTGCATAAGCTTGTAAAATGTGTATTAATTATAGAAAGTACATTATAGTCTCCTCAAACTTCCTTTAGTTTTCTCCAAATGCACAAACACCTCCAGCACTTTCCTATCTGGCCAAAATGGCTGCATTTAAGATTGAAACTACAGAACTGTCTTTATGAAATTAACTGGCTAATGAGCCTTATTATTTGCAGACTTTTAGCTTCTCTCCTGTTTTTCATATATCTTTCTATTTACTATAGACAAAGTAGGCGGTGAGATGAGCCCTTCACTTTGTTCAACACATACCACTAGAAGATACTGATCTGAACAGCTCATCACAGGCACTTGGGCTATATCTTTTCATAATGGCTATTAATCTCACAGGAAGAGAAAGACTGTATGTACCCTACAACATGAAATTTTTCTTTTGGTAATCTTTTAAAAACAAAATTGTAAATCTGAACAATCACCCTCTGAAAAAAAACGTAGAAGTTTGTTAATTTTATAAGCTAAAATTTTCAAAGGTTGAGCATAGCCCACCCTTTCCTATTGCTAACTGTGGCATGGCCAACACTTGGGAAGAAGAGAGCAAGATCTTCCCTGAAACTGTTTCTCTTGGAAGCATTGAAATGCTGCAGTTACAGGTATGCTGGCTGGGCTGTGAAGTCAGGGATGGGCCAGAGCTCTTCTGTGCTCCCATGGCTGCCCTCAGGGGAAGAAGAGGGAAAGGAGAAAGAAGTGCAATTGAAATGCAGAGTTCAGGAGAGAGAAGGAAAACAAATGAATTTAGGGGAAAATGAGTGAGGGTGTGGAACAAGTAGTATCAGAAGATACCAGAATATCAGGCAGAAATGGGAGATTTGAGCAGAATGGGGCCAGCAATCAAAAAGAACTGAATATAACCAGTAGAGGAAGCTTTCTTGCAGACCCCAGAACCAAGAGGATCCAGTTCAAGTCTGTCTGTCCATGAGGCAAGCTTACTCCTTTTTTTAAGTCTTCCTAAACATTTTACAGCATCTTCCTGGATTGGAGGAATTACTGTCTGGCTTGGTTGTTTTGGTTGTTTTTTTGAATCAAGTTTTTGTTGCTATGGACAAAATTCATTTGCATCTCTCTAACATCTAACAAGCTCAAGTATCAAGTGATACTTGTTGTATCACTTGCAGATTTCTGAATTGTTTTGGAGTCAATATAAATTTAGATAGTTACAGCAATTGGCTTCCACAGTACATTGTTATTCCTACAAATACTTGGAGAATGTCAACAAAATTTGTTTTTCTTTTAGTCATTCTTATGTGGATAAACTTTGTTTTGTCTTGGTACTCTTTTTTTAAATGGTTTTACCAGGCTCATGAACTACCGTGCACATATATCCTCTCTTTCTTCAGAGGAGTGCTGAGAAAAAAGCAATTCTCCTTTTTCGCAGTAGTAGCATGAATGTGAACAAAAGCAGCTTCTCTCCATCACAGTAAATGACGCTTATGTTGCATATGCATTTCATTTTTATCTCTGCTTACATTCTTGAGCAGTTCCTTTTCTATGTTGACATGAGAGGGATGTTACTTTTGCCTTAACATTAAGCTACAACTTAGGCTTCTCCTTTACATCAACCAGTCCCTGATTAAGCCACGAAATGCAGCCTCTCTTGCTCCGCCATCACAGAGATCTACTGTCCTTATTTCTGCAGCACTCGTAGTTGCTCGCTTCATGCCCTGACACATTCAGGATTGTCCTGTGTCTGGTACCACACTTCAGGGATTATGAAATGGATGTTAAAAGCCCACAGCATGCAAGATCCACCCCTTCCCGCATCACCACTGGATCAAGGGGTTTATCACATTGCGTAGGGAGCTCACTGAATAGAGCTAGTCATACCTGCAGTACAGTTTCTCTAGGAAGCCTTCAAGGGTCTGGGATGACAACATCTGCTGCTTTTTTTGAGAGAAGGTCATTAACATTTCTCTGCAGTGGCACATTTTAAATCAAAATAGGTTTTCTTAAGTCTTCACCATTTTTCTTCTCACTTATTTTGCTGTCAGCTTCACCTAAGAAGTAAAACAGAGACTGAAGTCTTCAGCTGGCTTGCTTCATGTAGGCTAATTTAATTTTCTTCTTTAGCCTGTGGTCAGGCATACAGTGGGTCATACAGACAGGACAGTGAATCATGGTCTGGGAAGTCAGCTGACAGTTCCAGCCGAGTGCATTGGGCTTTTTGCCTGCATGTAGGCACTTAGCTGAATGAGGACCTGGGGTACGAGCCTCAGATCTCAGCAGGAGCAACAGCTCTGCCTCTGTGCTTGGCTTTTAGCTGTTTTTTAGCAGAAGTTAATTTGATTGCAAGCTAGTATTCACACTTTTAAAATCAGATATTAGGGCCTGTATAGCTCTACTAATGTGTTTTGTAAACTCCATTTACACCTTGCAAATCTCTGTGGGAGTTCGGCATTCACTGTGAACAATAAAATGTTTGGCTAGCTTGTTCACAAATTTTTGTGCTTTGCCAGAGGCACTTAAAATCAAAACCATGCTCCAGAAAAATGCCCAGAATCTGCGTTTTTATTCCTCTTGCTAAGTGCTGCTTTCCAGTGGCTTACCAGCTTCTCCCTGGAGAGTGGAGAGTAAAAAGCAGGGTGCATATAGTATTTTTCTTCTCCTTAACTGACCTCCAAAATTCTCTATTTTGATCATCATCAGCTGAAGAAGGTAGACGAGCTCTTGGTTAAGTTTTGTTATGGCTGAGTGTAAATTGTAGAGATGTTGTCATCTGCATCAGACACTTCAGGTGTTTGTGGCTTGCTTAGAGGAAATTTTTGGTGTCTCAGCGATACTGTGCAGTTTGTTTCAATTACGTATAGATTTGTTCTGGAAATACTTGTTTTGTGGCAAGCTTTTCCTTGCATAAGTGTCTGCTGAGATTTTAGAGGGCATAAAATAGTTCTAATTTCTCATGAGATGCCTGAGATATTTTGTTTAGCAGATCTTATGCATGCATGTGTTTTAGAACATTCAGAGTAGTATGGAGAAAAGGGAAGAATCAGGAATGCTCCATTCATTTCAGGTACCCATCCTTCTGTGGTCACATGTAAGGGCCAGGTGGAAAATGTCTCCAATGCTTGACAATATGAGTCTTTGTGCTTTGCACTCCATTGGGGTTGCTAAGGATTGACATGCAGATAACAACAGACTGTATGTCTGAGTGGATGTAGCTGTAGGCACCCTTTTGGTGTAAGCTGGGCACAGAGGTGACTTCAGGCTCTACAGTGTTTTGCTCTTTTAGCTAGTGATAGGAAAATGGGATCTGGATTTTGAGAAGCTCCTTTGATTTCCTAAAAATAATTTTTAGCTATATTCAAATGACTAAGAATAATTTTTGAGTTAAAGCAACTGCAGGTCACGGAAGATCTGTAGGAGTATCTGCTTGGAAGATGCTGGTCTGCCCTACTCCCCTTTGTTCTCCTGCTTATAACAGTTTTGATAAACAGTCTATCATCAAAATTATACAATTAGTACTAGAAACAGACTTGAGGAATCCAGGGAGATTGCTGGTTTGCACCAAGGCTGTATTGATTGTTTCTCCAAGGTCATGAGATGCTTCCATCTCATCTCTGAACTATAACCAGGGGCTACATGACCAGCAAATGCTTCCCAGCAAATTGGGTAGATCTTTTTGAATTCATACACACAGTTGTATGCTGTTAAGAGGAACAAGACTGGAGATGCTGTTCTCTGGCAGCTTGTGACCTGTTAAGAGCTGCGTCTGCCTCAGAGGCAGAGATTCATCATCCAAGTTAGCGTAAGAGCTTACAAATGCCCTTGGCTGCCAAGGTTGGGTGACCCAAAGAACGCTGCAAAGACCTGGAAATAGTCTCTGTAATTACTCCTTATGAATTAATTCCCCCCCTTTTTTTTTTTTAAACACAAACGAATATTAACTTGCAGCAATTAATCTCAAGACCAGGCAAATGTAATCATTTGCATTTCAGAGGTCAGGTAGGAACATAATTTCATGTTAATACTGGACTAGTGCCCCTCACCTGGACAGAGATGGTTATGGGGAGGCTACTTTGCTGTCGGGGCCAGCCTGAGATCTCCAACCTTTTTTCTTATGCACTGAGGATGAAGTTGTTTGCTGCCAGGGTGAAGTTCCAGATTGTTCACTCTGTCCTCCTCCACTGAACTATTTTAACAGTTGAAAAGCTATTCTTTGGGATGGCTTAACGAAGATTGTCCAGTTTCTGCCATGGAAAGCTGATGCAGCTGATGCTGATGCTGCTGGGGATGAGGATGTGTGCCTTCCTCTCACAGGGCATCTGAGTGGCTGCTTTTTGCAGAGGCTCACATCACAGGCTCTGCAGGCAGAAATTATGCGCCAAAATTAGAGTCCCTTCCCCAATGAGAAATCCTAAAGTTAGACCAAAATCACAGATTTTGAAATACGGTTATGAGCTGGCCTTGGTAAAATACAAATTCTCCATTTAGTATTTTATAGTAACTTAAAAGTGTGTGCATAAATGCTCTTTTTATTCTTTTTGTTGCCCTAAAAGCACAGCATGTATTGCCTTTAGACAATATTTTTCACTGGTCTGTATAGCACATATTTTCG
Organism: Nyctibius grandis; assembly: GCF_013368605.1. Lineage (NCBI taxonomy): Eukaryota > Metazoa > Chordata > Aves > Nyctibiiformes > Nyctibiidae > Nyctibius > Nyctibius grandis. The sequence goes on from NC_090658.1 coordinate 81,742,310, forward strand.
TGGAATTAAAAAAGGAATATTGAAAAAAATTTAAAATTTCCTTCACACAGATTTGTTAAGAAGAAAAGCACTGGATAATATTTTATTATAAAATCTTCTTGTAGTTGATGTTTCACTGTATTAACAATAGCAAAACATTATTATGAAACTTCACATTTATGTAGAGTCTTAAAAACGCCTGACTCTTGTTGCTGATGGCCAGCCCAGTAAAAGCTGCAAAATCAAATGTCTGTTGAGTATTCTAGCACTCCTGTTTGGTTGCTGCTGTAACTTAGACTATATACTGGTTCCTGCTCTAGTTCCTATTTTCAAGTAAACAGGAACAAACTAATTTTACCTGTGAAAGTTTGCCTGCTTTGGTCTCCAGTTTGAAGAAAAAGTGTTCTGCAAGAGAATTAAAATAACTACATTTCTTTAATTAAAAGTAATATGCTCACAACATCTCTCAGGCACTCTTGAGCTGAAATGGCAGAAAGTTGAAAGCTAAAATTTGCCATGGAAAGCTCCAATCTGTATTAATTTCTCAAGTAGATTGTCACAAAGACTTGAAGCTTGTCTGCAGCAAAAAAAGATCAATCCAATTAAACAAAACAAATTATTAGACACATAAATTCAGCAAGGAATATTTTTTTTGAAACAGGAACATTAATGAAATCTTTCAACTATTTTTTGATACTAAGCAGACTTTCAAACTCACCCGCCTCACAGGGTAGCTGCATTAACCCAAGTCCAAATGCTGGCTTTGCAGAGAGACCATTTAATTACTGTCTGAAGATATTTACATCAACTAGGGTTCTGTTCATACAAAGACAATTCTACTTTAAGATGTGTTTCATTTGTTTGTATATAAAAGTCATCTTGAAGATTTTAGCCTTCACAGCACAAATGGAGTGATTTCTTAATTCGTAACTTATTTGTAACTTAGTTAAATGCTGCTTATGTGTATTCACATTAATCAGTTCCAGCTCAGGTCGTCTTAGTTTATTAAAGAAGTATTTGCTAAATCTGACACAGATTGTACCAGGCATCACACAGTGCTGTCTGTCTGGGCACAAGTAGCTTGTGAGTGGCAAGCAGCAGAAGAGACAAATCCAGCTCTTGTCAGTGGCAGTGACTGTGCAAAGGAAAATACATGGGCTGCGTGTGCAGACAGAATACTTCCTTACCCACTGTCCCTCCCTTTGGGTGCTTTTGCTGAAGAGCAGCTGTCACTCATTTTTTCTGTGACCTGCTGAGATTTTTCTTTAAGTCCTCATTTTCAGGTTATGTTTTCATCATATAGATTTGTTCTATACAAAGCCTCTGAGACAGAAAGCCCTTCCGACCCATCCATATATATACATTGTTAGTGCAGGTTCTCTTCACATCTTTATTCCTGGAATGTCCGCCTTTGACATCTGCCTTCTTGCCTTGCTCGTATCCGCTCACAGTGTTGCTGCAAAGATAATTTCTCTACTGTATTAATTTGAAGTCAACTGTCTCTTTGGGTTCCTCAGCTGCTACCCCTTTTCTCTCAATCAAACGTGCGTCACTTGTCTTTATTTTCAAGACCCTTTCTCATTTCTCTCTCATTTCTTGTTTACTACTAAAATGTCAGCTTAAATCCTTGATTGGTTGTGATGCTCTGATGAACTGGAGATGGCCACAGACATGATTTTGTTGTTTTGAATAATGTTTTGACTTCCAAATGTGTATTGCAAGATGCTATTGCAAAATGAGTAAGTTTGTAGGTGCTTCTCTCTCTAATTCAGCAATTACCTCCATGTTCCTGATTCCTTTTCAAACAGAAAGTAGCAGACTTGCATTGAGAAAGTGTTGAGAGCTGGAATTTTAAAGTCTCAAGCACTCCATTCTGAATATATTACACAAAAGAAAATGCATTTTGCGATGTTATGGGTTGTGGAAGCAGAAAAACATCCATTGTAAACAAATTCAATATAGTTTTCCTTATTCCAGTAAAAAAGACCATGAATTCAAAGACTGAGCAAGCTGATGTGAGGGAGAGGCTTGGATTCAGGGGGCTTAATCTCTGGTTGAGGTGTGAAATGCTCTCAGGTCCTCCACTTAACCCCAGCCTGTTATTCCCAGGAGCTGGAGCAGGTGCCCTTACAGCTTTTTTGGGCCCAGCAGACAAGTGTGATGATAGTTCACAAATGATCTACATTTCCCCTCCCTTCTTCGCCTCTAGGGAGAGGGAACAATGCAGCCCAAGCATTCACCACTGCACTAATCAGTGCATTTACTTTCCAAACCAGCAGGAATGCACTTGCTAATTTACTTCTCAAAAAATTATTTACTCTGTAGAACTGTCCACTTTTATTACTATTTGAGCTTTCTAGAACCACAGGACTGGCTAATTATTTTCATTGCCTCCCTTTGGTTACTTGTGCTGTATAGATCTGCTGTTTAATGAGTCACTCAGAAGCCAGAAGGAACACTGAATTCCTGAAGTATAGGGTGTCTAGACAAAAAATGCACAAGTAAATATTACCACTGTAAGCAATGAGATAGTGTTTTTTTGTGATAAACCGGTTCCAAACAATTTATTTCTAAGCTTGAGGTGGGGTATACAGTTTTTAGCACAGGGATGAGAAAAGGGGAAAAAGGAATGCAGTGATGGGGCTGTGATTTCAGACATTCATTTAATTATTGTTATTTATAATGCTGAGAGCAGAGCCCCGTTGTGTCAGATACTGCAAGCATATAACAAGAGACAGTTACTGCAGCTTAGCTTCTATGCAGGTCAGTAATGGTGAAGTCAACATTTATTCTTTGGCAAAAATTGTACATGTATACACTATCCTTAAGTAATTGTGCTTGGCATAGGTTTTTTTTATTGACTGCAGTTTTTATTAAATCTTTACATTACAAGCTGCTGATTACCACTTTTTGTTACAAATACAGTCAACATAATTATCCGTACAGGATTTATTTGATTTGTGGATTTACTGTATCACACATGGGGCAACATGCTGGCTAGCTGTGTGCGGAGCCAGCTGTAGCCTAAGGGGTTTTATTTTAAACTGGGGTGCAAACTGCATGCACATGGTCGTGCTGTGTACAGGGCTGGCTGAGGAGCAGAGTGAGGGTCATTGTGCCGGGGCCACAGGTACAGGCGACTGACAGGCTCCTGATGCGACAGCGGGCTCCCCGCTGCACCGGGCTCTGGCAGCATCCCTTCCCCAGCCCACCCACCGAGCCACTGAATGCGTGCACCGAGTAAGCTCGCCTGGGATAGCGCATAGGCTGCTATATTCCCATACCTCACAGACCTGGAAACACTTTATATAGATAAACTACAGAGACTGTCAGCATAAGAAGAAGAAATCAGCTGGAACTGGGTTGCTGCTAATAAATTCTGCTGGATGTGAGAGACCCTGAGGTGTATTTTTCAGAGCTTCCCTTGAACCTAGAGTTTCTACCTTTTTCTCCATTTCCCAGAATATTCTAACCACTGTCCTCTCTGACAATGCAGGGTATGCTACCGGTCTGAATAGGAAATAGTTTTCTTATTCTGTGGAAAATTTCCCCACTGCTTCTGTCTCATAGATTGAATTTTTTGAAAGGTTGATCAAAAATTATTTCTGTGTTTCACAGAGTTAGGCTAGGGGCAAATGGCATCTTATATTGATACCGAGCACTTTCCTGATTGTATTTCTTTGAAAAAAGTCCTTAGAACGGGTCACTGTTGACACTGATTGAAGAAGTTTGATGAAATGGTAATGACATGGTTGGAGATAAAATAATGGTGTGTTTCATGGTTTTGGTTAGAAATAGAAGAGAGGAATTGAAATGTCAGGCCTGGGCTGTGTATTTTGTGTAAGTACTATAGAAAAAGAGAAGTGTTTATGGGTACTGAGCCCTATACTGAGTGAGCAATATATACTTTAAGAAAAAGAAATATATGAATAAGAAAAATAGTTTTGTATCCTCCCATCATCCATGGATGTTTTCCCTATCTCTGGTGTCAGGGAAGGTGTCACTTGTTTTCTGAAGTGCGTTTCTCCTCTGGTAGATAAAACCGTCTCTTTTATCATATGTCATGAAATGGTAGTTCATTCTCTTGCCTTTAAGCTATCACACACACTTAGAAAGAAACTCATCAATATAAATGTTTGTGTCTATGTCTGATTGGTTTCTCATGTTTAAAAAGGAGGAAAAGGGAGATTGATTGCAGAGGCCATAAAAGTAATGATGCGTTTAATGAAAACATACATTTTATAGGCAAAACACGCTTAAAAATTACTTGAAGTGGCTGCATATGAGTTAATGAAATTAAATGACCTTCAAAATTTTTCTAATTTGACTTCAGGTTATCCCTTTGAGCCTTCAGCCAGTTTTTCATCTATTTGCACACATGGCATTTAATTTTGTGTATTTGGTCTATCTCGAGAACTCCTTTCAGCTCTCCCTATCAAATAATGTAGCTACAGAGCTACACTGCAATGGTTACACAGCGTGAAAACCAGGCTGTTGGCTGTCCGGCTGTCCCTGAAGAGGCAACTACCCTTCCTTCCCCCCATCCTTCACTTTATGGCATTGCTGTAAGTTTGTCTTGAGGAGATAGCGCCCTCTAAATTGTCTGTTGATAGCTACTTCTTTTCATACCAAAACCAAACTGTGACCAGGTCCAAACTGTAATGTGGCTGCACGGTTGAGTTTCCTATGGGAAATGATATCAGAAAGTCTGTATGTAGGTAAGTAATATGGCATCATTACACCTCCTGTTTAGCTGAACAACTTTTTGATTGAGATAACATCCAGTGTCAGGCTAGTCCATCTCTCTGAGGTGGTGCTCATTCATGGAAAGGATTAGAAGAACATAAAGTGCAGACTATGATCATATCTATGCTGTATGTGTGGTTGCACTGATGGCATCCATCCTAATGAGCAGGTTCATACTAAGCGATACTGAAGGGCTCCTGTCCACATTGGCCAAAGCTGTTCTTCTCTACTATGAATGGGTCATCTCAATGCTGGCTAGCATTTGGACTCTGGTCACGCAGCTCTTTGGGCTTTAAGATGTTGTAGTAGTAATTATTATTCACCATTAATAATATTAATTGTTAAACAATTATTAATTTTAATAATAATTATTAGGTTTTTTTTTGTTTTCAGTTGTAGGTAAGTAGTGTAGGTGCAGGTGAGGTAAATGTTGCAGCATGCCAGAATGGTGTTTCCGTAGCGTGATTTCTCAGACATGTGTTGGGCACCCTTAGCTGTGGTATGGGAGTGGGGAAGTTTGTGACCAGGATCAGACAGAGCTGGGAGGCAGCGTGAGGTGCAGTTGCGTGCATACAGCATAGAAATTACTCCCCATAGAGAACTATCTCCTGAACCTCATCTGGATTTCTTCGCCAAGGGAGCTAGAGCCAAAGGGTGAGGTAGCACATGCATGATGCGAATGAGTGGACCCAATCTTCCCAATGATGCGCATAGTCACAGCAAGTGGCTGTGACTATGCGCATCCGCTCTTGTGCAGGATAGATGTTGTGCCAGGTGCAGCACTAGGATGGATCACCTTCCTGCTGGAACAGAGACTGTATTGTTGCCCTCTGCTACACTGGCATCCTACCCCCATGCATCCAAAGAGCTTCCTCATTCATTTACGCTTTAAAACACTCATATGTGTATTTGAAATAAAAATTAAACTTAGAAGCAGCTGAAAACTTTCCAGATCATGTTGTTTTCATGATTTTCAGACAGATTTCCTGCATCAGTGTGATGCAGCATATTTCTAAAATGACTCTGGTAACTCGTTAGAGCTATATCCTTTTCATGAGGAAAAATAACAAAATTTCTACGTAATTTTATGTCAACTACAGAACAGAACACTTGGCCTTTAGTATCTTGTCTGAGCAGCTGGAAGGACACCAGAGACAACAAAATCCCTACTGCTGTAAGAAGGGATAAGTCTTGACCAAAGATTCAGTTAGATCATACCTCTCCCGCCATCACTTTGGGAAGCTAAATTTGGCTGTTGACAGATGCACGTGAGGAAAGGCTACAGTTATCCTGAAACCTCGGCACAGCTACAGGTACCTGGGAGCTCAGGTATCCTGCACTTTCCTCTGACCATGGCAACACCCTCAAATACCAGACAGGTACTACAGTGCATTTGCTACAACAGGGGAATCTGACTGGGAACATCAAAGAGACAGCTCACTCAGTCACCCCTCTCACCTGCAAAGGATCTGGAATGGAAGATGGCACCTGTATCATTCACTTCTCTCTACCCCTTAAGGCCTGATGTGTCAAAAAGTCTGTGTACAGCTCTGAGAGGCTCTGTACCTGGCTCTCTGGGAGGTACTTCCTCATCTCTAAGATCCCAAATGGGGAAGAAGTATGTCATAAAAAGCACGAGAATCTGAATCCAGTCTGCTGATCACACAGAAACCACTAACAGGCAATTAAGGGAAAGCATGAGACCGAAGCAACATGTCTGGTAATCCTTCCTTATTGTATTTGCCTAGCTTCACACAAGCAGGCTGTCAGAAGACAAATTTAGTGCTGGGTTCTCTCTCTTTTTTTCTGAGGTTGAGAAAATGAAGTGGAAAACCTTGTCTCATTTCACCTGACTTTATGTCTTTGAGTAAAACGGAAAACAGCCATTTGGCAGTTTATTTCTTTTTTTCCCTCTCTCTCTAAGCTTTCCGTATGGGGGAAAATACTAGACTGTTTCTTTAAAGTGTGAACAGTGATACTCATGCCCCTTTTAAGATGTATCGTGATCTACTGGGAGAGTGCTTTGCAGCAGATCGATACTATTTTACATCGCTCTAAAATTATAGTAAGTTTTTTTTTGACAAGCCTCTTTTTTTAAGACAAAACTGCAAGATTTTATGGAAGGTCAATAACATTTTAAGTGTGCTTATAAACCACATGAAGGTCTTTAGATTTCTACCACTAATCCCAGTTTATTATTTGTCCTCAACTCCCCCCTCTACTGGTAAAGTAATTAAGACATAATTGTAGAGGTTGCTGCTGTGGCTGCAGCATGTTCCCTGATCTGCAGTTTGAGATGCATGGAGATGTCATCTGTCCTCTGGGAGGTTCAGGTACCACTTCCAAGCCCAAATTCCCACCCATATTGAGGGAAGAAGCCGGTGGAAGTGATGCTGTTGAATTCAGTGCAGGAGGAATACTGTCCCCTTGTCATTTGCCATCCCACAGCTGCTTCCTACTGAATAGTTTTCTTTCATGTCACCACCTCTCCTCCATCCCCTCCGGATGCCTGTGCCCTCCCTGGCTATTTTGCTTGCCACCTTCGTGGCACTTGGGTCCGTCGAGAGCCTTAAGGTGAGCTGAGGGCTTCAGATGTTCATGATCAGTAAATTTCACTGTGCAAACAAAACCATAAATCTGCAGCTCTTGGGCAGTGTTGGCACATTTCAGAGCGGAGCTGTTTTTGTTCCTGAGGTGCCTATCGAAAACTCAGCATGGACTCTCCATTCTCTGGGGTCTTTCATCTTCTGAGAGTGAACTATGGACCCGGAGTATTTTGTTCTGGCATCCACAGAATTTACAATGCCTGTTTTGAAGCAGTCTTCCTGATAAGATGTATTGAGAAAACGAGGAAATAAAAGTAGACAAGATACTTAGTTTAGGCATTTTTGTTCACAGGCTATGAGACTGATGATACATTTTCCAGCTCCCAGAATAGCATAATTATCTTTTTAAGAAACTTTAGAACAGAAAGAGACTGAGGCCCATCTAGGTCAATCCCCTCTAAATCTTCAGATACTATGTGATTATTTTTAAAATATGCAAAATATAACAAATAGATTCAAAAGTATTAGAAATTTACCAGAAAGCTTTACAGAAGAGCTTTTGAGAAGCTTGTGCTTCAAATATACCTGTATCAGTCCTTGCTATCAGTTTCTTCTTTATATTACTGGGTGCAGACAAGTTACTATGTAATATATTGTATAATTATAGGCTAAAATTTGACCAAGAATCTACACAGTAAATTCCATGTTATTACAGAATGGCCACGAGACACTAACTTTTTTGTCTTCTACACTACAATCTTCTTGTAATGCTGCAAAGTATATAGCAATTACAGATGGAATAACATGGTATCTTCAACCATTAGTACTCGCAATTTGCAGTAGCAAAGGGCTGGCCACATTCTAGCCTAATGTCAGTGGGATTTCTGTGCCTAGATCAAGTTGTGTATTAGCAGGAAAGATGAGTGTAATAACATGATCAAATGCAGCAACTGGGAAGGAGGTTAGGAAGGCTTTATGCTGTTTTGTGAGTGTTTCATTGTTTTCTCAGGTTTTGAGCTAGATGATCTTTAAGGTCCCTTCCAACCCAAACCATTCTATGATTTTATGATTCTATGTGCCTGCCAAGGGTATAACACAGCTATTGCCTTTACAACCTCATCTCCTACAGCTCCCATGAAAACTGGATTTTTATTATGGATGTCTACATGTTCCATTGTCCACAGTGCACGGTCACATATTTTTTTTGGCAAAGACATATATTTAAGAATTTTCTATGTTATTTTGATTTTTTTTTCTCTTTTTAATTACAATTAATATTTTCGTTCCTGTGCTTGCACCTGCAACTTAGAAATTAGCCCCATGATTTCTCCCAGATTTGTTCCATCTCCTGCAAAATACCTGATGCTTCTTTCCAGAGAGCGCTGAGCAGGGGATGTCTGCACAGGAGATACTTTCCTGCCCTGTTCTCTCTTTCGTATATTTTACTTGCTCTTTAATTTCTGGGTAGGCTGATTCCAGCTCTATGCCCCTATGTCTTCAGTGTAAAGGGAGCTTCCAGACAGAGGATGGAGGCTGGCAAATGTAAATGCAGGACAAAGCTCTATTAACTTTGTGTTGGTGCCGCATAGGGAGTAGGGAAAGGTATAAAGCCTTCTTTTGACACCAGGCGTGCTCATGCATAAAACACAACGAACCTCTGAAGTGTTTCTTCTCAGTGTGCCAGCAGCTCCCCTCTGACCTTGGCTCCTCTTTGGTGCCCACTGGGAACCTGCATGCACAGCCTCAGATGCGCCCTTGGAAAGGTGCAGGGTACTGTGTTTCTAACAGGTGATGACGCCGTTAGACACAGAGCAGGCTGGTTATAGGCAGACAGGTGCACAGCCGTTGGTGGGGTAGAGAGTCTGGTATAGTTAGTGATGCTCCAGAGCCTGCACTGTGGGAACAGTACTGGCACAGTCCCTGTGGTACAGGTACAGATGGGATAACTATGTCAAGTCAGTCAACTTTGCATGTCTTTAGCATCTTGATAAGATGGAGGCCATTGGATAATTTTCCTTTTATTCTTTAAGGTGTGACAATTAGACTGATTTTTTCCATCATGTAATACCCAAGTATAAGTCACTTCCATCATAAATGTGTGGCATTTGGGCCTGAATATCTAAAAAGGAAGAAATCTGAGTCACTGCTCTCTATGATTGCTTCACAGCTGCAGTCAGCTCTCTCTCTGAAGGACTATAAACTGCTAAGTACTGCTCACAAAGAACAAGGCGTAGAGAAAACACTGATGTGCAAGTTATTAAGAAGCATTTAGATATATCTGATAAAATCTAGCTTTGCTTTCCATGCCAGCTACACACAATTAAACAGATTAAATGAGACTGTACTGAGCTCTGGGCTGCCACACCAGGCTGCTTCTGATACCCAAACTGCTTTTTTAAAGTTAGCTCAGAGATCTCTACAGCTTATTGTAGTTTTCAGTGTGCAGTGCATTCTCATAGACTGATAATATTGTCCCTGTGAATAAAGCCACATGCAATCCCTGCTCTTCACTACAGTAAGATTAGAAAGTGCTTAAACTGTACACAGAAGCAGAGTATGCACTTGGTTAGCATCACCAGCTCACTCAATGAGGAGCTTTCCCTGTTTTCACAGCTTCCCTGAAGCCAGTGTGGTCATGGCTAGGAGGCAGTCAGCCCGATGTCCTAGGCATTCCTATGTAAAACGTTTGTATGAAAACTAAATAATGCTCAAATATTTCAATGTCTGTGAAACAGAGCTAAGCTCTGACAACAGCAATCCGTCTGGCAGTTGTTACTGTCCGGGATAAGAGCTTTGTCTGTGTCAGGCACCAGGCTGATGCATCAGTCCAGTCCTGGGTGCCCAGCGACCCCCAAGTGTGAGCAGGCTCAAAATGGCCAGAGGCAGTTCCAGACGACTCGATGATGCACCTTTCTAGAGTAGGGAAATGTTGACAAAGATCCCTTTCTGCGATGTGAGACCCAGCTGCTTTAATGTATCTTCCAACACAGGCCCATACAAGCTCTTGATACCTTAGTTGCATCCTACTTTCTGTCTAATTTACAGTTTGAATTTTTGGAGACTATGGCTGTTAAAGCAAATCTTCACAGGCTTTTCAATGAGCTGTCTGCATAAGACTCACTCTCTGCTGCTGGGAAGTACAAAGCAAGGCAAAAGCTGCAAAAAGCATGATACAAAACTCTCTCTTTCACTCATCCAGTGTGATCTTGGCAATTGTTAATGCCTGTCTGGCAACCCAGAGCTCTCAGGCCTCCAACGCTCTCCCTTCAGTCTTCCTGGAGCCAAAAATTAAAGAGATCCAATGTTTAAAGATGTGGACCAGCAACAGAGTTGTGGCTTTCTCCATTGAAAAACATGTTTGCTCTTCATTTCACTCCTGTCTCTCCCACCACACTAAAATGAAGCATCTTGGTATGTGGCCAGGACTCATTTAAATAGGGCAGAATCAAAGTTGTATTTTCCACTCGCAGTGTCTCTGCTATGTATAAATGTCTATTCTGAAAACCTCCTGAATATCCTTAACCAAAAACAACAAAAAAAGAAAAGTTGTAATCAAAATGACATCTAAAAATTAGCCTGCTGACTGATATGGATGTATACAATTAATATGTGTATATATGCCCATTATTCTAGTCACATAGTGGTTTTCCCCCCTTTTTCTGCTTTCAGAGAGAGCAAGGAAGAAAACACATGCAAGGAGGAAAGAATGAGAGATTTGAGAAGGAGGCAAAATCTGTATTTGCAAAACAAATCAAACTTTTGGGGCACCTCAATGTTTGAATGCTTTCTTTTCAATCTTTTTAAAAGCACACAGTTTTCAGAGAGCACCTGTCCGCCCAGAGTGATGGCTACCTGATGTGTCAGTGCCAGCTGAGCATCTGCCATCACTTGTTATTTTGGGAAACGTAGTCCTCACATGTTTACACTTCTTCAGATAGTCAATCTATTTCAAGGAGTTGCAAAAGGTTTGCATTTGCATTGGTTTTACTTGTCTGAGTGGTTTTCCCATTCTTGTCATCACCCTTTTTCTCAGTGAGAGGTTGAATTTCTGGTGTGGTAATATCCATCCACATAAAAATGAGAGCTTGATACATTTTAAGAGGGAGCGACTTTTAACCATTGATGAAGGTACAATATTCTGGGTAGATCTTAAAACCACCAAACGTCACACATGGATTTCTTCCCTTCCCTTCTCCCCTCCCAGGTGTTTTTTTTGTTTTTCTGATGCCTGCAGAGCTGGATTTTTGATACTATGGCATAGCTAATCTTCATGGATGGAAGATACTAGAAAATAGCATTACTTAATGTTCAAACAGCTCTAAAATATTTCTAAACAGCTTTTTTTCCTGTGAAAATATATGGTGTGCCCAGAACATGAGTTGGTGCTGGTTTGCATGACTTCATGACTTGGCAAATTTATAACGCATCATTTGAATGACAAAGAGGAGAAATTAAAAGTATGTAGTTTTCTTTCTTTTTTTTTTTTAAGATGGATACAGCAGTCAAAGCATTTGGAGAAATACCTCATACTGAATATTAACTGAGTAATACCAGCTAGAAGCACAAGCTCTGCAAGCATAAGGGTCATCTAGAAAGTCCTGTTATCATAGAAGATACTGAACAGCTAGTCTGAATGGGATATACTCCTCACGTTGATTTGAATTTACTAGAGAAATACAGACTTTGGATAAATTGCATTGTTGCTGTCTTCTAATTTCAGCAGCATCCTTTCTGTGTGTATAAATATTGGTATCTAGGACAGATGTTTGGTATGCATTAATAGTTGTTAATTCATACAGTTTTGTGGTATTATGTCTTGAAATTAGTTGAGACATGTTTCAACTCTAAATCAATTCCCAAACAAAAAATAATTGAGGGTACTTAAAAACTAGTTGAAAGGGGATGATCAGACTCTTCAATTAATTAGGAGAAAATCAAAGAGATGATGGAGTACGTGTTGCAGAATCACAAGTGACTGCACCAAATAAGCTCAAATCAACAAAAAGCTAATAAAAAATCACATAATTACCTACAATGTACTCTTGAAAGACAAGACGACCACAAAGTATCTACTACTTCCAAAACAGAGGGAACTGAAACAGTGGAAGATACTTGAATATATCAGTGTGCTTTCCCATCAACAATGAAATACATCTTCTACATGGATGTGAGGACAAAGTAGAAAGTTTCATAAAATATGCATATTTGTCAATTAAAAAAAATTATTCATTTTAATTCTTCTTTTGTACAAAAATCAAGTTGACTGAAATGGCATCTAAGTGGAGATGGTGCTTAGGTGCTTTTTGCATATAGAGGTATATGAGGAGGACTGTAGTTCAGTCCAGACTGACAGCAAAACACTAATTTTTTTGAATGCCAGAACTCACAGCAGTTTTGAAGAAAATTAGAGATTTACCACTGGGATTAGAGTGCAGGGTCATCTATATGTAGAACAAAGGAAGGAGCTCAGCCTGAAAAAGAATAAGCTGGCAAAGCTTTTAGGGAATAAACAATGATCACCTGCATTTTAACAAACTGTCTGCTCATAAAAAATCTCTCTCACTTTTAGTTGACTGGTTAACAGCAATACATCAAGAGGCAATAGCTCTATGTCCCAAATATGAAATGCAGATCTAACTTCTGTCTGAATGTCCTGTCCAATACAACAGCAAGTGAGGAAATAAAATTCCCACTGAAGCATGAGGATAGCAAGGAGAAATGCACCTTCGCTTCACTACATTAGCAAAGGTGCATCCCATTGCCTGTAAAGATTCCTGCTGTGGTTAAGTATCTCAGTTTCTGAAAACCCTAACAGAAACAATCTTTTGAAATCTGCAAAATGTGACAGAGAGTAAAATTAATTATATACATGTTTTATTTTTTTTCCCTCACTGGTCTCTAATAGACAACATTTTTGGAGTAGAAGAAAAATGTTTTTGTTTCCATGGCAACAATATCCACTCTTCTTTCTGTCACAAACCACGTTTTCTGAGCATATTTAGGAAAACTGAAACGTGAGTAACTTGGAATGATAAAGCCAAGTGCAGTAAATTTTCATCTAAATAAATAGTTGTATTTGGTCTTGTATACATTGGCTTTGAAAATTTTCAAGGTCAGGGTATTTGTTTGCTGTGCTGATGGTGTTGCCACTAAACACTTAGTCCTGTTCACAATGAGAAGTTTATTTAAACGTGTCTTGAATGTTGCTGATGCTACCCTGAAATAATTGAAATAATTAAAGCAAGAAGCAGCACTGCATAGCATCTTTCAGAACAGCAAAGCATGCTGCTGTAGCCCTTGAAGGCTTAAGGCAACTGGTGTATACACGATACAAGAATATATGCTGCTAAGGTCAAATTTTTAATTTATAAGTGACTTGAGGGTGTCTCTCTTCTCTGGGCAATGTTAACCATACTGGCAAAGTTCAGTAACAGTCTGTGCAGAAAACGGTTGAACTGATCTGCTAGGGCTCTGCTTTCTTCTTTTCAACTCCTTCTCAGCGCAAACCTCTCAGCTACAGGTTCAATTCTCTTTCTTGTCTGTTGGACTTGTTTCTCTCTGAATAATTTCTTTACACTCATTGGGCCGGACTTTCAAGTCTTTGCTCCAGAAATAGTTATTTGTAGAAAATTAAAAGGTTTTAACAAGAGAAACTGTGACGCACACCAGAATATACACTGTGGTAGAACTTGCCTGTATAAAGCTGTATATAGATGTCAAGCCTCAGATTCAGAACAGAAATTGTGTTTTTATTGGAGTCCGTTGAACCCAAAGTAAAATACAGTGTTTTGGGTTTTTGATGGGAATAAAAAAACACCCAGTGTTGTGAAATTTAAAATATCATGTACAGGAAATATTCACTGACCACATTTTATCATCAAAAAAACGCAGACAAAATATTTCTCCAGTAGTTCTCTCTCTAACTTTGATAAAGCAGTTTGAATAGACAAATCATAAACTATTGAAAGGGCCAGAACTTCAGACACAAAAATGATGCCTCTGATTTTGTTGCCTTCCTGCCTGCATAACCGTTTGGGTTTGTGGTGCATTGGAAGCACAGTGCACACACTGTGCCCTCGCCTCGCTGTACAAGCAGCCTGTGTTCAGAGGACTCTCTTTAGGGGTACAGCAGATGGATTAACTCAGCTATAAGCGCAAGGTGACAAAGGAAATCTAAGTGGCTTTTGTAAGTGTATCTGTCCCTGTCGGCTTTGTGCTGAAGCGTGGCAGTCCTAGAAGCATCGTGGGTGCTGCAGTTAAGCCGGTTAGACAGATAGGCGGTGGCAGGTAATGGGGGAGACAGATTTTTCTCTCCTCTCATCAGCCCTTTTCACCTAAGGGTTTTTTTTTCAGTTTATTTGTTCTTATATAAAAGACATCTTATTTATCAGCTCCAGCACTGACTTCTAATTAACCATGATCTAAAAACATGACAACGCCTGCTCAGACAAGATAAAGGATCATTGAAGTTGAAACAAGAAAACAAAATTGTTCTGTTCCAGGTGGCCCCTCGCGCCAGCCAGCTTTTTACAGGCAGCTGCTCTGCGTGCTGAGAGGCCTCAGCTACCTCTAACGTTGGGCGTAAGGAAAAACACTACAGTACATCCATTCATCCTCAGGTCTGTGATGTTTTTTGCACGCACGGCTCCTGATGTTGGGCTATTAATGCCTCTTTGAGAATAAACCTAGCTCTAACTTTGGCAGATGCAGGATCCTTGTTAGGGCTTGTCTTTATTACCACAGTAGCTGTGTTTTACCTCAGGGTGCTATGTATTTCAGGTAGCCTGAGGTAAAAATACAAGTGAAGGCAATGCAATAGGTAACTTTGCACAAGGGTGCAGATTTTGCCTCCACTGTGTTTTTAGCTTAGACTACCTGATGCATGGTAGATACCCTGAGGTGAAAAGGGAAGTTTTGCTGGCAGGGAGTTTGAGGCCTCTTACCCGTTTCTTTTTCAAAACAATGACAGAAGCACTGATCATTCTGCTTGCTGTAATTCTTTACATGTTCTCATTTTGTAATATTTTGTGTTTAGTACTGAGAATGAGTCAGTGAGAAAAAAATACCAGGGGTGCAACATGACGGATGCAAAAACCTCACTGCCAAGTTGAGGAACTGAATGAAGAATTACAATTGGATTTTTTCTAAAGGTATAAAACCCCCTGAAAAATGGGGGTTTGTAATGGAAAGGCTATTGCTGACACAACCTTAACTTGAACATTGCCAACGGTCACACTATCACTTTATATAGCAATTTAATGGCCGGTTTTTCCCTTGCCAGAGGGAACACAGCCAGTTGAGGTGATTGGGTTTGCACACTATAAAGCAGCTCAACCTTGGAATCCGCTGATGTAAAAGCACTCGTTCTTCATTAGCCAAATTTGAAATAATGGCCTGAAAATAGAAGCATGTGACTTGCATGTTGTGTTTACACTGGTGCTGGGTACATGTGACTGTCACCTCACCTCTGGAGTTTAATGGACTTAATGAGCAGTTAAAGTCTTTTAGGCAGTCCATGATGCACAACTGCAATGTCAGTCAACAGCTGCAATTGCCATTTCATACTTCTTAGTAACCCATGCCCCACAGGAGCTACTGCCTTTTATAGCTCAGGCAGTGCTCCTCAGCTTGCTCTACTTCACTGAGCCGTCAGATCTAAACAGCCTGCTTCCTTTTGAGAAGTTGATATGACATCACGTTATTAAATGATTAAAATGAAAAAGAATCCCATGATACATAAGTGTATAAGCTACATAAAAAATAAGCAGAATAGATATATAATGACTGTTTTTACATGTAATTAGATATATACACACACATATTATACAACAGATGTTATGTATTGAGTGAACCGAAGTGCACCAATTTGTGTTTGTTTTAGCAAAGAATTGTTATATTGGTAATTTTTTGACATGGTCTAAAAGTCTGAATTTATTGAAACAACTAAATATTTCATCTTTATCAATATGATTTTCGTTTGACTTTACTCTTGATGAAAATCTCATAGAAACAGATATGTTTTCAAATTTCAGTTTAACTGTGTATTTATATCTGAAAAAATATTTATCAGCTCACCCCAATCCAGTTGTACAAAAATCCAATTTTAATTCTTCATTCAGTGCCTCAACTCAGAGGTGAGGGTTTTACATCCATCATGTTGCACCCCCAGTACTTTTTTTGAAATTTTTTCATTTTCAGCACTAAACACAAAAGATTACAAAATAGGCCCATGCAAAGAATTACACGCTCTTATCTTAGGCCTCTCCTGAGCAGATGCTGCTTACTATGTCATATATTAAAGTTTTGTAAGGCATTCATTCAGGTTACCTGACTCAGAGAGGCAGTTGCTTAAGTTGACAGGGACCAAGTCTGTCTATCAGCAACTGATCGCTCAGCCCAGTATGCCAGTGGCTGAACATGTTGCTGTCCAATATCTCACATACGGTCCCTCTGACCCTGTTGACAATGTGGCATGGTGAATAGCAGCATGAGGACACAAGGCTCTCACAGCCCTGAAGAGCTGTACTTTCCTGGGTATGGCACTGTACTTGGTAAGATACAATGATCCAGGTATGGCACTGTCACTTGATAGGATACAATGATACCTAGCCAAGATCCTTGAAATAAATGCATTGCACGGTGGTGGGGGGCCATCTGGGAGCTGTGATTTTTCTTTCTAGCATTAATTGCTTTTAAAGATATTGGAAATGTCTGGCATGACCTCCGAGTGTATTTAGCACAGACACATAGGATGAAGTCTCTGTACGCCCAGGAATTAAAAAGTTTGAAACTGCCTGAAAAGGAGGTGAGCAGAAACAAACTTTTAAACCTCCTGTTGTGTTTAGGTACTGACTTAACTGAAGTCTTCATTTTTTGGAGGAAGTTGCTCTAGACACGTGATGTGCAGGTGTTCATGGGCCCAGAGGTGCAAACGGACAGCAGAAGCTTAATCCTGCTGTATTGTGTGCTCTAACTGCGTCCCTCAGGGATTCCCTGCTCCTACCTCTGCCACTGTTGCAACTTGAGATGTGTGACTGTGCATCATTAAGTGCTGGCAGGGATACACATCCACCATGCACATCCACCTTGAGATGTCAACACCAATTAATTTTTTTTTCTCTTTCATTCAGCAAGAATCCCAGTGTGGATTAAGTTTGAAGAATTGTATTTAAAAGTGAAAATAAGAATGAAAATAATGCAAAACTAAATCTGTATTGATTTTTTTTCCTGCCAAGCATACACAAGTGGAGATTTAACTGTATTTACACAAATGCAACTTTTAAACAAGCTTTTCTCTGAGTCTTAGTTATGAAAATCCTCTTGAGTCTTTCAGTCCGCAGCGAGCTATGTTGCTGTTTTTTGTAACAGACAATTTGAGTTATCTGGGAAATCTTGAGCTGTCTTCTGCTTAATGCCCAGAAGACTTTGCTGCAGCTCTGCTCAGGGTTAATTGTTCCTTAAACTTCTTTTAGACTCTACTCAACATGACAAGCAGATCAATCTTTTCAGTTCAGGTGCCAATGAAACTCAGCATTTTATAAAGTGTTGCCATGAGAATATGAACTGAGTGGATGGCTTTCAGATCTATTCAATATCACTTTACACTACTTTACTAGGATTTCTATAAATGCAGAATACTAGCCTATCTGAGTCTGTTAAACACAAATAATCAGATCAAGCCAAATAAGAAGACATCCTTCTTATAATGACATGGCTATGTGACATACTTTTTCTGGCCTCTCTCTCTCCAACACATTGCAAAATACATGCAAACACAAGTTGCATTTAAGAGCTATCAGGTGACTCCCTCTCTCTCTCTCACTACTACTGGGTTATAACCAGCTTTTATATAGTGAGTATTTTTGAATGAGATCACATGATGAATAATTATTTACAGTCAGATGACTGAAACCCATATAATTTTATTTGATTTTTCCAAATAGTAGCATCAGATGGTGACATAAATTTATAACCTTGTCTTAGTGCATGAGAATTTCATCACCTGTATGTCATTAGTACTAAAACCTCCATGCTTAGTGAAGCAGCTTATGATCAAGTTTTTCAACAAAAGTAATTGAGTTATTCTTTAAATACTGACACCTGAGACACTCTGTCTCCTGATAAAGTGGTGGTGAGGTTTTGCTTCAGGAGGACTCCCTACTTTGCAGTGAGTGCTTGCTTAAGCTTCAAGATGTAGGATGTGATGCAATCTCATGATAGCTTATTTGAGTGTGGCTAAGTAGAACAAGGTATCAAAAAAGCTTCATAATTTTAGGTGTGTAGTTGTGGTGCATCCAACAAAGCAGGAAAATAAGATTTTCTAAAAATTAGACATTTTCAAGGCATCACAGGTTGTGCACTGAAAACCCTTTGTATATCATTAGTTACTTCTGAAAACCGTAGTCCGAAGGTTTGCACAGTTCTCTTTCTGTATACAGTTGGTCAAACATTATGGTCAGCTGTGGACTGAGGATCTTTTGAGTGTACAATGAGCAGCAAAACTGAGGGCCTCAGCTCTGGAAGTGCTTGCTTGGGAAGATCTATGCGTTTAGAAAAGCCGTCCTAAACTTTCTGAACTTCATTTGAAATGATTCTGGAATGAACCATGTGGTGGGCTTTGAGATGAGCAGGAAATAAATAATCCCGGAAATCTGTGCCATTTTGAATTAGAGGGAATGAAAATTTCAGTGCAAAATATCTACACCCCCCTACCAGTGATCCTTTTCTCTGTCCGTCATCTGTTCCATTTATGCTAACAAGCACCTGAGATTTATTGTTTGTTTTGGTATTTTTGGATAACTTATCCTCCCATTCTCTATCTTTACTGGCTGGTGTCAGGTGACCTCCTCCTGCCCCCGTTCTATTTCTATCCTTCCAACTGGCAAATGTGTTGATTTTGTGTTTCTGAGAGTCATGAGAGAAAAATGCCATGCTGGATGACTGTATTCTCAACTCTCAAGTGTTTTTGAAAAGGATCAAGGGAGAGAAACCTGGAGACTTTTCCTTTGTATTCCCACAGAGCACAAATAAAGCAACAATCCTTTTTGAGAGAGTGATTGCTTTAGTTTTAGGACAACACTGGGAAGTGTAGAGATTTTCAGTTTTACGAATAAGAATACTTTCTTTCAAATTGGTGAATGTAGTGAATTATAAATTCCATATGACTTTGAGGTCTGCTTAGTTTCATTCTGCAAATAGATCTACCACCATAAAAGTGTATCTCATGTACTATAAAATTTCAGATTTTATTTCTTCTCCATTCCCTCCTCAGTGAATAAGAACTTCTGCTATCCTGTTTTCCATGTCTAATTGAAATCTGATATTCAGATTAGCTGATCTACAATGACTTGCAACTGAAGTCATGGGAGCTGTTTGGTCTTGTCGTGCTTTAATTTAGAATTTTTTTTTTTATTTATTTTTTATTTACAATTTTATTTTTATGAAGAAAGATGAAATACTAACAGGCAACACACATAATTATAGTGTTTTACCACATTATGCAGAATTCACAAGACTACCAATAGATACTTTTTCATAGTGTAAAGGGAAGTTGGCACTCATCAGGAGTAACTCAATACCTGCTAGCACTGGGTTTTAAACAACTCAGTAAATCAGGGATATTTTTGATCTCCAAGAACGTTTTGTTGCATGATTATTGTCACTAGACAAGTAATGCTATTCCTAGATTATTGTTAAAGGCAAAGTTCAGACTGCTGTTTCTTCTGGTTTTGATGTAATATATTTCTTTCGCAAACCATCTGAATCCTACTCTAAAAATCAGTAATATACTGTATTCACCATTTATTTATTCCATTGGGTAAAACTCTTTAACAAAACATGTATTGCTGAGGCTTCAGATGTGGAAAACAGCATTGTCAGGTCGTTAAACTTTGTGACACGGGATAACACAGAGGAGAAGTTAATTCTTCCACAGGGTCTAGCAGACATCAGACTTTTTTGATCTCTCTTGCTGCACTGTGAGAAGGACAGAAAACAGCACAGACAAAACTAAGCTAGTGACAACGGTCTTGAGAAGAATGGTGCAATCCTGAATTTATAACGTTAAGGTTGCAATTTAGTAAATTCTCTCAGATACTGAACACCGCAGATGATTAAATACTGTTTCCTCTTACAACAAGTTATTGAAAAGGTGAAGGGATTGTAATATAAAACTTGGCAGAAAGACTTCTGAATGCACTTAGCTGTTGCAGTTACATATTCTCAGGTTGTCTTTATCCATATGCTTATAATCTCCTACAAATTTGTCAGACCCAATAATTCAGCTCCCAAAGATGCTTACACTTAGTATGTGTTTAAATAGAGGTATATCTGAAAAGGGCTTCAACTTAATGCTTTACAGGGAGGTCATCAGGAGGTTTCAGATCAGTTTCTGTTATAAAATTCTGTTTTTATACTTTCATTAATTCCTGTAACATTCACCTTTATGACATGGCTTTCCACACTTGAGAGAGTATTTGTATTCAGCAGAATCCTTTCAGCTGCCTTTGGGTTATAAAAGAATCCTACTTAAATATATGAAGTAAATCCTACTTTCTTGTCCATATAGGAAGAAAGGGAAATATTTCAAATCAAACCAAGTTTTAAATTCAAATTGTTCAAGTACAATAGCTCATAATGAGCAGCTGAATCAATCTGAAAAGATTTAAGGAAGTGTTCCCATCATCCAGTATTAGGCAGCGGATATGGTCAACTTATTACCCAAACTTTTCCTATTGTCAGGCTCTCCAGAGAGCTCTGATTTACATAGTCTGAATAATCTCCAGGAAAAACCTGTTCCTCTCTCCACTGGCTATTGGCAAGAACCTAGAGAGAATAGTTGTTTAAATTAGATGGCTAAAGCTGGGTGGTATGAATACCCTCTTTCATCACAGGGCAAAGATATTGCCAGTCTTGAAAAGTGTGCCCTAATATGTGCATGAAGTGGAACTGACCATCCTTTCCCAAGGTTTCACAGAGATCATGTAGTATGCCAGAATGAAGTGGAGGACCCAGAAGTTAGCATTTAGACCTTACTGGATTCAACAATATATTGCCATTTAAAAATGTTATTCAGTTAGCTATTCTGATACATTTACAAAGTAAATATGTCTCCTTTATCCTTGAGGAGTACCCATCATAGCTGGGCTTGCCAGTGAAGCTAAGGAGCTCGACTCTCCTTCCTCTTCATATTGCCTATGGTTGCATTGCTCATTTGGCATCCTATGGTGGAGGAGGAGTTCTACAGCCTTCCCTTTATTTTGAGGGTTTCTGTAGCTTTGGTACCTTTTTTGCCCTTTTTTTCCCATTAGACACTATCCAGTGTTTCTCAATCATTGAGTTGGCATGACGTTTGTCACAGGTGGTTTAGCTTGCAGCAAACACTGTTAAGAATTTGTCTGTTGGGCTCAACTTGTACTGAAGAAACTTGAAAAGCAACAAAAATGCAATACTGTTGCTTAAAAATTGTCTATATAGTACTTGCAGGCAAGAATTAATACACCAAGCATTTTCAGCCACGATTTCTATCATGAGGCAAGAAATCTTGATTGAAGTAATTACTGGCTTTAGTCTTGCATCCTTGCTTTACTTTCAAATTGTTTTCTTCAGAAATACTTGATAGTTATTTGTTGTTAACTATAGAAACATGTTGATTTGCAACTAAATGTAAACTACACGTTAAACCTACACACTGCTACTCCTTAATTTAACATTTTATCATTAAAATGTCAAATGACATTTCTTGTTTATTGTCTGATACTTTTAATTATTCTTTTTGTCAGACTACTGTGGATGGAAATGGAAAGTTTATTAAATGGGAGTTCAATTTAATTGCAGAAAATGCATCTTTTAAAGTCTTTTATTAATGAAATAACATTACTTTAAATAGACTGGTGACATATCTTTAAATTAAAACATTTTGTAGTTTGAGCTAACTGATTTATTAATGAGAAAGTATTCATTGTAGCTAGTGAATTAAACAAGTTTCTTATGGTTACAATTTCCCCAAGACTTTAAAATAATTAGCTTTTAGTCTTTAATGGCTTGTTTTTGTTTGTAAATTGGATGAAGACGACAGACTATCACCTTTTAATCCCACTCAGTTTTTATACTTTAAATGAACTCAATACTGTACAAAACTGCTATACCAGAATGAAAGGGGAAAGAAATCTTTCAGCACTTGACAAAGTACTGCTAAAATAGCTTAACAACACTTCAGTCAGTTTTACACACGATCTCACCTGATGCTCCCCATCAGTTTGTTGGTTTTACCTATCGTAAATACTTAGTTACAAAAACATTCTACTTGCATGTTCTTTTTAACTAATTAAAAATGTTTTTATGACATTGTAAGAGGACTAACCTTATTCATTATTGCAAATTTAACTTTTGAAATCTTAATTTTCTGAGCTATTATTTAGATCCTTTTATTTAAACAACATTCTCTTAGATTTTAGTTCGTGAGTAGTAGCTGAATGTGTCTAAAATCATAATTATTTTTTCTTCTTCAGAGAGTATAGACCCAACCTGAATAACTTACAAGGTAGGTTTTGTGCTGAGGATGTTTGAAAAGCAACTCAAGGAGACCAAAGCAATTTTGCCACTATAGTCTAAGGTACGAACACAACTCCTCAAGCACATAATTGAAATTGATTTAATGTGAAAACAATTGAATAGGATTGATTCCTATTGAAATCAGGGAGACTACAGAAAAGAGTAAGAATTAACTGCTTGAGTTAGGGTGCAAAATCTTGTGCAAATAATTCCTAGCCATACAAATAGAAAATGAGTGCTGTATCAGGAAAGAAAGTTCATATATATTTTTACTTTTTGAATGCAGATATTCATACAGAAAACACACTTCTTTTGGACGAACTAACACAAAAAAAGTTAGGGTTTTAAACCTGGCTGCAGCTGCAAAAAGCAAGATAAGGTACTCAACAGTCAACAGTCTTATCAATTTGAGTGTCTAAGTTCAGACTTTTTAATGATTACACTCTGAATATAATGAAAATGTTGTAAAGGTGTGTAAGTGGTTCCCCAGACTGGCTGGGGATAATGCCTCCTACAGTGTGTGTGCGTGTGTGTGTGTGTGTGTGTGTGTAAACCTGTCATAGCTAAATTATCACTGTAACTCTTCTCTTACATCACAAGTGATTTTGAGGGAGGATGCAGAAGTAGTGTGCCACTAGATGTTGCTCTAAGACAGCGTCTAACAAAAGAAACCTAGAAACCATGCAGTCTGTAATATTTGCATCAATCACCATAATTCTCTGTAAAAATAATTCACAGATTAAATCTTAAGCTTTTGAAAGAGGTTCCAAAAAAGAAAAAAAAGAAGGGGAAAAACCATCATGAACTGCTATTAAAACTGACAGTATCAGAGCGACTGCATTTCTGGGAACAGAGTATGAATAAGAATGCTATTTTATCAGAAACCTTTGGTTTTATAAGACTGTCTTACCTAATTCTTGAAGTGCTTTCTGTTAAGTAAAGTCACATCCTTTGAAAAAGCAGAGCATAAATTCCTTAAATTCCTTAAAGACTTCCATAAAGTCTTTCTATTCCAAAATCTGAGGCTTGTGCCTGCTTGAGGTCAGTGTTTAAATGAGTTTGCTAGTCTTGACTGAAATACTGTGGATGCTTCATGGTATTTAGCTAACTTCAACCTGGTTTACGGGCACTTGGAACTTAAATAGAAGAAATGCTAATTAGGTCAATATGGAAATAAATCTGCAGAGCTGTAAGAAGATGCTTGCACAGTGTCTACTGAAGCAGGTGTGATTTTAGTCTAGGCTTGCAGTATTTCACTTGCAGAAACAAATAGATTAATAAAAGAGAAGGAAAAACCTTTGAAAAGTAGAGAATTTGCTCTTATGGGAACCAACGAAGGTTGGGACCAAGGTCCTTAGTAAGTTAATTCAGAATGGGAGGAGATATGTGTGTAGAAGATTTTTTCAGGATAACAGGCTGAAATGGCAGCAGAGCAGATGACACAGCTAGGTACTCCCTGGAGTGTGTATTCAGTTTTGCTTTGACCCCACTGAACAGTTCGGTGTATGCTTAGCTTTGAGCAGTCACATCGTTTAGATTTTCAAAATTTTCTCATTTATACTTGATTCACCCAGCTGAACAACATACGGATATGACAACATCAAAGACACGTTATTTTTTTGAGAAAATGTTAGTAGCTCGTTGATTAACTATGAAGTGGGTATTGAGAGATCATTAGCACTGTGAAATGGATTTCTGACATTTTAAAAAAGCAGCATGTACCCTTATCTTTATCTCTGTGGTGGGTCTTAAATGAATAAAGTCTTCACTGATCATTTTGTTTTTGCATTTGGATGTGATATATTCTACCCATTATGCTCTATAGGAAATGGTTGAAATTAGTTTTCATTAGTTCATTTATACAGTACTCCTCTGCAAGATTGCAGCTTGACCTCATTATACCATCAGAATCTGTAAAACTTTTTTTGAGCCAAGCACTTAAAAATATGTAATTTTTAAAAGAACTTCAGTAAAAGAGCATTAAGATATAATTCTTTTTAAGGCCTTTTACACACTGCTGTCCATGTATAGTAAAATATTTTAAAACTCTTCATATCTATTTTACAATAGTTTTTCAATCTATAGTATACAGAAATGCTGTATACCATATTAAGATGTTAAAGTTGCTTTCTACACATCTACTTTTTCTTTCTTTTCCTTGCAACACAGGCAGACGCACACACGTGTGCGCACACAGGACCCTATACCAAGTCAGGAGCTAATAAAGATATCAACCACCGCACTCTGTTATGAGCTGTGGCACATAACACAAAGCACCCTGCCTATTCCTGATATTGTCATTTTCCATAAGTGCTAGCTTCTCTTCTGTTTTTATTAGCTGATGCATCAACACCCTGCACCCAGGAAAAGATTCAATAAAGTCAATTAATTAGGCTCCCCTTTTAGGCAGCGAGGAAGCAGGAGTACAGGAGCTGTCTAGGGCCACAATCCTGCTCAGCTTGCATATTCTGCTTCCCAAAGCCTAACCAGCATGCTTGTTTTTGGGGGGTTAACAGAGGCAAACAGGAATATTGAGGTTCTCATCTCCTTGCAGGGCTTTTGTACCAGGATTGGTTTAGGTAACTCAGTGGAGCAGCAGGACATGTGCCTCCTGAGAGCACTGCCAGACGCTACAGCGTGCAAGGGGAGGGAGAGGAGGGAGGCAAGGGCTGCCCGCAAGCAAACCCAGCCAAGGGAGAGTCATGCTCCATTTCCAGAGAAGCACTAAAAACCACTAAGGAGACTTCTCCATCTGCATAGTTATTACATATCAAAGACAACGTCTGCATTTTTAGTAGATATATAAAGCTACTGTGTTTGAGATTTATTTCTGGCTGGTAAAAATAATTTTGTCTTCTTTTTGGCTGAGTGTGTTAGATGGCTTTCTTGTTTCTGTGATTCAGTAGCAGCATCATTCTTTACAGACATAATGTGTGTATTGCTGACATTGTTCCAAAAAACAGATGGCCCAGGGCCACTTTTGGGGAATTCTCTAAACGGAAGAATCAGAAATGATCATCTCATGCTGGGTGTTGAAGCACTCTCTTTGCAAGCTGAGAGTGCTGAAGGAGAACCTGGAACAGTCCCTGTGCATGTATTTACACAACAGACCATCACTGCTTTGAGTTGTCAGCCTGTGGTTCAGTAATGGTCACTCATAAAAGCCTTCAGTGCATATTTACATACCAGAGTTTGCATAGCAAAGGGCCTGTAAATGTTCATCGCTCATGGGGAGGAGGTCAGTATCCTCTCAGCTTTACTGCAGGAGCAGGGATGCAGTTTTGCTTCCTTCAACAATTTCTCCCTCACAGCAGTGGGAGCAAAACTGGGACCCTGTTCGGTGGAAATGCTTTCTCCCCTGAAATCTGAATGCAGCAGAAAGAGTATGTGCTGACACATGTTATCTCTCCACCCCAGAAATACTGGACATATTTTCCCCTTCCAAAACAGAAGTGCTCCAGTCAGCACGGAGGCATAGGATGGATGGGGGGGCTATGGATTTGTCTTATGGAAGGTACTGTGAAATGACTTATGAAAAATACTTCCAGATTTTTTCCCCTCTCATTCCTCCCCCTGTTGTGCAGGGAGGGAAGGGGAAACAGCATGGTTGGGTCTGCATGACAAAGGCACAGTGGCCTGTCCTGGAGGCTCTGCCTCTTGGGAGCAGCCAGCGTGGGGCCAATGGTCATGAGCCTCCCTTGCCCACAAGCATCTTGAGAGCAGCAGAACAGGGCAGGCTGTGGGGGCTGTAGGAACCCTGCACTGCCCTCTGAAATGGTGCTCATACAGGGCTGGTGCGCACCCTGCTCCAGCTCCACCTGGGCTGCACTTTGGGGTCACTGCCTCTGTGGGGCTGCAAGGGGTCTCACTGGGTGCCTTGTTTTGTCCTCTATAAAATGAGGATATGGGGTGGGATCAAGACCCTTTAGCTATCTAGCAAATCTTCAGTTCTCTGTAAGACCCAGGGCTTGGTGTGGTCCTGGAGGACAAATGGTGAGCTGGAGAGGGAGTAAGACACTTGAAGGGCAGGCAAAAAAAACCTGCTCAGGTCCCCTGATTCTGCTGCCTCCATGAGGTCTGGCTTGGATGTGGCCTTCTGAAACCTGCACTAGGAGACAGCTGCCACACAGGGATGGAGCACAAGTAATATATTATTTAAATTATAATGGGATACTCTTTTTGGCAACACCTAATTCTGGAGATGTTTTTTCAACAGTACCAATGCTAGAAATTCAACTGCATAATTTATGGTAAGAATTTACTTTTTTTTTTTTTTTTTAAGAATGAGTTGGTGGTTTAAGCACAAAGCTGGATGGGGCATTAGGTAGTTCCTCTTCACTGCTCTGTCCTCCCCAGTTTGTGTGTGGCCTTGATGGGACAGGCTACTCTCATAGGCACAGTAATGCATCCACAGCACTTGCTGGCCAGACATAACTAAAGTTCTCTGAGGATGTGCATGAATGGAGCTAGAGGAGCACAGTCCTTTCTTTTATATTATTTTAAAAACTAAAAATTAGAACTTAGAAATTCACCCATCACTACCAGTTTGTATCATCTGTGAGAAGTTATTCTGTGCTGCAGGCACTCGTCAGTTATGAAGAAGTATAGGCCCACCACGTAAATAAAGTAAATCCATCTCATTTTATATGGATGGTCAAACAGCCATCTTATGATAACTCAATCACTGCCAAAGTGAATCAGCCTCAAACCATAGGAGAAAAAGAAAGTTTCTCTTCAGTTTCTTTGGGTCTGCATTGCAGAAGCCTGAAATCAGCTTGTAACTACACTGCATTGTCGTGTGCTGTAATCCACACCTCCGTTTATACTGACATGTGTCATGTTTGCTGTGTGCTGCGGTAATTCCTAACTACAGTGGGAGTATCAAAGTTTGATGGCAGCCTTAGCCCTGACTTTACTGGCATTGTTGATTTTTATCACAGTTGCAATGCAGATTTAAAAAACCCACAAATGTTATATGCTTTGTAGTTAATGCTGTCTCCAGTTTGTTCTTTATTGGTACTAGAAACCTCTTCAGTTTAAGGTAAAATAAAACAAAAATAGCAAAATAAATTACTTGGAGGCATTTGGAGGGGAATGAAAGCTGTTTCTTGATCCAAACACCTTCATTGTTATAGAGCTTTGAGTGTACAGCAGCCTCAGACAGCAAATATAACCAATCTATCTCAACAGTACGTCTAGGGCAGGCAGAACCTGTGAAAGCACAACAGTGGATTAAAATAGAGGTGCAATAAATATGCATTCAGTTGTTTATTACAAAATAAATTAGGTATTGACACAAGAAGTTACACTGTAATTTTCTGTTTGAAACCTTACAGAAGCAAATGGTTTCCTTTCTAAAGGGCAGCATGGAGCGTTGGTCTTGTGTTTCTGTCATGACATTTAACTCATTAGCATGCAGGTGCACTCTCCGGGTTTCACGCAATAACTGTCTCCTTTCACTGTGTTT
This sequence comes from Nyctibius grandis, assembly GCF_013368605.1. Lineage (NCBI taxonomy): Eukaryota > Metazoa > Chordata > Aves > Nyctibiiformes > Nyctibiidae > Nyctibius > Nyctibius grandis. The sequence goes on from NC_090658.1 coordinate 81,770,600, forward strand.
ACAGATAATTCAGCAAGTTTGCAGGCCAAATGGCTCTCTGAATGTGAGCCCACAATGCAATGAACGAGACGGCACACTGCTTGGGGAGATTCCAGCACAGCTAGCCAGAAGGTGAGTATCAGCAGTAGCATTAAAACCAAAAATGGCTTGAAATTGTTTGTAACTGACCATCACGATAATTAATTGTAGGTAGTGTTGCAGTCACTCATTATTCTTCCCTTTCCTTAAAATCAACTCTCTTGTTTTTTGGCAACTGATCCATGGTTAATAGTGGTTAGCATCATGCATCAGAGCTCCTGGTTTACTAAACTTAATTGATTATTCTGCTTTGTGGGGAGCCAGACACGTGGTTGGTGAGTGAAATAGGAAATCCTTCACGGAGAACTGCAGGCACAGTGGGGACTCTCGTGGCTCCATTTTGGGACTGAACAGTAGATGAAATGCCACGGCGAGAGGGGGCCCTGGCTCCTGCAGCTCTCTGCAGCCACCTTTTCCAGCGCTGTCAGGGCTAGAAGAAGGGCCTGTAGCTTTGTTGCTGAACGGATCTGGGCTCAGGTCTGGGACTAGCACGTGGCTCCTGGGCAGCTGATGGTGATAACCCTGTGCGCCAGTTCTTCGTCGACTGCGTGGGTGTAATGTCCCTGTTTCATGTTCTTGTTGGAAGAGGTATCTTACCTAACCCTCAGTCCTGCAAAGGGCTGGGTGTCAAGCTAATCATCTGGGCTCTTCCTATATTTATAGGAGGTGGGAAGACATTCATCTCAGGTAAAAGAACTGTCAATGCAGCTGGGAAAAATGCCCCCTCTATGTACATGGCTTTTTCTCTTACTTTGAAGGGAGTCTAAGTAACTAGGTCAGGCTCCAAGCTGTTTTTTAAATCGTTGAAGTTATGTGAGGTAATTCTACCTGCTGCACCTGCTTCTTCTCTTAAAATTGTCAGCCCTTAAGCCAGGGACACTCTTCTGCCACTGTGGACTTTGCTGTATGTCTAACAGGGCAAAGTCATCATTGCAGGTAGAGGCCCTACATGCAGCTGTAATATGAAGAATTGATAAAAAGACTCTTAGAGCTGCTGACTGATGTTTAGTACCTGACAACATCACCCTACACCCATATAAACAGAGGGGTAATGGAAAACCTCTGGATATTAACCTAGCACAGGTTATGTAGCCAGGCTCAGACACAAAATCATGCTTTGGCAGCTTAACAAGCTGCTCCATGTCTGCTGAGCAGTTCTTAATATCCCTGTGCTGATCTCAGTCTCATCATATATATGCTCATGTGAAAGCTGTGCACACAAATGGGTTCCTCAGACTGATGCACAGTAACTTGTTAAACCACTGTTATCATGTGCTTCAGCCCACAGACTACCCCCACACTATTTTTTTTTTACTTGGGTTTCATGCTGACACTGGGGATTTATCAAAATCTGTTATGCAGCTATAAAGATTTTTGCTAAATGTGCAACAAAGATCAATGTGTAGGATATAGGAAATGGAACAGAATGGCTATTAGGAAAAAGTTCAGCATCTGTTCGGTGAGTTTTCATGCATGATTTGGTAGGTAAAGGTTATCAGAAAAGTCAATATAAGTGTGCTTGGAAAACATAAAATCAGTCAAACCTCTTGATAGGCACCTTACAAAGCAACAGAAGATCATTCAAAGCTGACCAGCAAAATTCTGTTGCTCCTGAAGGTAGAAACGTCTTGTCATACTCCTGGGCTGTTTTGTGAACCTGCTGGCCTGCTAAAGCCTTCGCTCTGCTCCCAGATGGCAGGAGTTGCGTTTGGAAAAGCATGCAGTGTCTGTCACCTCTGCAATGTGCCAGTTTGGCACTCTTTGAAAACAAGTGAGTGAATATTGGTTTAAAATAGGATTTTTATGCTTGTAAAAGATGCCAGCTTGAGACTAATAGAAACTCAAGTCCTTTGCTTACCTGTGGAATTTGCACAGCGTGGGCGCTGGCAATGCTCACAGCACCCACATGGATATTTCTCAGCTCTCATTAGATGGAAGCCAGAACAACAGGTACCTCAGGGTCCATTTCTATTCTCCTCAGCATGCATATTGCAAAGGTGTTAATGGAGACGTGTTTGGACTTTTAGGTAGCTAAACAAGCGCAGAGCCCCATTGTTGTTGGGGCTGTGAAAGGGCTGCCATGGGACGGTTACAGCCATCTCACGAGAAAATGCTAGGCGTTTGCAAAGGAGGGCCAAGGTGCCCGTGCCGTGCAGCTCTGGCAACCTGCTGGCTGCCTGCTCACTGGGCACCCTGCGGTCCCTGTGCTTGGGTTCCAGCACAGCTTCTCCAGATGCTCCACTTCGCACGAGGAGGTTACAGCGCTCTCCCCTTCCTTTACGCTCCCATCTCCTGTTGCCAGCTGCTTTCCTTGTTCACAGACATAGCATGCTACAGCCCACCATCCTCAGTCTCCAAGCAAGTGCAGATCAGACTCAGCCCCTACAGGGCTCCTGCTTGTGAAGGTTTTTAGCTTTCGTATCATCTCTTGAGGCAAATGTGGGAGTTAGGAACAGGTGAAACATGCAGGCTGCATCAGGTTGAGAATGTAAACATGCTGTGCCTTACGCAAGGAGAATGCACATCTATCTGGAACAATAAAACAGCCCACATGTATGTGCAGTGCTGGATTCCTCCCACCTATTTCTGACCTTCACTCCCAACTGAGAAGTCTCCTCCCTCCATATAGTGCAGTAGGTTTCTTGTTTCTTCTCCCAGCCTTTTCTCGCTTTAATACAGCCAGGGAGATACTTCTATCTTATACAAGTGTCACAACTTTTTGTCAAGTGAGTGTCTAATTAGATCTGCCAAACTGTTAGAACTTCACAGCAGATGATTTGTTCCTCCATGTCTTGAACAACAGAGCTGAAAACCTGGTTTACTTGAGCTGTCCCCTTGCCCAGAGATGCTTCATTTAAGGAGGTTCTGTTCCTTCTGCTTCTGTTCCTTCTATGCCACCTCAACCCCTTGCTTTTCCCCTTTCTTACTGCTCTTATCTGAGTGTGGAAGCAAAAGACCGGGAAGAAGGCAATCACTCCCCCACATTCACACTGGGATTCATAAATGATACTCAAACAGATTCTCCCAAACATTGCAGCTGTAGTTCAGGCCATCAAGCTCTCAGCAAAAAGATTTGTGTTCCTCCCATTTCAATCCCTTGACAGGTCCAGTTGTCAGATATAGAAGTTTTTAATTACATATTTAGAAATCTTTATAAACTGGTGGGATTACTGAGCAGAAACCCAGCTCAGCAAAGGCCATAAGGTCTGCTCAGGAAGGAAAATCTTTATAAATAAGCATGAACTGAAAGAAAGAGTAAAATAAACACTACCTCAAGCTATGAATCAATGTATTCCTGAGAGGTTAAGGCCCTGAATGAGTAAAGTCTTTAAGAATATCCCTAACTTTAAGTGACCCCGTTGACTTCAGTTATATATGCATCAGCAGTTTGCTCAGTTGGGACTTTCTTTTATGTGCTGAAATAAATTCTCTTTATTTATTTTTAGAGTCTGGAATTGTAGCCTCTATGCAGTTTGCAAACCCAGTGCCTAGAAAAGTGTAAAATCTAAGTAGGGAAAGCAAGAGTGGGAATAAGTTAGTAATACTGCCTCCATTTATCAGTGTGGGAAACTGAGGCTTAAGGACCCAATGGTTTATTTAGGGCCACACAAGCAGTATACAGTAAAGCCAGGAAACAGATCCCGGTCTTCCAGGTCCTGCTCTCTATTAATCCTCTGGTGTATATCCTATAGAAATTCCAACCATCCTACCTCCTGCTTTAGGCCTTCTGCTAACACCTGAGTGGGAAGGGACAGCAGAGTTAGAGTTAGCTAATACTTCACCTATTGGGGATCAGGGAATATATCTTCTTCCTGCCCTAACATTTATTTAGAAACTTGAGTATGATATGGTTGTGAAATATGTATTTTTGCATAATATCCTTTGAATTTCAAAGAAAAAAGTGAAATATTTTTTTGGCTTATTCATTTAGATAATTGTACCTGATATAGTGTTTCTAACCAGGTGCATTAGCCAGTCTATTGCAGCTCATTTCATAGCACAGGAGTGCAAACAATAAGAAGCAGATCACCAAACCCTGAGTGATTAAATACAAGTAGAGCAGTTGTAACAAAGAGGAAAAAAACCACTGGGTAAGTTTCCTGAAAAGGAAAAAGGCATAACTACTTCAGCCAAAGGGCAGCAATAACACAGACACTGACAAAAGCAGGGATTTTATGCGCTTATTGACTCAGCCATTCACAAAAAAGTCATTATCTTAGCAAATGCCACATTGCACGATAGTAATCAAGCAACTGTACTGTACCTCTGAGATACAAAGCACCTTTTACGGAAAATCAAAGGCACTTTTCTGAATAGTTAAGAGAAGAGCTTTATGATTGTGTGACAATAAGGCCACGTATTTTCTTTTTTCATTTCTAACATTTAGAGCTACTTTTCTACTGTTTTTATTGCCACTAAATGTTCTAGGGTGTTTCTGCTGGCTTTTGGCAAAGTAGCTGCAGAGCTAGCACAGACACTTTTAGCATGCCCAGCTGAGGCACATCTGACCACCTCAGCTCTGAATGATAAACTTGCAGTGTGAAATGAAAGAAAAAGATAAAAGTAAGCTTATCTCTTACTGTTAGCAGTGTCTTTTGGACTAATGTTAGAGAACCTCCATTTTAAGACCAAAGGAATTACCAGGCTGTGGAAGAAGCAGCTGATGAATGCGCAGAGGGTGTTGAAATTTGTGCCACTTGTGGGTGATGACTGCAGCCTTGGCTGGAGAAGCAGGGAGAGACAGGATGTCTTTAGGATAAGTAGCCCTATGACTGTCCTTGGAAGCCATAGGTAGCCAGTTCTGTTTCCAAAATACAGATGTCATAGTCATGGCAAGATACTCCTGCTTGGTACAGAGTGTATCAGCCTTATCAGCCTCTCCCCCCTCCCCCCACCCCAACTTCTGCATTTTTATCTTTTTGGGACAGATGAATATTGGAATAGTTTAACTGAGGATAAGCCATTTTCAATCTCTGCTTACAGGGGCTGTCTCAGTCTCCTTGTCATCCTGGTCACTGCTAGGCTGGGGAATCTGGAAATGACAACAAAATTCAGAACATTAACTTCACTTGAAGGATTGACATTCCTTCACTCCTTTTGTGTTGGTGTCTTTGTCCTAATGACTATAATCATCTCCATCTTAATTAGATTAGGAAAAAAACCCCTCTGAAAATTGACGAAGAAGAACCCCCTGCCTCCAGATGCAAAAGTCTAATGTATCAGTCTGCAACTGGAATGTCAATTGCAGGTATCTGAGACTGGCTGTTTCAGCATTAGTATGTCTGTGATGTATTTTAAATCTGTTCCTGTATTTCAAAAAAAGCCTTATATACACCAGTTTACCCAAGACTGTGGGGCATAAGAAAATAATGTTATCATGGTTCTGTAATTTTCTTTATAAATCAGCTGCAAATATTTAAGGAGCTTTATTTGTTGTTCTACATTTCTTTCCCAGTTGATATGATACGATAGAAAGAAAACACAATCTCTAAGCTTTTTGGGATGGCCAGTGTGATTAGATTTCCTGATTGTGGTTGTGCTGTATGTTATGTGAATGTAATTTTTGTGGGTGTATTTCATTTTGGATATGGTGGTACTAATTAGCATCTAGTATCATGTTTGTCTTTTTCATCAAAAACACCACTCTGTTCACAAGACTTTTTAAGGTGAAGAGGAGGCAGGAAACAGGTTCTTTTTCTGTATCAAATTTAACATCTGCTGTATCCATGGATAACAGGTTCTGAGGTGAACTGCTGAGTGTGTCACAGTAAGCCTGGCAGAGTTAAGTGTAGAAAGTCAGTCAGAGCATATGCTCTAATGGATTTGACCTCGAAGAGCACTACAAAGAGAAATTGCAGATAACCATCTGAACTGACTTCAGAAGTCTGTAGCCCTGACTCCGTGGATACCAAGAGAAAAGAGAAGGACTAAATAGATTGGAGTGAACAATCAGAAATACAAAGTTGAATAAATGCTTAATATTTGAAGTGCTGACAGTACATTTCCCTACTTGATTCCAACTACATTAGGAAAGTAAAATTCCTTAAAAGATAGTTTTGTGAAAGTAAGATATATATTCAATAGAAGTGAGAAGTGAAAGTAATGTTGGAACAATAAAGACATGTAGCTGGGAAGATCTTAAGAACCTTTCCATGGCAAGCAATTATGAATGAAGAATACTAAGGAGAAAGGAGAAACTGCTTGCATGGAGAATGAGAGTTGCATTCTTCCCAGCAGTACAGAGTTCGAGGATCCAGCCTTAAGGGCAGTAATGGTGGATCTGATGGGGCTCTGCCATAGATACCGCGAAAGGTCATCAAATCATGAAGCATATGGGCTTTATAACAGCCATTTTGGATCGAGTTATTCTAGGGTGGAGTGCTGTACATTTTTGAGCATCCCAAATTCAGAGGCTGTAATTAAAATAACTGTTCTTATTCACCGTTTCCTGGCAGGCGAAGAGTGAGAAGGGATGATCTTAAGCACAAGATGTGTAGGTATGCAGAAATGAAAGCTGAGGGTGAAAGCACAAGTATCTGACTAATGCAGCAATATAAAAGGGCAAATATTTGGAACAGGTATGATTCCATCACTTTGACTTTCCTAAAATTACCTTGGTAGTGCAAAAATCACTTTGCTGTGGAGCTTGTGGTCTAAAATGAGAGGATAAGACAGAAGACAGACAAGAAAATGGAGGCTAAGAGAGTCCAAAGGACTTCTGCACTTGTAGTTCCAGAAAACATTGGGGCAGAAGTGGGAATAGAGCCCAGCTCATATTATATCCACTGCTTGTTTTAAAGGATGGTCTTTCCACTTGGTTATTCTTCATATTGCATTTATTAGCAAAAGTAAGGATTAGAAGGAGCTTTGAGGATCCTCTGGGAATGAGGACTGCTGAGAGCAAGTGCTACTTGTTTTCTGTCTATTCTGTTTAAAAAGAGAGGCAGTGAAAGAAGAGAGAACGTGTGCACATGTTCACTGCCACATCGTCTCTACAAAATCCTGAGCCAGAGTCAAAATAAGACTTTAAAGAGAATATAGATGGCAGTGTATTTAGTTTTGATTTATTAAAATAGTTTTCAGACTGCAGTCTTATTTGTCCTGTGAGAACTGCCCTCTCTGGTAATGAGAGCATTGAATTTTCATGTGAAACATTTTAGAGAACATATTTTTTTCCACCCACAAGAGTGTGACAAGAATTTGTTCTTGTATGATGATGTGTAAGTTATTACAGCTGCTATGCTAAACGTGTATTTATGATCACTGCTGGCATGGCTGCTGTGTATTTTGTTTATGTTGTTACAAACCTAGTTGTGACACATTATAAAAAATACATTCTTTTATGGTAGTTTCACACTGAGGCAGAATAAATCATGCCTCCTACCTCTGCTCTGGCATTTCTGATATTGCCCATTTGCTTTTCCTTACCCTGGAGAAGAGAGCGCCTCTGTGATTCTCAGTCCCATACCAGGTGATGTCGAAGGCCTCATGAAAGGGCAAAAATTGATGCCTTAATACAGCTGTCAGAGACACAAACCCCAAACCACAGTATGAAGCAGCTACTGTCCTTCAATCGGAATAACCTGCTTTCATTAAATGGCAATTTGGGAACAGTCCAGACATGCTTTAAGCATGTGAGGAACAATACAATGAATAATTTCAAAGTGGGGAAGACAAAACAAAAATAGAAACAAAGCTTCCAAAATGAACAAGAGCTAGCCAGATCCAGCACTAGACAAGAAAGACTGAAGTCTTCCATTTTCCCTGCCCTCTCATATTAGTATGCCTTTATCACAGGCACCTCTTTGTGATACTTTCTTAAAAAAAGGAAAGCGCTGTCAAATAAATGCAACACAATTTTAAAAGCTCAAGATTTGATATTTTTGAATTAGATTTGTTTCTTTTTCACTTTCCAAACAAGCATTTTTCATTCTTGCTTAATTAGCAGCATTCTAAGAGTGTTTTTGATAGAGTATCATCATCTGCATTGTATATGAATGTTCTTCACAGCCTTCCTTCTATTTGCCTGTCTGTGTTCCCACTGACATCAGTGGTGCAAGACCAAACCCTTTTTTTGGTGACTGGGATTTATGGAGATGTTTGTTTGCAAGACTGGTGTCTTAGTGTTTAATTTGATTTTATATAATAAGAAAATGTTATGTGAAAGCAGTTCCAAACTTAATGTATTTTGGATATTTTATTGACTTCCCCAATAGCTGTTGTTGTTGTGAATGAATCCAAGACAACTATTACTAAACTCTGAGAAAGAAATGATGGGAACAGTGGATATCACAGTAAAGCCAACATTTACTACGTGTTATCACAGGTGTTTTTAAGCTTTTCTCTTAGCCCAGAAAATAAATTGCACCCATATGTTATGTACCACTGGGCTGTAATTTTTGGTTAATGCTGAACTTTCAATGGCATATATGTACTGACTCTTCAGAAAACAGCTGGTTATGAGGCATTTTGTTTAATTATGCTTTGTTGTTTTGACTTTCCTGTAGTGTTTATCATCCTGAGGAACACAGCTGAAGATAAAGTCACTGACCTTTTATACATTATAGTCTGACACACTGCTCCATGGGGGATTAGCTACCTAAATGGAAATTTTATTCATTACTTCTTTTGCACCGTTATCCTGAATCACTTCTTTATAAGGTTACAGGAGTAAAAGCCTAGGGTCAGCAAAATTTTGTTTGGTCAAGTCCTTTCAGATAATTACTTGCAGTATAATAGAAGGGTATTTTTAATGCCATGCAGCATGTCAGAATTCAGTAAAGAGAAACTAAGGGGAAGAAAGGAGCACAAGCAAACCACAGAGCAGGAAAACTGTTGAAAGTTTGCAAATTTCTTTTGACACTTCACAGTGACAGCAAACCCTGTGCTAAATATGTTTGTGTTGATCTGCTGTGAAAATTCGCTGTTCAATAGCTCCCAGAGTTTCTCATCTCTTACCTGCGGAGTGCATACCTACACCTCTGACCATTGGGCTCCCTTGCCGAGTGTGGATGGTTACTGAGTGGCTCAAAGACATTTAAAGGATTTTGTAAACTCTGTTTCCAAGGTGCACCTCTACTTTTAATCTCCTTATGACAGGAAATTGTCTTCATCATGCCATTTGTTGAGAGACAAAGTTACGCGACTCTGTGAATCAGCAAATGAGTGAACAAATTCCTGAGACTAACAATAAGTCTGCATAACATGCTTTATTTTGACAAATATGATTTCATTGTAGTTTGAAGTAGCAACATTTGGCAATATAGCAATTCTTCTTTTTTCTTAGATCATTTGTTGGCTGGGTCAGAGCTGGGCCCAAGGACTGGAGGTCAAAGACATGGAGGTGGAAAAGAAGCACAAGGTCATTTAATTCACTGTCCTTGATTTTGCCCAGATACTTTTTTGTCTAGTCTCGTTTTAACGCTGTCGGTGATCTCAACTGATTATTTCCTTTGGAAAGTATTTGCAGCTTAATGCTAATTCCAAAACGATGTACATTTTAAAGGGAATAGAATAGGTTAAATGGAAATGCTATCACAGCATTCTGTTATTAGATCTCTGCTAACCGGAGCACATGGTGAAGATTACTGTAAATTAATTGTTTCGTTATGCAATCCTTAGTTCCTATGTTTACAGTCTAAGGAATGAATCAGTGTTTCTGTATACTCATATTCTAAATACACTTAGGACATAATGATATAGTAGAGTGTAGTGATATAGTCACAAAGGCTATCTTTAGCTTAGGGAAGTTCAGAAACCTCCGGATAGCCCAGAGCATTAGCTGAACCTGTCACTCTCCATAATTTTTTAGGTTAAAGCTGAAATCTAGAAAAGCCCCTTTAAGGCATGCATGACTCTGAATACTGGCACTACTTGGTTTTGCTAATTCTTAGTTTAAAAGACAAACAAAGTGGGTTTTCTGTGCAAAGTAGGCATATAAATCTGTCAAGACATACCAATAAAGACTGAGTCATGGACAAAGCAGTCTGAGCAAATGCTGAAGCTGTCTGAAAGCGCTGGGGTAACTTCAAACAGAGCTGCAATAGCTCCTCCCCCTGCAAACTCCATTTGCCTGCAGATTGCCTATTGTGTCTCTCAGATATGCATGGAACTGTGAAATTCAGTGTTCCCACACAATGTTGGTTAGATTTAGCTTTGGGCTCAGCCTCAATTTACTGCTGATCAACCAGAGATTCACTTTGCTAAAGCATCCAAAAAAGAAAGTTGCTTTCTGAAGCTGCACTAAATTGCCATCCAGCTCCCACTGAAGAAAAAAACTCTGGTTAGTTCCCATGACTCAGTTAGCCATGCAAAAGCTGGGTAGGAAGTCATTCTTCCTTTTGGAAATGGATCATGGAAAAGAAGGAAAATTGGATTTCCCGGTTGCTCTCTTGGGGCCTCAGCAGGCTGGTGCTCAGGGCTGTTGGCAGCCCCACTTTTCTACTCGTTTTTGCAAGGTGAGCAAAAGAACACTTCTGCTTTAGTGTAGCTCTGCTTTGTCTGTGTCTCCTGCCCATTCCAAACAAATGAAAGACACACATGTTTATTGCAGATTTTTGGTGTGCAGACAAAGTGCAAGGAGCGGGGCATAATTAGACTCCAGGGTGGTACCTCCCTCTAGCACCATAATTCTAAGTTATTTAACACTGAATACAATAGCATGTCAATAAAAATGCTTGGAAATAGAATTACAATAACCAAACTTGTTTTCATAAGTTGTTTTCCATAAGTGAAATAAAGTACAGAAAGAAATGGAAAATGCAATAACTGTGCACTGAATGCATTTATACAGTTTTCAGATTTTTTTTCAGAGCTATCCAGAAGAAGTGTTCTACTGTATTTCCTCCTGACATGTCTGTGGGTCCTGTATTTAAAAGCTCATTCTATTTTTTCCTGGATTTTTTTTCTTCTCTCTCTTGGCTGAAACTTTCTGCTAGAGTATTGAAACTTGGCAGTATAAAACCTTCAGACAATGAAGCTGACTTTTCCTACCCTAGCCCTTTGCCAATTTAAAAATGTGAACAAAATTTTTGATATTTTACTATGTGCATAAATCAAACTTGCTGGACTGCTACTGACCCCATTTGAATTGTGGCATGGTGGAGGGTTTTTTCCTACCAATCAGCCTTAGGGGGCCTAGACTCAGTGCAATGAAGTCTGCTGAGTGTGGGTATCAGCATCTTTCCTAGCTGTAGTCTCTACACAGCTCTTACAATGACTGATATACCTTTCTTTTCCAAAACCACCAGAGAATGCTTCCAGCCATTTATGTACAAGTCAGTAGTGGCAGTCACATATGAGTGGATACCATCATTTTTTACTCCTGTAATATTCCAGCAAAGCAATTCTTTGGGTTGTGTCATACTTATGACAGGAAGGCTCTAGTTCTGAGAACCACCAGGTCATGGGATGGATGAGTATTGGCTCCCAGAGAAAGGCTGAAGACATTTTCTGCAGCTCTCTAGGTTTTCCTCAAAGTTGCATTTTTATCTAGATGATTCCAGTGAAACTATATTTAATTCTTTGCTGGGGAAATTTCTTTAGGGGAAGGACAGATCTTGGCATCTGGCCTGGAAACTACAAAATTCTTCAAGTGTTATATATTTGTAAGGACTTTTTTTTTTACTTTTCTCTGGAGAACTGTTGAACTGAACAACACTTAATATTGAAAATGAATAATCATAGTACACGGTAACATTTTTCTCCGTGTCTGTCATGTAAAACTGTTCAAAAAGGGAAAAATGCTTTCTTCTCAGCATTAGCGGTAGACTTTGCATTCTTATCCTAGACAAATTTCATTGAAGTCTATGGAGTTCTAGTTGCATAAACAGCATACAGTATGAGTGTACGAACTTTTCCCTTAAAATGAGTTGCATGTTCAGAGTCTCGGGCTCAAATACAGTTATTTAGAAACTAAATCTATTACATATGTATATTCTGGCATATCGGGATAAGAATTTTACCCTTTGTTGTCTTTCCTCCAGGGAAAAAAAGGACTTGGAAATTGCTTTAAAAAATATGACATAAGAAGCAGAGAAAATGGGCTTAGTGGAGATGATGGTGTAAAACCCAGGAGGCACATCGAGTCATGCTGTGCCAAAATTAGATTTTGAAATTGTTTCTGTCATCTTATGAAAGCCCACAACACTTTGTCTGAATATCCTAAAGCTCTTCTAACTTCTGTTCAAAAATAGTCGTCTGTCGTCATCCTTGTTCCTCCAGACATTCCTACACTCTAAGAAGCTGATATAATTTTGACACATTTCATTTGAATAAATAAATGTCCTTTTTCCTCACCTGACAGAAGAGAGGCTTCTAAGTCTGGGAGCAGTTACTAAGGCCAATTGAAGAGAGTTACAAAATGCATTGGAATTGTATGAAAAAGTTGCTATCTGTTCAATTGGGCTGATTTCTCCATTTAGTGCTGCCAATTAATTTGCCGAATTTAACCTTTAAAAATGTCATTCTTTGCCCTCTCTTAAGAATAACTAACTAATGCATTTTTCCCTCTCCTGACTTCTTAAAAGCTACTGCCCTTTCCATGGCTGTAGGAGCTTCTCAGGATGATTGTGAAAAGGAAAAAATGTATTGCAAAGCAGCTTCCCTCCTGGGAAGTGAATGATAATCTTGCCCCACTTAAAGTCATCGTAATGTAATTAATTTAGTGCTTTTAATCACCTCAAAATACATAAAATGCAAAACATTGAGTTATTCAAATGCCCCTTTAAAACTATCTAATGTCTGTCCATGGCATGGCACTCCTGTTGGTATCTTGTTTTAATGAGTATTATGAATTCCTTTCCAGTTTAGAAAAAAAATAATCTATCATGCTGATATATCTGTAGACCCTGTATTTTTCACAGTCATAAATCTTGTATTATGTTAGGAGTGTATAGTTCTTTCTTCTTTCCAGAGGCATTTCACTCCTAACTGTGATGACCACTAGTATTTCATTCAGAGAACTATGAAAAATGATGATACTAAATGCTGTACAAATAGGCTTTTATTCATCCTATTTGCCATAATGCAGAATGGTGTGATTAATAATGATTTTTAACTGGCTTCTATGAAGGTGTCATGTATCAGTCTTGTCATGTGAATTAGTTGTTATGGAAATGATAGCATATCAATTATTCCTTGGAAGGTTGCATTAGATCAATTATATAATTAATCTGTCTTGTTTCTTTACTTGTCTCGCCAGTAATTGTGAAAATATTGGTGTTATCATATGCAGTTAGTACTTAATTTTTCTGATCTACTTGTACAGATTACTTTGCAAACAATAATCTATAAAGTATTTTTATGCTTTTTTCTTATGAAAAAAGGATCTTTTTGCACAGTTCCTAAGTATATTTTTTTTTTCTATTTTTTAATAAATTGTTTACATCTTGTTTTCTTTAAAAGCACGTGTTTGTCAATTACAGAATTTTTCTCTGGCACAGTAAAGCACATCTGAACTGAAGGTATTTGCTGAGGGAAATTTGAGAGCCATGGCAACGTCTCCAGTTTTAACTGCGGTGTCTAACCATCAGGTGTCGGGTTGCTTTTCTGCCCCTATTGCCTACTCATTCCTGCCTGCACAGTGTCCTAACCTGAAGGAGGAATGGAGATAGGTTCAGTTTTTAAACCCATGGTTTGCTTCATACTTTGGTATGAAGTCCACCTCCATCCAACTCTTCTATGCTCAGAGCACAGCCACCAGCTGAATTTGAATCCACCCAGGCTTGGCTGTGTTGAAGTGTAAATTCTCCACAATTCCTCATACTTTGGCTACACAAATCTTAAATAAAGATAGATCTGAATCTTTCTGAAAGGGTGTGTAACTGAGTTATTTGTATACACATAGGGCAACTGTATCTATACAAATCATTCGAAGACAAATCCTGTCCTGCGTTTTCTCCCCACAGCAGAATACAGCAGCTCAGTGTTCTGAAAATGGCATGATTTGATTAAAAACATATTTATTTAGACTTCTGCAAAATACTGAAAATTCTTGTAGAAAATTTAATTTAGGAAATATGCAACGTCTATAGGAGTATTCGAGTTCAGAACAACTCGCTTTCCCCTGAGGTTTAGGCAATGATATAATGGACAAACTACCTGCTAAGTGATAATTCTGTTAAGTTTGTATGCCACTTATTATCTATCGAGACAGACAATTGTAACTATGCAACAGATAATGGAATAGTTATTCATAGGTAACATTGTACTCATTTGGTGGAGATCATTACTAGGAGAAAGCAAATAGCTTCCAGCTAATAAAATCCCAACGCACCCTTGTAAGACAGAAGGGAAAACAAATTTTAAGCATCTTAGATCCAGTTTGCAATATGCTGTCAGCCTTGTTTTACTACCAGAATAAAATATGACTGTGGACACCAAAAAGTTACATTATCTTGTGAAGTGGGGTTGTTGCCAACAAATATGTGCACGCTCGTATTTGTGTAAAACCAAGTTCATTCAGAAACCCAAATGTGTCTGCCAGGCCCAGTAGTCATGTGCAAACATACACCCACAAACAAATTAAGGCCAACTCCCCATTAAGGCGTGGGGCAGCCAAGTGTGCTGAGCCCACCAGCGCAGCTCTCAGCTCTTGCTCAGTCTGGTCACAGCAGACCCTGCAGAGGTGGCCGTCCTGCATCTTGAGCCACCAGTAGATGTTTAAAGCACTTAGTGAATGCTTTGAGCCATAGCTACAACTGGGCCCACGAGAGGAATGAAAAGTGTGTGGGTCCCAGATTTGTTGTGCTTCAACTTGCTTTTAACCTTAATCAGCCAAAAAGAAGAAGAATTTTTTAAAGGATACAAGTGTTTCCAGGAAGTAAAGGGGGAGGTTATACTATCCAGTCCTTTAGACATTGGGTCTAGAAGAAATTTAAATTCCCAAAACTACCAATTGGTAAATTGCCAGACACCAGTCTGGGCTAAAACTTAGCAACTTTTTATCTCTGAATTCCTTTAAAAATAAGTATACTAAGAAGTTTAATATAATGAGAAGCTGAGGCTGCTTTTTTCTTATATTAATCACTGTCTGTGATTTTGCAAGAAAAGAGATGGCAGTGGGGACCTAGACTGCACCTGCATGTGTAATTGTGGCTGTTACCCAGGTGAATGTACCTTTGGGCTGCCTTTTACCATGTGAGAGTCACATCACCTCACACAGGTGGAAGTGATAGCTGAAACACAAAGCCTTAGAGAAAAGATCAGTAATAAAATTACCTTCATTGCAGCGTTTATAAAGTTCTTCAAAATAATAAATGATAGAATAAAATTACAAACTTCAGCAAGTGGTGTCCTCAGCCAGTCCGATTACCGGTGTCATGGTATTCTCTCTGAAATCTGTTGTAAGAAGGTTTAAAGATTATCAACTTTGGTCTGACAATGGTTTGTGCCTATTCAATTGACATTATCTCAATGTCATTCCTAATATAACATTATTTAAAAAATGTAACGTTGTGAGAAATTTTCATGGATGTTGCTTTACATTAGTAGTTTCTTCAGTATTGGTGTCATATATTTAATAATAAATATTTGGCACCTTTACATGCCTTCTCATCAGGGCACTACTAGAAAGTGAGCGTCATTAACTCTTTTTTGAAGATGTGAAATTGAGGGTCCAGAGGAATAACGTATCTTATGAGGATTTAGTAGCAGAGCCCAAAATAGGAGCTGGAGTTCTCAGCTTCTAACCCAGTATCTGAACTGGGTTATTCTGCCATGACTTAGCATAGCTGGAAAGTGGTACTGATGTAACAATTACATATCTTTCTGAAGGAAGGCACAATATATATGCAAATGTATTGTCAAAGGAGTACAAAAATGATTGTATCATAGTGTGGTGAGTTAACCCTGCCTAGGCACCAGATGACCCCCAAGCCACTCTATCACTCCCCGTCCTCAGCAGGACAGGGGGAGAGAATACAATGAAAAAACCTCATGGGTTGAGGTAAGGACAGGCAGATCACTCACCAATTACCATTCTGGGCAAAACAGATTTGACTTGGGGAAATTTATTTAATTTATTGCCAATTATTAACAGATTAGGACAGTGAGAAATAAAAACTAAACTAAAACCACCTTACCCCTACCCCTCCCCTTCTTCCCAGGCTCAACTTCACTCTCAACTCCCCCTGAGCAGGGGGACAGGCAATGGGGGTTGTGGCCGGTCAATAATGCTTTGTCTCTGCTGGTGCTTCCTCCTCATGCTCTTCCCCTGCTCCAGTGCAGGGTCCCTCGCACGGGAGACAGTCCTTCAGGAACTTCTTCCCACGAGCTGCAGTTCTTCAAGAACTGCTCCAGAATGGGCTGTTTCTCTCACATTTTCATGCTTATCTCTCACAGCTGCTGCACAGTGTTTTCTACCCTTTCTTAAAATGCTTTCACAGAGGTGCCACCAACACTGCTGATGGACTCAGCTTTGGCCAGTGGCATTTCCATTTTGGAGCTGTCTAAAACTGACTCTGCCTAATGTGGGGGCAGCTGCTGGCATCTTTTCAACACAATCCATCCCTGCAGTCTCTCTGCTACCAAAACCTTGCCAGGTAAACTCAATACATATAGCAAAGAAATATGTGACCTCCAATGGTTTTCTTTGCTTTATTTTAGTCTAGAAAAATTATCATCACTTTCTAAAAAGATATATGGTCAAAACCATCTTCTTCACTTTAAAAATACTATTGAAACATAAATGGAACAAAAAGTGAGTAAATTGCAGTTGCACCTGTGATTCTTGACAGTCCTGTACTAAAACTGCTGCAAACCTTTTCTTTGCACATTGGAAAAATTTCTTTTTCCCCTCTCTCTTAACAATGGCTGAGGTATTAAAGCTCAAAGTATGTTTGCCTCCAGGCAGTGAACAACCTGAAAAGATCTTCCCCAAATCTGAGAAAATTCTTTAGAAATTCACAGGCATCTAAGATATCACTGTAGGTCTACTCCACAGGAGAGTGTAATAATATCTGACAGCTCATCCTGGGTGAAAAATCAGGAATTGTGATATGGACACAAGTCAAATTTTCCCCATTAGTACTTTTTTACCAATTAAAAACTACCATTCCAGCCCTCAGGCAACACCAGGCAGCAAGCATAGGGCTGGAACCCAGAACTTCTTTGCTACTTCTTCAGTAAGCAGCAGAGTAGCTCCATACAGACCTGGCACTGAAGCAATAAGGAGTTTCACTTCTCTGCACAGGTTTGTAGGTATAGTCATCGAGAACTAACCATAGAACAAGAGGAAAATACATTGTAGCTCAATATTTGTCTTATCTGACCACTAATAAAATGTGAAATTTTAGTCTTTTGCATAAAAATTTTTACAGATTGCTCTGCTGAAAGCTCTTAAACCTATTTATTGCTTTTATCATTCTTTTTTGCAATATTTTTCTCCAATAATCAAAAGAACGTTCTGCCTTGGTTCTGCATTTGTTGACAATATAATTTCCTCATATATTTGCTTGCTGTATGAGAGTTTATTAGGATCTGGAATAGTTTCTTTGTCAAAGATCATTCTAGTCAACTGTTGATGTGTAAGAAATAGCTTCTCAAATTAAAAAAAAAGAAAAAAAAGTTTGTTTTCTCTTATAAAGCAACTTTCAATCTCAATTGTCTCAACTAAAGGAAGAACCAGGTCTCATCCAGATGACAAATGAGTCTGATGTGTTTCCTACTATCCACATGAAAAGTGATGCTAAGAAAAAACTGAAATTAAATCCCTCAGACGTACAAAATAGTTTCCACTTTAGGCTCCAGAGATATTGGCTTGGGGGATTTGCAAGAGGATATGCAATCAGCTGTCTTCTTGAGCCACCTTTGGCAGTAAATATTTGCACCACAGTGTTTGCTTGGTTTCTTGAGCTACTAAGTTAACCCCTTGAAAGCCAAAAAAGCTGAAGATTCCCATCCCACAGGAATCTTAAGTTCAATTTATCCTAGAATAATTATGACTGCCAAATTCAGCACACAGGATTTTTTTAGATCTTTTCATTTGTCATGAGCTATTGATGGATTTTTGCTGTTCTTTGATGACTACTTGAAGGCAATGAGATACTACGTTGACAGAATCTCAAAAAAAAAGCCCTGTTCTTCTTCTGACCTCCCCAAACTCGTTTACCACTAGATGTTTAGAGATGTGAAAATTTTATGATCAAAATATCTTTATATCAGTTTCCTCATTTTACTTCTCACCTCATCCCATGCTAACCTAGTGGAGTTTGTTCTACCATCCTCTGAAAAACTTGTATTGGCTGCTGTCAGAGGCATGCCTCTAGAGTAAGTTTGATTTGGTGAAATTCCTATGTTTTTTTCTTGTGCCTTGTAAAAGCTGTTCTTTTGCATTCATCACTTTTTAGTTGGATACATTCTCTGAAATCTCTGAAATCTCAGCTGGGACAGTGAAGACAGGTTCAGATTCCTACAGCAAATTCAGATTAAGACTGAAACTCAAGCCTCCTATGAGGTAACTAAAAATATTTTTTGTAGTATTTTTGTTACATTTTTCTCTGTTCCTCCAAATTATATTGCTCAGTTTTGTACAAAACAAAAGTCTGGAGGCTATTCCCTCAAAACTCAATCTTTTTAAATAAAAAGCTTGAGTTGTCTTTAAAGGTTTGTTACATATATTTTAACCTGAAATCTATGAATGAAGTACTCTCTTCTTCTTTGAATTGCTGTAAACACCTTCTGTGCCTTTCTAGGTTCTAAGCATGTGTCAGTAAGTGGATTGTTAACACCTGTAACATGAAATACATCAAGACAAACCAAATCAAGACAAAATATCCTCAAGGAGCATCTTCTCATTAAAAGTCACATCCAATGCTTTGTATCAAGTGAGCTTGCCTGCATTTCCCTTACAAATGGACTGATTTCTTTCTGTTAAAGCCAATGCCAGATACTTCCACTTGCTCATGAAATGTAATGCTCGTTTTCCCCCACCCTTTGAAGTAAACAGAGTTTTCAGTATGAACACTCTAACTTCCTTTTAAATAAAATTTCTGAAGTTTTTGCCAGTAAACAATTTAGAAATCAGGAAGAGTCTTCAAATATTTCCTATGTCATGAAGTGGCTGTAAAACTACTCTGTAGGGCACAGCTGATGATTTCCAAGATATAGCAATAAAGCTGATTTACTTCCTATCCACTGCTTCATATAAGGAGTATTTCAAAGGTACAAGAAGCAAAAAAGATCACAGTCCATTTTATTAGATCCTGGACAGGTCGGCTTGGTAGCTGTCACTTATATAGCTGACACTTGGCAGCTGTCAGGTAATTTTAAGGTTTTTTTGCACTCCATTTGGAACCATTTTGGCCACTCGCTGTCTTAGCAAGGGCAAAGTATTATCCAAAATATGAATACCTATCTATCTCTGTTCCCTTCAAATAGATAAGTAATTTAAATTTTTTAGTACTCAGGACTTCAGAATGGAGCTGAAACTTCTAAAGCATCTTATTTGAAACTTTGTTCGCTTCCTGGTCCTGTGGATATGATACTAATTTCTCAGTGGCTGTTGCAGCTTTTCTGCTTCTAGACTTCTGACACAAAGTTGTGTTAAGGGGGGGAAAAAAATAATGAAAGGAGTTATGAATCCGAAGGTTTTGTTCGTAATAATATTTGAACTGCTTCTGTGTATTTAAAATTTTCAGAGGAAGCTTGTGTTGGTTCTTATTCCACATAGGTTAATTATCCTTAAATGATTCCTAGTCTAACATTTTTCTTCGTATTATGTTTTAGTGAATTAACTCAAGATTTTATTAGAGCTCTGGGACAAAGCAGAACATTGTAGCAAATATTGCAGAGTGTTATATGTTCAGGTTTTTAATGTGCATTTTAGTAAAATCAGAATGTTTTCCATTTGTGTTTTTAGTATTAATTCAATTTTTCTGTGTACAGTTTATGCTTCAAATCTTTCCATTTATCTTTCCAGTTCCTCCACATGCTGATTGCACTGATTCTCAGCGGTTCTTCCAGGCCATGTTGGCTATTCCCTCGGTAACACATTGTTTAATCCTTGACTAGTCTTGCTGCACTAAATCTAGGAGACTTTAGAGCCATAAATCTGAATGCTGATGTAAACCCTAGACAGTTCCATTTATATTAGGAGTTGCACATTGCTAATGTTGGCTCTTTCTATCTAGGCTGGGGCAGTTTGCACATGTTACTCATTTGGCTTCACAAATAAGCTTTAACAGACTGGAAAATAATAGGACACACTATTTGTGACTGATTGTTGGGGATATCACAGTGCTGAAGCTGGACTGACTGTGGGAGGTGTGGTCTAGTAGTTGAAGCTGAAGATTAGAGGTGGAGGGATCTGCATTTTTTTTGCCACACATTTATGGTATATCCTTAGCAAAAAGAGCTTTTGTGAAGTTTAATTAAAAATATTTTTACATTTCTCCTAAAAATGCTCTAGTAGTAAAGTATTCAAAAGGGAAAACTGTGTAAGAAAATACAAGTAAGCTTGTAACATCCTTACTGTAAGTTCTTTAGTGGCTCTTCAGAAAAGAAAGATTTCTAATCTGCGAATTGTAATCAATATTATGTATATATTACAGTGCCTTGGTTGTCCTATTTGAAGTCCCAGTAGACTTTAATTCTTACTTTTTCTTTGATGAGTTATTGACTTTTCAGTCCCAGTTACATCTAGTAAATATTTGATACTAAAGCAGCACAAACAACATTTCATTTTAAGAAAGCTTACATAGCTCTAAGTTTTTAAAACCTAAATGTTCCCATAATATTTTTTTTGGTCTGGAATTTGTGGCAACAAGTTACCATATCAAACATTATCAGAACCTATCCTGAGCTTTACTGCCTTGTTTTGTTAACCAGCCTTGCTCAATAGCTGTCATTGCTACATGGAGATTGACATCAGAATTAGATCAATCCCTGTGCTTAAACAATTAACTAGCAGCTAGGTTCTTCCTTCTAAATGGAATATATCAGGCCACCAAGATAGTTCCAAGTGTTCGAAAAGTCATCGGTTTATTCACCAAAACAATAACTTCATGCAAGAGTAATTTCTGCTAGCTGTTTTCTCTATAATGACTTACCAGACAAAACAAAATGTGTTTGATTTAACAGCACTCTGAAGGCCAGATGTATTCTCCTGTCCCTTTATGAAAAACAATGCAGTTACTCTTGAATAGAGATTCTCCACTTGGGAGGGCATGCTCGTAATGCCACCCTTCCACCAGATTCAATGACTGGCTGAAAATTTTGAAAGGGAATGCATCTGGCAAGACCCAGCCTAAGCCACTGTGCCCACTCTTTTGGCTAGGCTTGCACAGACGTCTCCTTTCAGGATGCCGAGGGGTGGTACCTCTGTTGTTGAAGCAATTCCACAACCCTGAGATAAGAAATAAGAGCTGAAGTTTTAATAAAGTACAGGCCTACAGAAGCTCTACAAATTTAAATAGATACATCTATTTATTTCTAGTAGATCTAGTTGGATAGAAATCTCTCCACGTGCTCTTTATAGTTCCTCTAGGGGACATACTTCTAGTATTGATGGAAAGAAGTACTCACTAGAGTTCATTGTACAATGTATCTCTAAGTAGTCTGTAAGTAGCTTATATAAATACTTGATTAAATTATGCTCATCCTTAATAATCACTGATTTGAGAACAGTCTGTAATGTTCTCTTATCTGTTGAATTATAATTATGACTTATTTTAAAATAATTTCATGTATCCTCACTTATCTGGGTGTTAGATCTTGTTGATATGAATTTCGAATGCTTCAGTATTATCATGTGAAAGGCTGCTTCCAGATCTACAGTCACGTCTGTGTAAAACAAAAATCTACACATATTTATTAGCAGTAAGGATTCTAAATTTACCTAAAAATCATAGAAAAGCTTAAGTTGAAAAGAACTTCTAGTCTATCGTCAGTGTAAAGAAATATCAGTGCAAACATACAGTATCCTCTGCACAGAGTAAGGAAAGTTGCTTTTTTTCTCTAAAACTCTAGAATTAAGTTTTTCTGTCCTTTAGCAGCTGGTTAGAAGGTCAACAAGTTTTAACATTCATTTGAGCTTTTGAATAAATATATTTGTAACTCTTGCATAACTTCAGTTTCTATGAAGAGTCGTGCAGCCAATTTGCCTGCAATGAACATTCATCGAAAACACGTCAGTCTCTGATCCTAATTTTCTGCATATGAATATTTGAACTGGAGACAAGACACAAAGCCCATTGTAACCACCCAGAAAGACACCCACTGACTTCAGCAGACTTTCTTTTATTGGTTTCTGGAAGTATTAACTTAATTCTCTACTCAAAGAAAAGAAGTTTTGTTTTGTTTTATTGTAAATCTGGCTAATCATAACGGTTTCAGAAATGTATAAAATTCTCTGAAAGTAATTTCATATTTTATTGAACTCAGAGTCCAAAGACATATTCTCTTGCATAGAAGAAAACCAGTGAAGTAAGAATTTTCCTAATACTTCAAGATCAGACCCACATATGAGCTACAGTTTCGTTTAGAATAATTTATGTATGCAAAGTCCAAGACCTTTTTTCTAGAGCCACAATGGTCTTTTCTTCCTAATAAATATAAATGTTCTTAGACTTTTTCTTTCGCATTAACGGTTTTTAATTGCAGATCATTTCCAAGAATAAGGCTGCTTTCATTTCCTTGCTTTTTTCTAATTCTTCTTCAAATGTGCTTGGATAATGTTATTGTACTAGTTCTCACTGAAATTAAGAGTCTGTACTGTGAGTGATACAGATCTCTTCAATAAGACATTGAGAATAATAGACCACTGTCAACTGTTGGCAGAAAAATAACTGGAATCTTCTGTCCTCCAAAATGGTGGCTCCACTCAGTCTTCTGGACTAATCATTGGAGCTCTCCTTCCAGTACTGCTGCTTCCAGATGTACAGAGTGACTTCTGTGTAGTATCCTCTCATGAGGACCAGGTGATGGGGCAAAGCTCTTTAGCAAGTAGCTGTGTACCCTTACCTATTCTCTGCAAAAGTGAGAAGTTAATTTCTTAAACATGGAGGGAAAACAATGTTCAGTTTTTTTGAACTGTTTTTCAATACTTGTCAAATTAACCGATGACTTACTTCTAGGTTAGTTTTTATGCTGGGGTAGGAACAGACTAGGAGTGTGTAAAACTTTGTATACAAACAGCAATTAATTGTCATAAAATAAAGAAACTGTCACCAATGCTGAATCTTTTCCCTGCAATGCTTCCTTTTTATTTAGTAGAATATCTACTTCCCATCTCTCTTGCCAGGTGTAAAATTGCTATGCCCATCATTTTCTGTGTGGGATTAAATAATTTTCCTTTAAGGACTCACCATAATGTAAGTAGAAATTTGACAGCAAAACAGATAGATATGAAATGATGTCCTCAGAACTCACTGGAATTTTTTTTTCTTCTTCCGTCCTTCCATAAATGAGTAAAAAAAGAATCCTGAAAAAAGTATATTGTTAGAAGCTTTCTACAAAAGCCAGGAAATGGCTTGCGTTTCCAGTTAGTACATGACTGACTATATTTTTCATTAAAAGACTACTTTTTTTCATGATAAATAATTACAGAAAATGTTTTACTCTCAGCATTGCCAGCTGCCATGCACAGATTTCCATTAGGCTGCACTAATGTTAAACGGATTTCTGGAGCAATTCCACCCAGGAATGGAAAACTAGCAGACACGTATCTCCAAAGTGGTATAAGTTCATAACTGGGAACAACTAACAGAGCTTGTTATCATGGTGTTTAGGGCATGTCAACGTTTGTGGGCAACTTACATCATGCTAGTTAATTTGAAAAATTCAAAACTTTCTTAAGGCAAATGCTTCATATTTGGAGTGGAAAGCTGCGCTTTTCACACCAAACAGCTTTCATATTCCTTCCTAAGCAGATGTGGAGAAAAAAACCCTTATCTCATTCCAGTGCACACATTTATAAAGAAAAATGCTTTTATGTGGACTGTAGATGGAGGAGAAATGGGTTTAAAAGCTTCCTGAGCTGGCTTGAACAGAAAAGCAGATCTCTTCACTGATTATTTAGTGTTTAAATAAACTCATAAGATTTTTAAGGCATTCATTTATAGTTTACATTGTAAGGACTGAATCCTGAAAACATATTTCATCTTCCTAAATCCCTGAGAATAGGATTTTTGTAATAGTTTTTGTCCATTTGCTTTTTATCTGATTCCACTATAAAAAAAACTTAGCTTAATGAAATGGAGGCTTTCTACCCACCTACTCCATGCATTTGTTTATTTAAATATTTTTATTAATTAGAACTCAAGATTCAAAATCATAAAGCAAAGATTTTCAGAAGTTCGACCTAAACTTCATTAAACCACATAAATCAACACTACTGGAACTTTTGCAGAAGGACACTAGCTCCACAAGCTGGAGCTGTTTACTCTTTTATCTGCCAAAAGTTGTAAGTCATCACGCATTTCATAATTAAGCAAATGTATAGCACACAAACTTCTAAAATGAAATAGTATTCTGAAGAGGGTGTTGTTGACCAGTCTTCTCCACGCACTATTTATGTTTGAGTCAGCTTGATGGGTATTTCCACAGATTCTGAGAGGAGATGGGGGCAAAAATATTGTTTCTATAGCCTGGATTTGTTTACAGTGACGCTAACCAGAGCTCTCTAACTTATTTTAGAAAAATATGGTATGTGGAAGTTCTGTGAATGTTCTTATTACAAAATATTTGTACACAAAGAACAGTCAAAACACATGAAGCTACTGTTTTGAAGAGCACAGCTCTCAACGTGTAATCTGACAGAGATATAGACTGTAATTCTATAAAAGATATTTTATAAGCATTCAGTGGTACTACCTGAAGACAGAATTACAGGAAAGAGGTCCTTTTTAGCCAGGGCTGATGCCTTAGAGTTTCTGATGTAATCCCTTGGATTTTTTGGGGGTCCTTTCTAGTTTGCATATCAAACCCAAGCCCTCTGAAGACCAACCAGCTTTCTCTTTCTAGTTATTTGACAACAATCCTTAGGAAGAAGTGTGACATATCTGCAGTATCACAGGATGAGCTAGGCACCGAATTATGACTGTAGATATGACTACTTTCTAATTTTTTCTATTATTTTTTGTTTCCCTGTTCCTTGGACCAGCAATACCGGCTTATGCCAGGTAGGGGCAAAGCCAAGGTTTCAAACATGGTCTGGCAAAGCCAGCTTCCGTACTTCCTACCTGGTACAAGGACTTGCATTGACCATGGGCTGTGCTGAGAAAAGAAGTAATTTTCTTCTAATTCATGCTCCCCTTCTCTTTCAGTGTCATAAAGGCAATCTTCTTCTCATATGACACTCAATATAATTTTCCTTTAGCATTAGAAAAATGCAATTTTTTTTTATTCATGATGAGTGCCTGGGAAAACAGAAACAATCAAACTCAGTTTTCATCATGGTAATTTTGGGAAGGTAGATTCCCTACTGTTCTAACAATAACATTTCAGACAGGGTAACCCTGAAACTTTCCTATACAATGCAATAAGCTAATCTCATCAATCAGAAAATGCATAAGAGAAATAGACCCTAGAGGAGAGAACACATGAGAAAAATCTCTGTGGGACCTCTCTTTCACTGAACTCCAAGGGACCAAAAGGTGTTGTTATTTATTTGCATTAAGGGGACTTATCTGAGGACTGGGTGTCTTCAGGTGTGCTGTAATTATGGTAACAAAGAGGTTGATGTAGCAAGCTGGACTCTCAAGAGCCTGGAGGTGAGGTCAGGCCTTGCTCCTTATGCCAAAGGCAGGGATCATGGTGGCTTGCCTGCTGCCCAAGCCATTCCTATGTTCTGGGACTTCTCACTTTGCTGCTTAATTTAACAATGGCATGGAAAGTCATTGTAACAGGGGCAAGGAGCTGCCTCTTCGTATGTAAAGAATGACCTTTCCTATGGCAATAGTATGTCAGTTCTTATCAAGCAGAGAAGAGTTTTAGTAAAGATTATTAAAAACAGGTGTATGGGAGGCTAATGCTAGACACAGTCAATGGGAGATCAGAGCAATGTTTTATACATCCACTTTTATTATTTGTGTCAAACACAAGCTTGTTTTTTGCATAAACATATACTAATATGTCTTTTTAACAACTAAGCTGGACAGTAGCTGTGTCCACATGGATGATATCAAATACCTGTTTTTCCAGCAAAGGTATTGTGCCATTCAGTGATCTGGAAGCCAGTTGCACTGCAAAAGTAATGGCAACTGGGCAGCTTTCTATCTCTAAACATCCTTAACCAGACATGGATGTAGCCTGCCACATAGACTAGATTTCAGACTTTTATTTAGCTGTATTCTGTGTTCAGTCTATGGGACTGGTAAAGCAGAAGTTGTTCAGATCTCAAGGCAGACTGGCATGCAGTTCTGATCGTGATCAAAATCTCTACAACTTTGTCCAAAATAACAGAAATGTACTGCTCTTTGAAAGGGTTTGAAGACTAAACCCAGCACTGGACCAGACTTTTATAAAAATATAATACCCTGCTTCATTATATTGGCCAGACATAGGACATTTATTATTAGGGACCCAGCATATGATCGTTTGCTACTTCTTATACCCAAGTATGATTTTTCTCTTCTTTCCCTTCTCTCTCATGCTGTTTTGGAGGCAATTTCAACTGTTTCCTGCTGCAATTCATAACTCGTGCACATAGAACACTATGTTTAATTTCGAGTGAACAGTTTTGCTTTGGCTTTAGAGTGTTTGGATTAAATCTGAATTTAAGGTTCAACTTCAAACCCAACCTTTTTATCCTTCCTTGATTAGTTTACTTGATGTTCTTGCTTAGCAGAAGGAGATTAATTCAGGTGTCTGCTCCTACTCAAGTGAAGGTTCAGTTCAGCCCTGTTTTTGCTCTTCTTTCTCCGCTCCTTTGAGTCTGCATTTATATTCCAAAGCTGTTTTAGGCAGAGAATTCTGTGAAGCTTTTCTATCAGTCCAAGGGTAAATGAGCCTGAAAATAAATCTTTCAGCAGATATAGGAAGTTCTGTTATTGGGTTTGACTGCATACAAATAACAGTGCTGTTTTGCTATGCATGCATTTAATAATGTTTTTGAATTGATAATTTTTACTATTAAAATACAAAGATTTATGAAATTTGAAGAGACTTTAGTTTTACCAATTCTAATAAAATGCTGTTCTGAATAAATGGAAGTGAACAGTTTTGTCTTTGCAAAATAAAATATGAAGACTCTCAGAAAATCCTGATCGTTGTTACTTGAGGAAGGAATGTCATACATTCAGCTCTTTGACTTCCTGTATGTGTCACTGCACACTCATTTTGATATATATTTTATGTACAATACCTGTTTAGGTTCAGTAGCACTCACAGAGAAATAGGTACTCAGGAAGGGGAGGAGGTTTAGTACAAGTTTCTTACCATATGAAATCTCCTGTTAGACTCTAAGAGGAGGCTGAGACAGCTGGATTTGTTTAACACAGAGAAGAGAAGGCTAAGGCAAGATCTAGCTGTTGTCTTCAACTACCTAAAGGGGATGAGAGCACAGAGCCAGGATCCTTTCCTACAGCAAAAGGGTGAGAGGCAACAGTCACAAGCTGCAGCAAGGGAAATTCCAAGCAGATATATGGTAGAAAAAAACCCCCACCTTTTGCATTCTCAAGCACTGGAATGAGTTGCCCAGAGGAGTTTTGGGATCTGCATCCTTGTACGTGTTCAGAGCTTGACTGAATATTTTCCTGAGGAACTGCTCTTATAACAGTATTGGTCCTACAGTAGAGACTACATGGTGTTGGGACAGCTGTTGGGACTAGTGGTCCTTTCCAACCCAAATTATTGTACAAATTTGAAAACACAAAGATAGAGCAAGTAAAACAGAAACCTTACACACCTTATGGGAGTGCAGTCTCCCACCACATGGTAATAGGAAAGGATTAGCTGTACTCTGAGCTCTGGTTCCTAAGAACTGGCAGGATTTCTAGCACCTGACATCTGCTCCCTGCTGTTGGAGGGGAGCTTCTGTTTGAAAAAATGCTACATAGACGTGAGGGTCAGTCCCAGCTATAGAGTGAGACACCTAAAATTAGGTGGTTAGAATGTGGGTTTACTTATTTGAGTTAGGCATTTGACCAGCTGTCACAGCCAGTTGACTCAGTTACCTAAAACTAGATATCCATCCCCATCTGAGAGCCCTTGCTGGTGACTAGATTCTGCTCCAGAAGTGTACAGGTCACCTGTGAAACCTGTGTCACATCTGTCAACCTTGTTTTCATGTAATTTTAATATAAAATTATTACATAATGAACAGTTACTGTGACTATATTTGACATGCATTTGCTATATATTTGTCTAGGAAAGGTTTTCTTTGGTCTGTAGATGGTAAGTCTCTATACTGAAACATAGACATCTTCCTGAGAAGATGGCTGAAGAGCACTCTGACTTTCACATGCTTTGGATTTAGCCCTTAGTGTGCATTAGTTCCATATACTGGTGGAGTTTACAACAGAAGGAGAGAATTATTGCATTCCCACCTCCCCAGATGTCTTTCAGATTGTTCCTCCTTAGATGAGTTTGCAACTTCGCTTTAGCTGCAATAGACACATGGGACAAAATCTAGACTTACTGTTTTTTTTCTTTTTCATTTTGATTAATAATAAACCCAAACTCTTTCTTCCTTGAATCATCAGATAAATTGATTGGCATTCTGCACATAGAATCTGTGCTGTAGTGTGCTACAGCTGAATTGTGTTTCTTGGAAAGTAACTGTACCTGAAGTATAGAACATTTATCCAAAAAACACAAAGTTTTTTTTCTACAAGTCTAAAAGTTTAGCTAAGAAAAGAGAGTGATGTGTACTGGGAGATGTTAGTGTTATGACTCCAGGATCTTTGACTCCAGAGGAGTAGACTGGTCTTATTTCAAGCTGTCTAAAGAGCAACATTAGCACTGATTACAGAACTAGCTTGGAGCCTTTTGCCCTTCCAGCTTAAAAAAGTAGCACTACTACTGAGTGGCGGTATCTGCCTAAGCAAGACAAAGAAAACAATGGGTAAAATATTGCAGAATATGTAAGAAAGTATTTTTTTTTCACAATGTATAGAGAGCTTGGTATGACAATATGTTCTACATGCCAGTTCAAAGCAGATATGAGAGTTTCCTTCTATGCCTTTTCATCCATTTGGCTTCTTAGAAGGAGTACAAAGCATTCAGTCCATTATGTGCTAGGAGAAATTTTCTTGTTGTAATCTGAGTTCAAAGATATCACCCACATTAAAAAAAATAGATTCAGAAATGTCTTTGAATCACCCTTAATTGTACAAAATTGGTCTGATCTCCTGTGAATAACTTTTCCTGTGAATTTTCAAGTGCTTCCTGCTTAGGGCAATGACACTGCAAAAAAGGTGTTTTGTTTTACATATAAATTCTGCTCTTTGGGCCAGGTTGAGTACCAAGTGTGACCAGAGGAGCAGTATGTGAAACTTTTATGAAGTTCGGAAAGGATTCTTGCTTCATGACTGCATAAAGATTCAAGTCATTCTGTTTAACTGAGCTACACAAAACCCTAATGTTGGTCAGATTTTCTAAAAGACTTGTATTTCTGAGACTGGAAGAACATCAGTATTTTCAGATAACACTGTGTCGGTAGCATCACCCAGTAACTCAGTGGTCTGCAGTAGTAGTTACAGGATACTCCTTAACCAGTCACAAGGTTTTAGAAAAGTTTATGCAGGAAAATGTTAGTGAAAGGCCTGGCAATTTAAGTCAGTCAAGTCAGTGGAGACGTTCCTTTTGCCTTCAAAAGACTATGGAGGAGAGCCATGAAGAACAAAAGTAGCAATAAGATAATTAAGCTCAGATGTGTGACAATCCAGGACCTGCTGTCATTCTTGCCATATATTGTTGTATAGTTCACACCACGTATGGTCCTCCAGGAGGAAAGTAAGAAGTAGCTGTTTGGCTCCTGTTGTAGTGTGTGACATGCAATGAAGCAGAATACGGGAAGAGCCTACTAGGCTCCACTAAGATCCACTGTCTTGAAGGAACTAATCCTGAATATTTTCAGAAAATTCTTATGGGAAAAAACTTCTGCCTAGATACTTTCATCATGCTTGTCACAGTTGAAATTGAAGTGTCCCTTAGAGAACTCTTTGAAACACCAGATATTCAAACAGTGGGGCCTCTTGCCAATGTTTTCTGCCTCCTAGAAGCAGGTTCTTTCTTGCATTTCTTCTCAGGATTCAAACATTTCCAGACCTTGCTACACAATGGTCCAATTCCAATAGGAGGATGGTCATTGCTTTAGTTGAGTGTGTACCTTGGTGGTGAGGACATCCTTCAAGGCATCAATAATGCCTTAATCCAATAAAATCAGGGCATCGGGGCCAGCCAACATGGATTCATGAAAGGCAGGTCCTGCTCGACCAACCTGGTCTCCTTCTATGACAAAGTGACCCACTTGGTAGATGAGGGCAGGGCTGTGGATGTAGTCTATCTAGACTTCAGTAAGGCATTCGACACTGTCTCCCACAGCATCCTCCTGGACAAACTGGCTGCCCGGGGCTTGGATGTGTGGACTCTTAAATGGGTTAAAAACTGTCTGGATGGCCGAGCCCAGAGAGTGGTGGTGAATGGGGCAAAGTCCAGCTGGCGGCCGGTCACTAGTGGTGTTCCCCAGGGCTCAGTTCTGGGGCCGGTGCTGTTCAATATCTTTATAGATGATCTAGACGTAGGGATTGAGTTCACCCTCAGTAAATTTGCAGATGACACCAAGCTGGGTGGGAGTGTCGATCTGCTGGAGGGTAGGAAGACCCTACAGAGGGATTTGGACAGGTTAGATAGATGGGCCAAGACCAACGGCATGAGGTTCAAGAAGAACAAGTGCCGGGTCTTACACTTCGTCCACAACAACCCCATGCAGCGCTACAGGCTGGGGGAAGAGTGGTTAGAAAGTGGCCGGGTGGAAAGAGACCTGGGGGTGCTGATCGACAGCCGGCTAAACATGAGCCAACAGTGTGCCCAGGTGGCCAAGAAGGCCAATGGCATCCTGGCCTCTACTAAGAATAGTGTAGCCAGCCGGTCTAGGGAAGTGATCGTCCCTCTCTACTCGGCACTGGTGAGGCCGCATCTTGAGTTCTGTGTTCAGTTCTGGGCCCCACACTTCAAGAAAGATGTTGAGGTGTTGGAGCGAGTCCAGAGGAGGGCGACCAAGCTGGTGAAGGGTCTGGGGGTCTGACCTACGAGGAACGGCTGAGGGAGCTGGGGTTGTTTAGCCTGGAGAAGAGGAGGCTCCGAGGTGACCTTATTGCAGTCTACACCTACCTGAAGGGAGGTTGTAGTGAAGTGGGAGTTGGCCTCTTCTCCCGGGCAACTAGCAATAGGACAAGAGGGCACAACCTCAAGCTTCGCCAGAGGAGGTTCAGGTTGGACATTAGGAAGAATTTCTTTACAGAAAGGGTTATTAGACATTGGAATGGGCTGCCCAGGGAGGTGGTGGAGTCACCATCTCTGGATGTGTTTAAGAAAAGACTGGACATGGCACTTAGTGCCATGGTCTAGTTGACAGGGTGGTGTCAGGGCAGCAGTTGGACTTGATGATCCCTGAGGTCTCTTCCAACCTGGTTGATTCTGTGATTCTGTGATTCTGTGAATATGAAGGTTTGAACCACTTTCTCCCTTGGCTGAGGTATCATGAAAAGGTGGACAACATATTGGTGCAGACATTTTTATAGAGGAGAAATTATGTCATTTTACATATATGAGTTACTGTTGCATCTTAAAAAATTCATTTAAAAAATAAAACAACTGTAACACAGTGTGCTCTACTGTATTACCTGAATGCACATATAACCCTCAAAAGGCAAGCAGAAAACATCATATTTCACACAGAATCACAGAATCACAGAATGTTAGGGATTGGAAGGGACCTCGAAAGATCATCTAGTCCAATCCCCCTGACGGAGCAGGATTACCTAGATCATGTCACACGGGAACACGTCCAGGCGGGTTTTGAATGTCTCCAGAGAAGGAGACTCCACAACCTCTCTGGGTAGCCTGTTCCAGTGTTTGGTCACCCTCACCGTAAAGAAGTTTTTCATCATATTTATGTGGAACCTCCTGTGTTCCAGCTTGCACCCATTGCCCCTTGTCCTGTCAATGGATGTCACTGAGAAGAGCCTGGCTCCATCCTCATGACACTTGCCCTTTACATATTTATAAACATTAATGAGGTCACCCCTCAGTCTCCTCTTCTCTAAGTTAAGAGACCAGCTCCCTCAGCCTCTCCTCATAAGGGAGATGTTCCATTCCCTTAATCATCTTCGTGGCTCTGCGCTGGACTCTCTCTAGCAGTTCCCTGTCCTTCTTGAACTGAGGGGCCTAGAACTGGACACAATATTCCAGATGCGGCCTCACCAGGGCAGAGCAGAGCGCAGAGTATTTCAGACATTTTTAGTATAGGAATATCGCACATTACCAAAATCTGTATATCTCTTTTTACTAAGTAGTAACATACACTGCCTGCTTCAAATATGAATAACAAGAATACAACAAGATGAGACTGTGCGTTGTGATAGCAGATAAGATTCCAGTTGCATTTCACAATGATGTTTTCTAAACTATTTCAGAGTAACTTACAGAAGAGGCAGATTTTATCATCACGAATTACCTTCAAGCTCCCTCACTCACTCTTGAAAGACAATAAATTATATGCATGTGGTTTTTCTGACCACAAAGAAGTTGGGAACAACTTATGTTATTCAGTAGTCAAGGAGCACTTCTTAGCTGCTTTCAACATATTGTTGTTTCTCAGAAGCTGAGGGGAACTGTAGCATTCTAAAGATGCTCAGTAACTCCAGTTCAAGTTACCTGGTAAGAGCTACAAGGAAAAGGTCTCAAAAGAAAATGTGGCAGTTTAGGAAGGATTGTATCTTCTGGATACAGGCATTGTAAAATTGATTGGATAGTTAGACTGCTTCTTGAACTGCCAAATTTTGTTGATTATAAATAGCTTTTTGTGGAGATAGACATTTAAGAAGATACAGATTCTTCTTGTAGAGGAAAAACATGAAAAACACAAAATTTATCCTAATAAGTATCCAAAATTCTAGATTTTGTGGACGCACATGTATTTAGGCAATGTAGAGATAAGCTGGAAGTTAGTAATGGGGAAATCTTTCTTGAGAGAAAAAGTTTGCAAATGTTTGATATCAAAATCAATGTGAGAATTTCATGGCTTACACAATTAGGTGTTTCATAAATATAAGGAGACATTTTAGCAACCCATTCAGTGCTATTATTTGGTCTGCTGCGCTGAACTGAGCCCAGGTATCCGCGATGTGGAAGTGTTTGAAATATGTTTGGTTTCTTATTTCTCTTATTTAACATTACTAGTTAATAACTTACCATAACATATATTTACACGCAGTCACACACACAGGCCTTTTCTCCTTCCTTTCAAGAGACCACATGAAAGGGTAGCAGACAAAAATCTTACTAACTCCTTTGAGGATGCTCCAGGGGTAGTTTGTGTTGCATTTTGTGCAGTATCCTGTCAAGGTGATTTCTATGGTAACCTCTATTTGCATTCTTTCAAATGATGGTAAATTCTGACATATTCCATTAAATATTGATAGCAGTGTTTCATCTGCTGGAAATCCACATGGGGATATTTAATTTTATCTACTGTCTGAGACTATTCTCTTGTGGTATCAAAGCAGCAAGTTTTTACTGTTAAAATGTTAATTAGATTTTTATAACCATTTTTAGAGTTCTGCTCTTCACCTAGATTGGTCCAAACATGTTTATTTACAATTCCAAAATGCTTCCATTAATATTCCACATCTTCTTACTCAGAGATTATCTTAATAGCTGTCCTGGTTTGGCCCAAACTAGACCAATTAGTCTTAGAGAAACCAAGGTCACTGCTAAATTCCTCACTACTTACGAGTGAAGAGCCAAAGGGGGGGTCGCACCTGCAGGGAGAAGCAGACAGGGCAAGTGACCCAAGATTGACCAACAAGGTATTCCATCCCATACACATCATTCTCACTTTCCTATTTATCACTAACCCACTACCTCCTGGAGGTGGGGCCCAGGAGGGAGGGGCCCTCCTGTCTTCTACTGATTGGTACCAGCTTTGCCAATTCTCCAGTTAAAAGCCTGCAGGTGTGATGGCAGGGGGAGCTACTGCATTTTCCCCTCTGCCCGTGCTGGGGGGGAGCAACTCTGCCTGAGGAGGATTTCCAAGCTCTCGATCTTGGTTTTGTATATATTTGTATATATTTGATTATTTTCTATTATTCTTACTATACTCTTTTTCATTACTATAGTTTATTAAAACTGTTTTAACTTTCCAACCCGCAAGTCTCTCTCCCTTTTCCCTTTCCCTTGGGGGGTGGGGTGGGGAGAGAGTTAACAGAGACTGTCTGCCACCGGGTTAATAGCTGGCCCAGCTTTAAACCATGACAATAGCAAACCTCAAAAATGTACTTAAAGGCTTGTGAAACACCTACAGAATCATAATGCTGCAAAAGTTTTTGGCTAATGGCCAAGTCATTTGTAAGATCAGCTTTTAAGCAAAAGAGACAAGCCTGAAAGAGCAAATGTCATCGTAAGTTTCACAATTGCATTGGT
Organism: Nyctibius grandis; assembly: GCF_013368605.1. Taxonomy (NCBI): domain Eukaryota; kingdom Metazoa; phylum Chordata; class Aves; order Nyctibiiformes; family Nyctibiidae; genus Nyctibius; species Nyctibius grandis. The sequence continues at coordinate 81,805,262 of NC_090658.1, forward strand.
TTCTGAAACATAAAACAGCGCTGAAACTCTTTATGTAAAGGATTGGTTAGGTGGGGTGTGGTAAAGAAAGCTAAGAAAAATGGGGTGTAGGTAGCACAGTTTCATCTTCATGAGTGGCACATGAAACATCTCAGAAGAATTAAAAAAAAATCCTCTGGAAAAATAACCTTCCATCACACTAAGGGTTATGTGTTCATTTTATGTAAAACACTAGTTGGGGATCTGGCTGGTGACTGTTTTCTTAGGAAGAAATTAACAAACATGAATTTCTGGCAGATGCTAGGGCTCTGAACCTCTACTGTTTTATGTTTTGCATCGCTGCTTACACATTAGAATAGTAAATACACACTGGATTTAAAGCACCACTAAGTAAAGAGGACACCACTGATGTTCACTAGCATGTAGCCGAACAAAGTGCCAGCATCTGAACAAGTGGTAACAACACAAGCTTAAATTGCAATGACCTTTTCTTATTTGATCTGTTGGCTTACAAGTGGAAACTGCTGCACATTAATGTCAAACTTCTGACCTATTTTGCACTTCTGGGTAGGTTCTGTGCAGTGATGTAATTACAAAAGATATTTTTGGAAAATTGGTGCTAATACCAAAGTTTTCTGGGTTCCATTAAGGTTTGGAAGTTAGAAATCCTCATGCTGAGAGAGAAAATTGAAAATATTTTATACTATGATCAGCTCTGTGAAGAGAAGTAACACTATACATGATTCTAAGTTGTGAAACTGCAATCCTTCTGAACTGTTGACTTCTTGCATATCCAAGCCCCAGACCATCTCAATTACACATGTACAGTTAGTGGGAATTAATCTGTTTGTAGATCTCATACAACACAATGGAATGCAGAGATCATGTAATGTTATCTTTAAGATCTGCTGTACTATTGACAAGAATTCTCAAGCTCAGACTAACCAGTTTAAAGCATGCTATGTCCCTTCTTTTTTTTTTTTTTTCCCAAGAGCACCTCCCTAGAGAGATCAATTGGAAATCTGTTGAAAAATCAATGGTGTGCTATTACAACCCTATACTACGCATTTAGAAAAATCCTTGGAAGTTGTAAAATGCTGTAACCTGTTCTCTCTGGAGTCTTGAGGCTACTTTCAGTGCCCTTTTAATGAAAATATTCCAACTGCAGTTGTTGGATTTATGGTAGTGCATAACTACTCAGAGCAAGGATAGAATTAGACTTGATGAATTTCAGGACTGTGCAAACTGGTTTCCACCTGAAACACTGGGAAGAGTACTAGGATACTGGAAAGAGCAGAAGAAATGCCTGTCATGAAGAGAGTCAACTAGCCAGATGATCTGTAATGAAGCTGACAGTCTCACCATCCTAAATGCCATATTAATTACTCTTACAGGGCTATGGTTTTCACCAGTCACTTGTTCAGGGGCCGGACCATTACTATTGGGCAGCTATGTAATCTGCTTTCTTGCAGGATTAAAGGGAGAGTGAGGAAAAGGAAGGAGAGCAGAAGGGGATGGATAACACTGCAAATAATGCAAATGGCCCTTCCACTCCCATTTCCTGGGAAGCACAGAGCCAAATGCCTGACCTGGTGACAGCTACTCAGGTGTCTACAACGCAGACAGAGCAAGAGTGCCTGTCTGTCTCTTTGCTTTAAAGACAGATTAGGGATGATATAATAGAAAAGTGGGGAGATAAAGGGGTGGCACAGGGGTGGTGTAAGTGACGTAGGGAAAGGTGGGAAACCTAGAGGTGAAGAGGCATAATAAGAAAAGAAGGAAGAGACAAAACGTTGATACAGGTCTGGGCTGGCAAAGTTGATTAAGGAAAATGAAGTGACATATTTCCAGAGTGAGTTCAGGTTAACTACTGTTAAGCACTACAGCAAGGCACAGAATCAGGTCTCATAAGCCCTGTGGATTGGAACCAGTCAAATGCTATGACCAAATGGTCCTGTAATCACGGGGAAGGTAATGCAGAAAATACTTTTGAATTATGCTCTGTATTCTCTAAAGGGTTATTGATTTAGGAAGAACACCAAACTCAAGATAATTTCATTCTGTATAGAACTCAAGCAAATAACCTCTGCACTGCAGAACATAGCAGAGAGTGCCCAAGCTCTGAGCAGGAGCCAGAGTGGTCCAGCAGAACCAGGGCTGTGCTGAGTACTGTAGCCAGGAAGACGAAGGAGCACGAGGGAGTCTACTTGAGTCCACCTGGCTGTGATGTGCTACGCTGACCCAGAGTATTATTACCTTCCTCAATAGTCATGAGTTTGTGATTTGTCACAGAGTTGACTCAGGGCTTGTGACCTTCGGCCCAGTGCTAAAGGCTATAAATATGACTGAACACAAATCATAGCAAATCATATTTGGACAGTGCTGCTCCTGCATTGATAAAATATGGTGGATCTGAGCTGGATCTGTACTGCTTACCTCTACTGCGATGTCTTTCCCTTGCTTCTCACCAAGTGACACCTGCGCACCGAGCAGTGGTCACAAGCTGGACAAGATGAGCTGTTTGGCTAACCAGCCAAAATGAAGGGCAGATAAAGGTGCCTTGCAGATTATATCCAGTCTTCAGGTCTTCAGTTAGTCTTTCTTCATGTAGCTTATTGATAACTGACATACCCTGAACAACCACTTTTGTCATGGATAAATTATACTATCCTAGAACCAGGCCCTGACATTTTGAAGCCGTTAACAAAAACACTAGTAATTCCAGTAGGGACAGAATTTACATATTGTCTTTTCAAAACAAGAGGAAACTTGTTTAAATTCTATACTTCCACAAGTCTGAAGGGCTTTGGCACATTACGGTTCAGAACTGCAATGAATGCAAATAAATTTTTATTTTATATGCATTTGTTTTATAATTGAGACATGAAATTTAGCGTCTCTATAAAATCATGTGCTGTTGGCGGGCATAAACAACATTTGTATAATGGGATTTTGAAAAAAATTGCAATGAAATCAAAGTAAAAAGTTACCACATATTTAATCTAAAAAGTTTAGATGCCATATTTTTCTAGCATATAATTCTAGAGTTACTTAAACTATGAGTACTTCACTTACTTTTATCATGAGTGTCCTTTATAGAGTGTAACTCTATAGGGTGGGGATCACTTTTTTCCCCTATGAACTAAGGAAGATAACTATGACAGCATTCTAGGCAGCTACAAAACAGTGGAGCATTTTCAGGCTGAATCACTGCAAAAGTGGTGGAGTTCTGACCCTCACGGTAAGTTTTGCAGTGTGGTAACTGGATGAACATAAGCTGTGCTGGTTGTATCAAATACAGAATCGGAGTATGTACCAGACTGCAAGATGTTGTGACAGTCCCATCTGCTCTGGATTTACCTCTCAAAACCCCATAAGAACAAGACCGATAACACATACTAGCTTTTTATCACAGAAGGTAAACCTGAATATGGGAGCCAGAGGAGAGACACAGAAAATTCAGCCACCTTTCTACAAGAGAACCAGGACTTCAGGGTTTCTCTGTTTAGACATAGCCCAGGATAACTCAAGATTCGGCATTGAAATCAAGCGAATCTATGCACGCATGCACCTGCATTCATGTAATGAGTAGGTTCCCCAAACATAGACACACATACAAATTACTGTGTGCTTGCTGATCTGGTCATGACTCCTATCCCTTTACACACACATGCTGTTTGATTCTCTTCCTCTGAAACACTGCAGTGATTCCAAGGCCTGACCTGATACTATCTTTCTCACTGTCTCCTATTCTTGTCACTTTGAGGAACTTACTTTCCTGGGCCAATCTGCTGCATTCATTTTCCAGACCTGGTTTCAGTTATGTTCATGTCACAGCAAAGTCTCCACTTAATTCAATTCTATAGACGTAGGTGCTGAGTGAGTTTCAGACACTACAGAGTCTCTGAGACATCCCCATGAGACTGCTATATATAGCATGCAATTAAGGAAGACCCATGTTGCCCTGGCTGGAGGCTAGGCAGGATCCCCCATAATGCCTAAAATGATTCTTGACAGGTATGTTTGTGCAACTGAACCCTGTTCAAGATGTCTAGCTTGGAGAAGTTCCTTCTGAAGTCCTTTCTAATACCAGCCAAGAGGCAGGCTTATCATAGAATCATAGAATCATAGAATGGTTTGGGTTGGAAGGGACCTTAAAGATCATCTAGTTCCAACCCCCCTGCCACAGGCAGGGTCACCTTTCCACTAGACCAGGTTGCTCAAAGCCTCATCCAATCTGGCTTTTCCTTGGGCAAAACAGTTCACAAAATATGTGAACAGTAGGGTTTTCTATCCTCTTTTGGAGGATTTGTCAGGGTAATGAGATCCCAAGCGAAGGTAATTAGACACCACTTTGTTCACCTGACCAAAATCCTTTGCACTGTGAGGAGAATAAGGGGAGTTTACAAGACAATGGGAGAAAGGAGGTTGAGGGCTGGTATCTGTGCTAAACATCAATATGTGTATCTGATGGGACTGATAAAAGTTGACCAGTTTCCCTATCATTTTCATGAGCGATAATTGATTAATTTCTTTAGCATCAACAGAGCGCAACCAGATGAAGAACCAATTCAGTCTTCCAAATGCTTTGAGAGGGTCAGACCCTCTGTTGGGATGAAGAAGGTGGAGGGAGAATGAAGAAATGGAGAGAAAGAGCAGCAGGAAGTGGGGAGGGATCTTCTTAAAGCAGAACTGCCACCAACAGAATAGACATTTTTGCCTTTAGCAGGAGATCTGCACTGGAGGCAACCATTCATTCATGCTCCTCTGTTGTCCCAAAAGTAAAATCAAATATTTGTACAGCTCTGCTCCAGCTGAGGGGCTGAAAGCCTCATGTAGGGAAGATAATGAATTTATTTGCTTCACTTTCTCTCTCTCTCAATCCCCAATTGATTATAGCTTGTACTTAGATGGCAAAATTAAGAGCTCTGCTCCCCAGTAGCAGCTCCTCTAACTAACGAGGAGGGCCAAGAGCTGTGTAACACCAATTTACTGCTTCTCTGTACAGATCTCACTGACAAGGGGGGTGTTAGCTCCTATGAGGATGAACACCCTGAGCTACAAAGGGAAATTTCATACATGCCTCTGAAGAGTAGTCAGACTGAATTACACTCAGTAACCACTCCAACATCACTGAGAGTCCAGACATAAACTCTGTGGTATTTTATTGGCCCTTTAAGCCATCCATTCCTCCAAGTACTTTTCATTACCACTGAAATATGGTAATATTTCCAGGTTGCCTTTCAACTATTTTCCAGAAACTGTGGAACTGTGGTGTTTTCTTTCTTTCTTTCTTTCTTTCTTTCTTTCTTTCTTTCTTTCTTTCTTTCTTTCTTTCTTTCTTTCTTTCTTTCTTCTTCTTTCTTTCTTTTTTCTTCTTCTTCTTTCTTTCTTTCTTCTTTCTTCTTTCTTCCCTCTTTCTTTCTTTCTTTTCTTTTTTTTCTTCTTTCTGTTTTCTTTTTTCTTTCTTGCATTCTACCTCTCACTCTCTTTCTCTCTCCCTCTCCCCCTCTCTCCCCTCTCCTTCTCCCTCTCCTTTTCATCCCCCTCTCCCTCTTCCTCTCTCTTTCTCTTTCTCTTTCTCATTGTCTTTCTCTCTCATTCTCGTTTTCACCCCTCTCTTTCTTATCTTTCCCTCCCTTCCTTCCTTGCTCTCTTTCTCCATCCATCCCTACTTCCCTTTCTTTCACTTTCTTTCTCTCATTCTCTTTACATAAAGATTTGTAAATCCTTCAGATGCAGTCCCATGGCATTGCTGACAGTAGATTGCAGTCTATTATATAACTCTCATTCTATTACCATTAGAAACACGTTATGCATGTGACTATACTTGCCTCCTAAAATGTCTCATCTCCTAAGACATGGTATTTTGAAATCTTTCTTCCCGGGTGGACTGGCTGCCCTGGGAGCAGTATGAACCTAACAAGGAGATAAATAGCAGTAAATTAAAAGCTAAGAAGATTTTAAAGCAGATAAGGTTCTCCTGTTTATAAATTAAATTTGTTAAATTTCAGATTTGCGTTTTTCCCTTTTTGTGAACTAAAAAACCACTGAAACATAGTTATAAAATCCTAAACATTATCCCACAGAAGTAAAGTTTTAAGTTTAAGATGAGTAGCTGAAACTGACATTAGGTATTTTGGCAGTACAAACTTTATATATTAGATGAAAGGAAAGGGTGTTTATTGATATGGGCAGACAATAGTACTTTTTGTTCAAATCTTTAATCTTTAAGCACTTGAAAATCAGGATAATGAGCTATAGTATGACAAAGAGGAATTGAATAGAAAAAAAAAGTTCTTAAGCAGAAATGGGAGGGGTTTGAGAATATTGTTAAAGCAATTTTAAGCAAGTTTCAAGCAATTTATGCTGATGTCCTTCTCAGTAAAAAACATTGCTTGAACTTCAAGTGCCCTTTTTTGTGTAATTACTAGAGATACGAAGTTTCAATGAACACCCAAGTTTGGTCTAAACTTCTAAAAGTCTTGGATAAAAGTTTGACATTTTCAATGTAAAGATGTACAGCAATACAGTGAGTTGGAGCCCTCAAAATAAGAGGTTGTCTAATTAGTGAACAATCTATTTAATTCTTCCCCTCTCTCTTTACAATAAGGATTATGCTTACGTGCAAAACGCCTCAATTTTCTCAGTGAAGAGCAGGGATGCTGTTCACTGCTCTTGGTGTTACATATATGTACGTCTTGGCTAAATAACTGAGGTCGTACTTAAAAATCATTGCAGAAAATGGAAAAGCTCCCACTTATATAAATATCTTGTATAAGTGCCTTTCTGTTGAGGGCATGAAGCTATGATGATTTAGTCTCCTGCAGGGACATTTATATGGAAAGGAAGCTGCTAATATAGGACTTAGAGATCTCCTGAATGCAAGGACTGTTATTTTGCTATCTTTTGAGTTTGAAGGATGAAAAAAAGGAAGAGAAGCTTCTGTCTCTATTCCTTGCTCCCTATCCCAAACTAGGTAATCTACAGAGCACTCGGGGGTGTATTTATTTCTGTTACAAACTGAAGAACCCTATACACAGAATGTGACCTGCTTGGGAGACAAAGTGCTACCTGTCACTTGAGCATGCAATAAGGATGCTTACCATAAGCAAAACCAGAAAATAAATGATGCTTAGACATCCTTAATCCCATGTATGCAAGTATCTTTGTTCCTATTTTGGGAACTGAACACCTGGGATCTCAGGAGGTCATAAGGTCTAGTGAGGAGCAAAAAACTCTAACGACACCGTAGCTCACTCCATACCAGAAAATTAGTTGGTGCTGAGACATGGGGACAGGCATGATAATTCAGCATTTTACATTGATTTAAATCTTTTATACACCTTAGTTGGCCCAGGGCATCTGGCACAGTTTATGGGTCACAGTTTTGAAAATAGGCCTTACAAATCAGAAACCTCTACCCTGTTCTGAAAGTGGAGATAGATAGTCTTTTCTATGTATAGCAGTGACTGTGTTAACTGGGCACAGGTTCTGGGAAAAAGCCATGACACTGGTTAGATGATCTAGCCTGAGATTTCAGTAATCCTGACACTGGCTCGCCTTTTGGTTTTGGTCACATTTGTTACCCCTGTTGCCTGAGAAACCAGACAAACCCCTGGTATTCTGATCCTATTTAATGTCCACAGGCATTCAAAGTCAGTGTATTTCTCATTCACTGTGAGTATGTAGTTCTGTATTTTAACTACATTTTTTAGAATATAATTTATTTTTTTTAAAGACATCAGTGTTTTCTCAGGAGCAAATTTTCCAGGTAAGGTTGTATCCAGTTCCCATGTGTTTCTGAACTGCCTGACTGGGCTGTCAACAGCCCAAATGAGTACAACGCCTCCATTCCTCCTCACTATAATGAAGTCTTCATCTTCCATTGAACATTTGTAATATCGTTTAATGAGTGTAACAGCATCTTTGTCCATGGGCAGCCAGCAGATCGGTTCATACATGAATACCATATGTTTTTGTATTCTAGTCCCTACTATCCAAAAGCATAACTATACAACTGAAAGACAGCACATGCAAAGCTATACCTAGAGAAGTGGAGACATATGAGGAGAGAATATTAATTTGTGACAGGTATCCTGTGGCACAAATCAGGCCAGAAAGAGATTCTGTTATATATTTTGAAATTGGCCTCATTTAAATACTTTAGTAATAGAACATTGTGCACTTGGCTGTAACTGCCAGTGATCTCTGCAATGCAGCAGGGCAGTGTGTTAGTTCTGTACAGTCAAATTCTGGGAAGGAAATCAAATTCTGCAAATGTTATGGAGGATTTGCTCCTGTGATCGCCAAAAATCACTGCTCCATCTGCAATACATACTTAGTGTCATTTAGGGATACTATCATCTTTCTGTCAAGTTCCCTGCTTAGACTGTCTTGTCTTTTTGCTAACCTCAACGATGACCCATTATCTGTTTCCTACTTTATGATATTTATAGAACCTGAATAGAAAATCAAAGGCAAGAAAGGTGTTATTGTCAAGGCATTGCTGTTTTTCAAATTTTCTCATTTTTCTTCTGCAAACAAGGTGCTGAAAAGCATAACTTGCTAGACACTAAAACATGAAGAGCAGACATCTCATCTACATTTTTATGAAGAGCCAACAAGTGGGACATTGATGTAAAATGGGTATTAAACTTCCCACTCCTTTCCCTCCCTCCTCATACATTCCTTACTATTCTGGTTTTGTAAGGGAGGAATGTTTTTTTATTTTTTTTCCTGCATACCCGATATTTGTTTTATAAATTGCTCACTCTTTGGAAGCCCAAATTTCTGTAGTTTTCTTCTACTTTGGTGGAAAAACTGTTGAGCTGTCTTTCTTGAGAAAGTGTATTGCAGGTGATAATGAAGAAGAGATGTGGCTGCTAATATCTTAGTGCTGCCTGGAAGTTCCCTGTGTCTGAAGCTTGAGTAAGCCATAACTGCGAACTCTATCGACTGCTTTACAGTGGCCTTACCTTGTGACACATGCTTTGCACTACTAGCACGAGTGCCCCAAGTCATCATCCACCCCTTCTGACCTTTACCTTTGCACTTGGAGTATTACTTTACACAGAGTTTCCACTAGTATTGAATCCTTGTTACTGGCCCTTCTCTGGCCCACTTCTGTGAGAAGTGTTTCCCTACTCCTAGCAACATGTTTGTGGATATCCAGAGACCAGGGCAGAGACAAAAATCAGTCTTGCAGTGCATAAAAAGAAAAAAATCCTTCTGCAGAATATTATATAAATTCAACTTTTTTTTTCAACAATTCCATTTGATGCATGCTTGAGAGAGCCTGAGCCAGGAAATGGAATAAGCCACTGCAGCCATGGCAGGTATATTTGGCGCAATAGAGGTAGCATGACAGGGGTCTATTACAGTAAGTAATACAATTCCAGAAATAACCTATGCGGAACATATTGCTTCTGCTGCACATGTCAGGAAATGGACTTTGATCGATGTTGTTGCAACACAAAACCACATACTAAACCTTTTTAATTACGATGACAATGTAAAATTGTAGATGGTGCTCACTGGTGATGTTCATTGCCTTTATAATTAACAAACGGACAGTGCAGATTCATTCTGCATGCTCTCATGTTTAACATTCTTTTATTGCTATTCTTTCTAGTTGCTGCCATCAGCATATATATAAGCAATAAGGTGTGAGAGGGAGCCTGGTTATCACCAGCTCTGGAGTGTTAAGAGGTATCCTCTAAGGGAGTGATTATCTCATGATAACCACACCACCTGGAGTTACCATATTGCTGCTATAAAAATTCATTAATGTAAGACAAAAACTTGTACATTTGTGCTAGAGGATGAAGTTAGGAGTTCAGAATGCTAGAGAGCATAATCAGGAGCACTAGTTTGCATTTCTTCAACTCCATATGAGAATATTTACTAGGCTATTGTAATGCTTTCTCAATTTTGTAAATGGGAACACCACTTCAGCAATATTTTTACAGTAGCCTAGTATGATAGTCAAATATGAAAAAGAGATTGCACAGCCAGAAAGTGAGTTAGTCACATACCTCAAATTGCCTTCTCAAAGGGAGTATCTCAGTTGGCAGAAGACATCCTAACACATAGCTTTTCAGAGTAAAAACCGCAAGGAAATAACAAATCAAATTAGATAAGGGTCTCTATAGTTTTAAATTTTAAATAGACTAATTTCTACTCAGCAATGCATTTAGAGTATATTTAATTTGAATTTATCAGAAAAGTATGGAATGAAGTACACGGGAATACAATAACTCATTGTCTGCAGTTCTCTGCTATAATGTAACAAACTCTTATCTCATACTCTAATGACTTTGATGTTAATGGAGTCGTATGCTCTTCCTGACCTCTTTAGCACTGGATGGATATATATGTGCTTTTGCTGTCCTTTAGGTTTTCTGCTTCACTCTCAACTTTCTTACTAACTTTATTTTCTTTGCTTCTGTTTCATTTCCTCTTTAGTAGGAGCACAGATTTTATTTAAATTAAGAGTTTTAGTTCTACACTTGTAAAGATAACTTATTGGACTTTTAAATCAGTAACTTTTGAAAAAAGTGCTCAATTACTGATGCTGTGACTATCCATCCCAAGAGTATTTCTTGCTCTTTCATAGGAGTTTATCCATTTAGTGAAATTTGGTTGGCCTGTCACCCAGACACAACAGGAGACATTCAAAAAGCTTCTTTACTACTCTCTTTTTGCTTACTATTCTCTTTGTTGCCTGTGCTTAGCATCTGTAGCATGTGGTAGACGCAAAGATGGACTTTACTCAGGCTCTGTAGATGGTGGTGGGAACCATGTAGACAGTCAAGAGAATGTGGCCCAGAGAGTTCTAAGCAGCTACAAAGCACAGAATGGTTTCATTTACAGCCGTCTTCTGCTCACCGTACTTTCTTCATAGTTAGTCAGCACACAAGCAGCTAAGGCAAGCTCATCCTTGGGGGAAGTGGATCATTTACTCATGTAGTACCTCTTATATGCTTGGAGTCCAGCTTTAGTGCATAAAAAACAGAAGGCAATTTAGGTTTGTTTTTCATGAGTCTGTGAGGCACTGTGAAATGTTAACTTCCCTGTCTAGATCCAAAGTTTCTGAGCTCTGTGTGTGCAAAATATGAAAGTGTTAGGAGACGGCACCCACTCTTGCTAGACATCAGCTTATGACACAATTTAAAAGGTAGCTATTACCTGTGTTACATCATTGTTATGTAGCAGCAGAACAATATATTGTTGCTGACATACTAGCAGCAGTTCTTAAATGACTATAAGCATATACACATGAAATACTAGTGAAACATGTAAATTATGGCATTAAAATATTTAATAGCTATTTTTGATGTGGGATAAAGGATAATTTTATTTCTACAAATGCATGGAAGATTTGCATTTTTTGAACCTAAAGCTCTTCTCTGTACTGAGAAACTGAACTATTGGGACTGTACGTTCTGCTGGTTCTGTGGATTTCCCTTTGAATTTGCTCATCCAGGAGACTAAATGATTTGTTTGCCTGTGGTGGTCCACTTGATGGATTCCTTTCTGTGGTGCAAGGAATGGCTGGAACAGAAAGCTGTTCTATTAAGGCCACTGAGACTTACTTTTTGTAAATGGAACTGTGGTTTTGTCAATGCTGACGAAATTACATAGTATGAAGTGCTTTATCACATTCTATGAATGCAGGAGACCATGGTACAGAAGGGAGTCAAAAAGGCAAACACATCTTGTGCAACATCTTATTTGGTTCCCCAAGTGGTTGTAGGGAAAGACTTGTGAAGATTCAGTTTTGCAGATTTCAGGTACCATGAGAATTTGCTGGGAAGTTATCTGTGGCTGTTAACAGCTAATGCGAAAGAGAATAACTGTATAACTGTTTTAGCTTGCACTCGAAAGCACGTCTGTCATTTATACCATTTGGCATACACAAGTCAAAAGTCTTGTTTTTATGGCTTATCTGGTTCACTGTTCTGGCTTAGAGTGTAAAAAGTAGCTGTATAAAACACAACACCAGAGTAATTCCTCTGGGAATTTGCATTATGGTAGGTGATAGAATTTAGGAGCATCAGCAACTCCTTGTCTTTTGCTGACCCCACCAGTTTCCCGATTGGAAATCTAATCAAAAGTAAATGCTGCTCAATATCTTCAGGCAACTTTACTATTGTGGTCAGGATTGGAAAAAGGACTGAACTAAAGACATGAGAGCTCCTGTAAGATTGGTACTGACAGGGGTTAAATGAGCCTGCAGTACTCTACAGGGTGCCAGGCATCCACAGAGATGTGTCCATCTGTTTGGTTTCTCAAGATTATTGTAGAGCAGCTGTGCCTTATCACTGATGTCCACAGGAATAATTTCTTATGAGTTCTGGAAGTTAACATGCAGGAGACATGGCTTTCCTGCTGTCTTCCTGGGTACTTATAGACAAGCTCTTTTAGACTGTCATGGAGTCACTTGATGTTGGTCCTTGTTTTCTATAATTTCCAGTTTCTGATTGCACAAGGAACTCTGCAGCTTGGAAATATGACATTAACTGATGCCTAAAGCCTAGTGGAAAGGTAGTACCCAGTAACCAAATGTGATAAATTACTAATGCGAGCCAATCATCATGGGCTTGTTGTTTGTTTTACTCTTTCACATTTTTTTCTGTCTAAGATGGTCTCACCTACAGACTGTTGCCTTTAAACGCCACTGCATAGACAAAAGAAGTCAGATAATTTACTGCATGACATGTTTGCCCTTCCCAGAATTTTAGCCTGATGCTATTACTGTGATTTTTTTTCCCTTTTTAAGAAGTGTTCAAACCCAGACTTGCCCTGTGAAAAGTCATTTTGTTCAAAATCTGACACTTGCAGCTTTCACATGCTAATTATATGGTTCATGACTTCTGCTGAGTGAGTTTTTCTTCATTGTGTACTGCAGCTCATGGTGAGCTTCACAGATCTTGAACAGCTCTGTCTTTGATGGATGTTAGTACATTTTCTCAGAGGCTGACTTTTATTAGTTTCAAAAGATAACAGTCTATGTAGCCACACACTCAGGTGTTTATGTGTGTGAAGGGCATCATGAGGAAAAATTGGAAATCTCCTGCTCTTGGTCAGATTCTGCCCTTCAGAATATTTATGTCTGCTTGGTATGATATTTAATGCAATAGTGAAACTGTAGGAAGCCAGAAGTACCTCCCTGATGTAGAGATAGGAACTGCTGACGTTGGGTTCATTCAAACTCTGTGAACCTCAGTGTCCCTCTCTGTAGAAAGAGGATAATGGCATTCAACCCTAAAGACTTTTCAGCTTAATAATTTTTAAGAAAATTACCGGCAAGGTTACTCCAATAGAAAGTCTGAATTCCTTTGTTATGCCTCAACATGGGCTAGTTGGAAGCCGGAGGAGCCCTTTCAGACAGCATATGCTGCATATGTCTGTTTCTGGATCAGCCCAAAGTCAAAATAGCATCAGGGTATGGCTCTTGAGACTGAAAGCTGTGCGTAAAACAGCAGGATAGAAGTCATTTAATGTGTACAAGAGCATTGTTGCATATTCTTGAGCACCATCTGCTGGTATTTTCTCATTTAACCAGTATTAACATAATTGGAGGCAACTCTATTTATAGAATGTTTCTGAAAGAAACAGGAGCTGAAGTCCTCAAGAAAATAAAGTCTGGGCATGCTTCTTAGGCATGCTTGGAAAGTGGTCATACAGAAAAGGTCTGGAAAGGGCTTTGGAAGAGCCTACCAGGTTGGTGCATGAAAAAGCATATTTAGTTAAAGCCCTAAATGCAACATAGATATTTGTATTGAGATGGGCAATGCCTGGAGTAAGGATTTTGGCATTGCCAAGGGACAGAGAACTTTTTGTTCTTTAGCAGGTGAGATACCAGCCAGCATCCCTAGCCAAAATGGTCCCAGGCCAAGGAAAGGGATAGTAAGGGGTTTTGCTATGAGTAACTCAGCAGTAGGGGTGCCAGATTTGTTTAAGACTCTCCTGAGAAAACTCACAGAAAAACCTGTGAGGAGGAGGACAGGAGAGATGAAGGAAGGAATAAGATGTTAACATTGATCTATCTTGACTCTTTAATGCATGGATACTCAATATCCACATCTGTCCTCTTTCAAGGTCTAGAAATTCAGTATAGTCTCCAAAACATACCTGGAGAGATTATCTATACTATAGCCAGTAATAAAACATGTAAACCCACGCAAATTAGTTTTAAAATAGCTAGCCCAGGTGCAGACACCTGTGTAGACCTATGAAGACTTCAAAACCCTTACAGTAATTTGGCTGTTTGGCCTTACCAGATTTCAGTACTAACTAGTTCCTACGTGACCTGGCAATGACTGTGATGTAGTCCCATTTCACAAATGTGGTAGTCCTACATTTAACACCTTCCTACATAGCAGCTCATCAGGAGGTCATCTCACTGCAGTGTCTCTGCCTTGTTCTGGGAAGCCTCCCCTGGCTGCTTCCTGGGCTTTGCATAGTAGACTGTGTGGGTGGGAAGATTTTATCCATGATGTGGATTCATATGCGCTCTGATCTTTCATGTGATGAGGTTCCCAAAATTGGTTTGGGCTTATCTGTTTGCCTGCTGAAAACTAATCTGCCAATGGATATGCAGGGAAGCCCAGACAAGGGTTATCTCTAAATTTAAGAAAACTAAGATGCTGATATATATTTGTGTATTTTTTTAGTATTTTAGCACCTTTAATATCTCCAAATGTGAATATTATTCTGAGTCCTGTGGTGGGATAAGGACTCCTGAGTGGCTCCTGCTGTACTTTGTACTTAGGATTTATACAAATGAGAGGAAACAAAGTAGGAAACACAACACAGTGAACGCTGTGTCCCACAGAAGCCATTATTTTTACTGAGGTACCCTAGAGATCAGTGAAGTGGCAGATGTTGTTTTGCCCTGCTCTGTCTCTTGGTAGTTTTTTACACAGATAAAAAAAGAAAGTGTTAGAATTTTCAAAGGTACCAAAGACTACAAGATACGAAGAAATCATAGCTCAAAAATATTTTTTCAGATGTCTCTGGAGAAGTTAATTTCTGGTAGAATAAATGTACAAGAGGAAAAATATTACATTGTCACAATGCAAAACGCCAAACCACTAACAATGATTCTAGGCCCATGATTCTTTTTGATGTAGCTTCTTATTTCAACTTCAAGGGATGTCTACCTCTTTTTAGGAGTTCAGTGCTTTTCCTGAAAGCAGTGTGAGTACTGGCATTGAATACCATTGGATATTCAAAATGATAATGTAACTGTACTCAACTTCATTTGAAAAAATATTTATTGAACCAAAAGAATAATCAGATCTATGTACCATGTTCTTATTTATCCAGCTACGGCATATGTGAGTTTTGATGCCTCTCTCAAGATGTGTGCTTGTGCTTTTTTATCAACCTGATGCAGCTAGACCTAGCAATACATTTTCCATTGACAGGGAGAACAGAATAACATTTATACTTACTATTTCTGTGTATATAGAGAAGTGTGGAAGGGTACAGGCAGCGTCAGTATTGTTTATAATCCTTATCATTGTTAAGTAAGGAATATTAAACTCTGATGCCTTTAGCCTTGAGAAAAAACTGCCTTCAAAAACCAATTTATAATATCTTGTCCTGGGAGATTTATGTAGAGATGTGAAGGTAATAAAATAAAAAGGAAAGTAGATTAATGCTCCTGTTATTCCTGAACTTCTTAGTTGTACTATGCACTGTCTTCTTTACTCATTTTTGCCTAACCAATGTAGAACTGCAGTGTTTGTACCAATTTTCTTGCTGCTGAAGGAGCGCCAACGGACTGTTACAAACATGGGTTTTCTGTGAGGAAAAGGAAGATTTTGCTAAATGGTATTGATGGGTGATAACTGCTTAAGCGGATATCATTAACCACTTGGTGTGCAATACCAAGTTTACATTCAAGATGCAAGAAATTGCATTAAATTAATGAACTTGGAGCCAAACAAAAAAACCCCAAAAAACAGAGGTAAGAGAACAATCAGATTTCCATTAAAAGGTTCAGAATTAGTGAGGCTGTGAGACAAAACTAATATAAGCCAATGTAGAAATGTGGTTTTCTGCAAGTGCCAAAATGAGGACTGAGTGCCATATTAGTTCCTCTTAAGAAGGTGAAATGGAGGTTTAAGCTGGACTTAGGTGGACCAAGCCTCTGTGCTGACCCAAGGCCACCGGCGTATAGGTGCCCCATAAGACTGCTCAGACTGGCACTTTTTCGCAGGTGAATCAATGGGTCTGTAATCTGCTTTTTCTTCTTATCTGAAGAGTATGGCTTATAACCTTATGTCAAATTCAAAGACATTTTGCCAGCATAGGACAACTACTTTGCTGACATTTAAGGTAAGGCAGTAAAAGCTTTTCCTGACTTGACAATCTGCAGGCTTACCAACCTTTCAGTTTCCACTCATTTGAAAGGAGTTCTAGAAAAGTTAAACATTTCCTCACCAGTTTAAAACTCTCTCCCTTATTGCAAACAATAGACAGTTAAAGAAAATGAAATAAACTAATGGTAGAAAAAAAAAAAGAAAAAGACATTAAAACCTAGGAAATTGTGGCAACTAATATTGCTGAGTATTGCCAGCAATATAAAACAAGTCTTAAAGCAGTTAAAAGTCACATTATGTAACTCAAGACTGCTGTGGTCTGATTGAAAACCATTGGGATTAATGAGAAACCTCATGGTGCGCACCTGCGTTACAGGAGGCAAAGACCAGAGTGAAGTTCAGGCTTGCATCGTTTAAGCTTGTCACAATCCTTTCTGCTCACACAGAGAACTATTCCCCCGGCTCAGTGTCCAAACCCACATCCATACCACCAAAAAGAAAACAGTCTTTAAGCCAGGTACCATACCCTAGTGTCCACCTAGATCCTAGGTCTCTCCTGGCTGCATGTGGTGTCCTGTGCAGTTCCAAAGCATAATTGTTAATTGTGTGTATACATGTGAGGGTTTTTGGTTGATTATTTTTCAGATTAAAGTGTGCCAAATACACGAGGGCAGCTGTGTCTTCACCCCATGGAAATGAGCGTGCATGTTGCATTCACTGAGTAGTGGCAAAGCCACAGCAGGTGACCTACTGGTGCATCCATGAAAAAGTGCCAGTCTTAGCAGTGTTGTGGGATGTGTATACACCAATAGAGAGGGTCAGCACAAGGACTGATCCACCTAAGTCTTTCATAACCTCTATACAAAATGCTGAAGAGGAACTAACATGGCACAGAGACCTCATTTTGGCACTTGCAGAATATCATGCTTCTAGATTGGCTTATATTATTTTCTTAAGAGTAGTTGGTGTGGGAAGTAGCTTAGGGAGTGGGAACACTGTGAGGAACCAAAGGAGGATGGCTGCCATGGGGTGGAAGACAAACCTGGTTCCTGGAAAATGGAGTGGAGATCTCAGCCCCTGGGCTGTTGGGGCTCTCAAAGAGACTTGTAAGCTGGGAAAGAGGGTCTCAGAGGCTGAAATAAGACTGGCTAGTAATACAAGGTGAACAATGGGGAAGAGAAAGACCTCTGACCACATCCACGCTACCCAAAACCTTCTGTTGCCTCTCAGAGTCTTTCTTGGTCCTTCCTGGTCCTTCCTGGTCTCTACCCTCTAGTCCTAGGGCTGTTGATCAACCACCTCTCCATCTGTCTTCTCCTCCACAGTGCTACTTCCATCTCCACTGCAAAATCAAATTTTGTTGCCCTCCTCCCTCCACACATCGTGACAAGAACAAAATTACTTCATTTGTCCATAATCTTGGAATAAAATTCAGCTATGCTTATTCTGCTGAGGAGTGTTGAGCTGGCTCTGGAAAAAAATTCCTGGCAACCTTACAGCTAAGGACAAATGCAGTTGCAAGCATCGTATATGCATACTACAACTTGGGCAGAGGCAGGTTTGGGCTGGCAATGAGCTTTACTGCTTTTTAAAATAAGGAGGTTCTTGTCGTGGCAACAGCCTGTCTCTGTGTCCTCACCTGTCAGACAAGGTTTTTGTAACTGAACCTCAGTTTAAACCTGAATGGCAAATTCTCATCCCAAACAAACACTGCTGAGAACAGAATGGTGCGTATGATCTCCATCTCTTTCCCCAGATAATATGTTCCGAATTCCAGTTAAAGCAAGTTGCAAGTGTCTGTGATCTGCTCCAGGAAATCAAAGGTTTGTTGGGGAGGAAAGCTAACTTTTCTAGCTCCTCTACCCTGGTCTGGCACACGTGATCACACTCCTCTTCTGCTCTCCCACAACCCTTCTGAGCCCTGATTATCGGCATATTTTGCGGGGTTCCTCTTGTGAGGTAGGCGGTGAGGAGGCACAGAACTCCCCAGGCCTCCTTGGGTGCAGGGAGGCAATTTTCCCTTCTTACCATCTTGGTTAAATGCTTTGTTTTAAAATTCATTGTGGATTGATAAGGGAGCACATTTTTATAACATAATTGGTGGCTTTATTTGCCTTTGAATTTAACAGGTCTTGAAAGACACCAGGGCTCTTTAAGCTATAAATGGGAAGTTACTGGTAGATTTGTTTCCTTGGATTCCTTCAGCAGAATCCTACCTCCATCTCCAACAGTAATTTATGAAATGAGAGGGAAGGGAACTGGGTTTATGTTGCTGCTGCTGGTTTAATATTAGTATAAAACCTTCCTAGCAAAGATGCATTACTGTGGAAATCTAGGATTTAGTGGGTCATTGGAAGGCAAAGTAACCATCAGAAAATGCTACAGTTTGGCATCACAAAAGTAGCCTCAGTCTATGAGGCCCAATCTTGCGTGCAGGGACTCATGGGTAGTCCATAAAAGAAAAGCGGCTCTGCCACGGTGAAGTAAGTCCAAGGCTACTGCGGAGACGGGAAGAATAATCTTGGTGGATGAGAGAAGAGCAATGAGCTTGTATTAAGGAAAATTCAGGCTGGATTTTAGAAAAACCTTTCTAATGGTAGAAAGGTTGAAGCATTGCAATAGATTTTCTGGGGAGGATATGGATCTGCAGAGCTGGAAATCTTTAAGAATTGATGAGTCAAAAATCTATGAGATGGGACACAACTGAAGCTGATCCTGCCGTGGCATCGGATAAGTTAGATGACCCCCTGAATTTTCTCTAGACTATTTTTATCTGAAACTGTTGATTTTGTTGCATGGCTCTTGACATATTACACTTTGCTTGCAGTACCCCATTCTGGAAATAAGGACTGTAGCTGTAACTTAACAAGTTTTTAACTACTGTAGTCATGAAGGTGAATTCCAAATTGTGGCAAATTAAAAAGAAATTAAAGTAAGTCCAAACTCATAGAGAGAGATTTTAGGCCAGGCCTGTAGTTTGTGAATACTTTGTATTGACAAAACTAAAGAAGTCCAAAAAATAGGGTAGAGGAACTTCTCACTGGTGAGCATTACATACTGTCATGAAACTTTCATTCCAGTAAGAATTAAATTTTGCTTGAGGCTGAGATTTTCAAAGGCTTCCCACTGCCTGAAAAACATCGAAGTTGTTTTCCATGCATGTTTGTTTATCCTTTTTCACCAGGAAAATACTTTTACAGTCGTTACACCAGTGCTTTAGAGAGTTTAATATAACTGAAATGCTGTAGGCAGGGGAAAAAATCCTGTTTTGGAGGTGGAGTTCTCAAAGGAAACTGAGTTCTGGCTCCAGATACATTTTCTTGTTAAAATCTTGCTTTTTAGATAAACGTCAGACAGGAGTTTCGAAGCCAAAAATAGAAGCAGATGATGAAAATAATTTTAATCACTAAAGCAAGATACAGAAACAGCAGAATAGGAAAGTGGCCCTAGGTGAAGCTAATAAATCCATGTCTGACAGCTAGATACACTGGAGTGTACAAATTATATGCTTTTATCCAGGGAGAATTTTTGAGCAAGATTAAGGTTTTAATGTGATTGTCTTGTGACAATTGGAAGGAACTGCATTGCATTACTCGTTGCAATGAGGGCACTGAGCTAAGGTCACTGAATGCTCGGTCTTCCACGCTGCACTTGAATCACCTTAGGTAGCAAATTGCATGCTCTACTTTAAACAAGAAAATAGAGGCAAATCACAATAGCCCAGAAAAATGGAGGCGTGCACAGACTCTTCTGACTTTAGAAGAACACTGAATGTCGTGCTAAAGGAAAGAATGGCTAAAAGACAGAAAGAAAGAAAAATTACACGTCCTATTTGCATTTGTTTGTGTAGTTTAAAATACAGTTGCTTTATTCTTAGGTTAGTGCTGAAGTATATGGATCTTTAAGTTGCAAAAATATAAAAACATAGGAAACACAACCCCTCCCTCCTTCCCCCATACCCTCCATTTCAGCGATTTAAATACTTTGGATACTTTGATGTTTTAAATTCTAATTCCTTTGTTGTGATTTTTACGGTGGCTTTGAAAGTTACTTTGCAGCCTTTTTTGTATTTTCTTTCCTAATAGTTTTATCAGGACATGCTTCTATTACAGCTAAGGCACTTAAAGGAAATACATTATTTAAATGTGAAATGGAAAGAGAGAAAGTGTAAGACTATGGTGCATTTTTCTTTGTCACTCAGAGACATAATAGAACAACTCAGAAGACATAAAAATAAAATTAATATGGGAAACCGCGTACTCTCCTGGCTTATCTGTCAACCACATCCATGGTCCTTCCACCTTTAACTAGCACCAGCTTTGTTTTCAGAATACAAACAAGTAAGTAGCTTATATATGTGTTTCTGAAGGGGAAAAAAGCAAGGCACTGATTTAAAAAAATGGCTGAACGAACCTTCTGCTTCTGACAGTGGCAAAGGATCTTTCTTTGTAACTGCCTCCATTCCACGCATTTATACTATGCCAACCATTCTCAACCCAATTCATTTTATTATAATAATAGTTGTTCTTTATTGCAGTAACATCTAAGGATCCCAAATAGGGTTCAAGACCCTATTATTCTAGGCACCATCCATGTGCATAATAAAACCACCTCTGCTGTAAAGAGCTTACAATCTTGACATATGACAAGGCACAACAGTAAAAGAGAACAAACAATTGCAGGCGAGGGATGGAGGGGAAGCTATCAAGAAAGCCAATACACTGGGTGTGTTAAATAGCAGTGTCTGAACACTGACTGATTAGCTATTGTCAAGGGCTTTGTATAATCTGTAGAAATAGTTTTTCACTGTGCCTTCTATATCACTTAGTTTTCAGAGTTTTTAAAATGAAAATGTGCTTGTTACACCTCTTGAATAAACTCCTAGAGGGAAAGGGGAAGGAAAGCTGGAAGATGGTAATGATATAAGATCTCCAAAGGCAGGACATAAGGATAGGTGAATTTAGCTCCAACTATACCTGTACCCAAGTACATTAAGGGAAATTCCACTACTTTAGTCTTAAAAAGATCTAAAGGAAAATGAAATCACTTTTGCTGTTAATAACTTTACCATGCATCTACTGCAGCTCTTAGAAAACAATGCACGAATGCACAGTCTGTGAGGGAATTCTCTAATTTTTTTCCTTGTGTAAGTGTTTTTAAATAGTGAACATGGTAATTTGGATGCATAGTAAAAGGGGGTTGAAATAGTGTCTTTGACTGAAATGCAGAGGTGTCAATTTTCTCTTTCTGTTCTTGAATTACATGATCATAACATCCCTTCCCAGTATGAACTTTCTATAATACACATGGGTGCTAGCATCCTGTAAATTTTCTGCTAGTCAATTATTATGTGAGCATATCAATGAGAATGGATGGCCACAGAAGATGTGAAACTAGAAATAGCTGCCTTAAGAGAAACTGCGTCGGTGTTGGCAGTTCCTCAGTTTAAACTACTAAATGTGGTGTTTTGGAAGTATTATTATTTGCTTCTTTGAAGGGTAAAAGAAGTTGTGCAAACAAATGTGTGGTAAACCAAGTTCATTAATATGCCAAAAATAGGTGTCGTTTAACAATGTTTCTCCAGGATACATATACAGAATCAGTATAAGATTATAAAGTCCTGGCTGGGCCAGGAGTATCTGTGCTCACTGGAGCAGTTTTCTGATGCCTTGCAAGTTACTCATGTTCATGATGGTTCAGAAAATCTCCTAAACTTTGCTGTAGTTTTCTTTGCCTCTTCCTCATTGGCACATGTGCATTTTGTCATCAGCCTCCCTGTGAGAGACATTACCAAGAGTCTTCGTGTGACATGTAGTCGTATGGGGATGGTAGAGGTGCTGGGGCTGCCTAACACATACCATCAGAGAGTTATCTCAGGTGCCCAATGATGAACTGTGCTGAATATCTGTTGGCTATAGGGTGGGAACACAAGGCCAGGGGCTGTGACTGATGTTGCTTGTTGGGGAGCAGGATTCTCCTGGGAGTTGACTTGAATGTGAGAAGAGAGAAGAAGCTAAAGTGCCCGTGGAGCTGAGGATATGGTGTGGCTCCCAGGGGGACTTGGCTGTGGTGGCAGCAGTGAGCCAGGCTCACGGGTCTAGTTTTTAATGACCAGACCTGGGCTGGACCACTTTCAGGATAGCACTAGGTGAATTTAAGCAGTTAGCCTCCTAACTAATCTGGAGATGGACGTCTCCAGAGGGACATTCAGAGCAGACGCCTATGTTTTCTCTCAGTGTAAAGGGACTGTGTAGGCAATATAAAGTTTTGCTAACTAACCCTACCTCTGGGAATGATCTCACTGAAAGTGAACTCCACACTTTGTCTTCTTGCGTTGCATGTTAGCTTAAAAGTAATAATAATCCAATGTTTGTAGGTAGATTTTTCCTTTGGGTAATGAACAGGGATATGGTTGTGTAACTAGAGGGTGCTGTGCATCCATTCTTCATGGGAGGAAGCATGGCAGAGAATGGCCTTCTCAATTCCAGTAACTATTGTTACCATCAAGTTTTGCCTCCAGTCTGAGATAGCTGTCAACTCCAGAAATCAGCAGTCATTGTGAAGTGCTCATCTCCCTCCACTGAATTCAAAGAGTTCTTAGGCAGCTTAGTTCATATGCCCTTTAGATGGGTAAAATAAACTGTGATGAATCCCACCTCAGTGCTGCCTCCTTTGAAAGGATGTGATGAGTGATCAGTAAAAACTCTGTGGCAAGGTCTGCAGGGTAGCACAAGATGGTGAGACGTGGTGACTGGTTTCTGCTTCTGCATCTGACATTCACAGCTATGTCTCTACCCTACTCTCTTCTTCCCAAGATGTAATCTTACTCCAGTGTTAAATGAATCAATTCTATTTTCAAGGGCTTGTGCATGTCTGGGGCAAACAACCAGGACACCATGCAAGTCTTTTGAGAACTGGCTGAAAGAAGCCTAGTGGGGGGTAGGTATGTGCCTTCTGCATTCTGAAAGCATCACTCCATTAGAAGAACCCTTCTGAGAAAGGTTTAGCTGGAAAACTGAAGAGCTTGGTGTCTCCATCTCTCTAGCTTAATGCACTTAAAAGCTTTAAATATATGAAGCTTAACTTTTGCCCTTTTCCTGTCAATTCCTCCTGGCTAGCTTAGGTGGTGCCTTCTTTGACTTGATGGCTTCAATGAATTGTTAATTTTTATTTACAGATGACACAGGGAGCCAGGGAAACTACACTATACAATGGCTTGTCTGAGAGGTAGGCTCTGCAGTGATAAGTCTAGTAATTTTTTCAGTTTTAACCCTTTACACAAAACTGTTTTCCTTATGAATTTAAGATTGCTCTTTCCCCTTCTCTGTATAAAACACATGTGCACACACAGAGACATGCATACAGACAGACACATGTACATGGACGTGTATGCATGCACACACACACATGCTTTTGACAGGGTTCTCCCTGAATCCTTTTCCTGCTAAGCTGAATTGTGTTCCACAGTCTGACACTGTTTTACAAGGTGGAGTTTAAGAATTAAGAAATAAAAAATAAAACCTCTAGAAAAAAAAGCAAGCCCTCGATCTAGTCAGTGTCAATTAAAAGGGAGCCTCTGATGCAAATACCACATCAGCACCAATTTTGTCACTTAAGAACTTTAAGATCAGAAGCAATTACCTTCAGTAGCACCTTGTTTTTATGTGTCTACCCTTCATAGCCTTGGCTAGTAACTCGGCCTACACCATAATTTACACTGACATCTAATTTCAGTGGATCTGCAAGCAATCTAACTGAAGATGGAGATACTGAAGAGTAAGGAGTCCTGCTTTATCACTGCAGACATAAAGATTCATTATTTTTTGCCAATTCAGAAAGCGAGTCTTAGGGGAATGAAATTTTTTTTGTGTGTGTATGTGTCTGTTTTGCATATCTCATTACTTGACTTATTTCCTGGTTTAGGCAAAAGATTGCTGCCTTTAACTAGATGATTAAACAGTCTAACAGCTCACAAAGAAAAAAACCCCAGCCAAGTACTACTAGCTTTGAGTAGATTTACCATTTTAAAGTGTCTCTGCAAAATGAGAGCAAAACAAAAAGAGTGCAATCATCACTAATCATATTCTTTGAAGTATGGTAGAGACCTGGCAATTTTATATTGTGTGTGAAAGTCACAGTATTAGACTAAGATTATTTTAAGAAACACTTTTATCATTTTCTAACTGACAGAAAGAGCAAGTCTGCCAGCCATGCAGCTTGATGTTTTCTTATGAAACAATGAAAGAACCCTACAATGATGTGATTAATGACTTGCATCCATTTTCTCTGATCCCCAAACTCAAATATAGAGAACAGAGCTGATCTTTGTGCTATTATCCAGCCTTCTGTTCAGACCAGGCTAATATCAGCACAATTTCTTTTGCTATGCTTGTTCCCCAAGCTGAGGAATTTGCATATCACAGAGTACAAGGTTATGAAACCAAGTTGTTGATTTCGATGGTGCAAAGAGCTGTCAGAGTTGTTTTTGTCACAAATAGCATGGTTTTAAAGTAGGGTGTTATAAAAATGTGTATTCTTGCTTGTTTTTTTACAGTATGCAAAACTACTTAATGTTGTAAAGTACATAATTAGTAATATAAATGTTTGCAAGGTATATGGTCACTACATACCTTTTCAATTAGTGTTGTGCAGATGGTGAAACAAGGACAATTGTCACAAACAACAACTCTCAGTTCTCTATTTGAAAATGCGATTGCCCTTGCAGCTCTTTCCCAGACTGTTTAGAGATTGTTGTAGGTCACTTTCGTACAGTCTCTTGCAGAACAGTTGCAAATGCCATAATCAAAAGTTCAGGTGACTTTTGCTTTGGTTCGGTTCTTAAGATCCACCACAGAAAGTGACCTGTTTCAAATTAGACCAAAAGACAAAGAGCCTGAACATTGAAGGACACTCAAGTCTGACAAGCGTTGCATAAGGACCACGATGCTGATGGCAGTTTACTTTCTCAGCATCTGACTTACCGCTTTTGTCCACTCACACATAAAATGATCACCAAAGGGGAGAAAGAAAAAAAAAAACACGTTTATGAAGAGGGAGAAGAAACATTGAAGGTAGAAGTGCCTACTGATGCCCATTGCAAAAGGTATTGGCTGCAGGTTCTTAAAGTATAAACCAAATCGACGAAGGGATAAAAAAAGACAGTTTTACCACTTTAGTTTCTTGCTGTTTTTCCATGCTGGGAATGAAGGTTTTCTGAGGCATAACCTGAGGAACAGAAGTTACAGCAAATAAACAAATAAATACCAATGTAGATGAATATACAAAATTGACGCAGTCAGATTCCTGAGCTCCTAGTAGTTAATCTTCTACTGCAACACAGATTAATTGGGCAGAAGTGGAAATGCATTTCAAAAGTTCAAGCATTTTTAATCCTGCTGTATATATTGAGCTATTAATTCTAAGTTATAGGGAAAAAGCACTGATTTGATCAGAAGCAACATTAGCACTTTCCCTACAGAAAGTATTTCATCTAGTGTCATTTAAGCAGCTCTAGTTTATTTAGTCAAAGGAGTAATAAAATTAACTTTGAAACCAACAGTTAGATGTCCAAACCAAGGGCATTTGGGACCAACAAGTCTTTGATTCTCAGGATGTCTTTTGATACTCTAGGCATTATCCTGTCTGCAGGGTAAATACTATGGTATGAAAAGCTAAACAGCATCAGTCCTAGCTGCTCCTTTCCTATGTACAGAACAAAGACTTCTTTTTGCCTTCTTTTGGCTTGGAAGTCAGTCACAACCATGTGACATACTCACAGAGATGGCTTGCACCTGGGTAGCAGGAAAAACACATACCTCCCCCTGCCTTGCAGTCTCACAGTCCCCACTTGGGGAAATGTTCCAGATGGTCTCACTCGTCTTGTCAGACTTCACTAACCAGGACCAAATGCTCTGTTCTTTCTTCAGATGAAGCGTCTTCTGGATACAAGGCAGCCTTCTCAGGACTGAGGATATCAAGGCAGAACAGGGAGCAATGACCATTTCACCTTCCTTGATTGATTTTTTTACTCAGTTACAGAAATGAAGGTCCTGAAAGCTCTGAAGGATGGCAAGGTCTTTACATCATTCTTCAGTGAACCGTCAATCTTTCTCTTTGCTTGTTAGCTCTCCATTGACTTCTGATAACCTTTCTGAGTCACCAGTTTATTCCATTAGAACAGGAACTTCCACACGAAATTTTCACAGTGCTTGGGATACAAGTTAAAAAGAGTTTTATATTACTGGTTTCAGAAGATTTGGACATAGAGGAAACTTCCTTGAGCCTTCCAGACAACCAGACTTAATCCACTAGCTCCCAGAACTTCTTCCTGTTCAAGATTTTGAAATTAGAAACTTCAGTTACAAAGGTATTTTTTGTGTATATTTTTAATGTCATTTAAGGCAGCTGTGAAAACTTCTTTCAACAATGTTTTGTATGGCTAGCTCTTCACTGCCAGTCCAAAGATGACCTAACATTTTTAGCTCCAAAGCTTGTTGCTGAAGATACTTGTCAAGTAGAAACATCTGGGCCTTTCCGTTTCTTGACGTAAATTCCAGGTATCTTTTATTCTCTATAGTAATAAAATGAAGTCTCCATCTGAATGCGAATCTGATTCAGGGGTTTTAGAAAAGTCTGCCCTGATACCAGTCTTTCCTTATAATAATTTTTGATATAACGAGTTCCACTGTACCTGTGCTATTACTTGGTTTTTTCTTTACTCTCTGTCACACTGATAATGTACAGTGAAACTACACTGCCTTTATGTTTATTTATGTTTTCGGAAGAAATCCACTTCCACTTCCCATCAGGATTACTATTCTTCCATTTTCTTTTATGGCTGTTACAGCAGTTTAATGTCCTGTACTAGTGGCTCCATTTTCTCTGCTTTGTTGTCCAGGACTTTTTCAGCAATCTAGGAATATTTAAATTGTTTCTCTCAGAACTCATCCAATTTCTTATGTGAATTAAGTGCAGTAACTTTCATTAGCTGTATTGACTTCTACTCTTGTTTATTATCATATCATGGTTCTTTTTTCTTTGTTGTTGTTTTTTTTTTTCATTTGGGGGGAGATTTTTTTTTTGTTTTATTATTCACAGAATCACACAGAATCACAGAATGATAGGGATTGGAAGGGACCTCGAAAGATCATCTAGTCCAATCCCCCTGCCGGGGCAGGATTGCCTAGACCATATCACACAGGAACGCATCCAGGTGGGTTTTGAATGTCTCCAGAGAAGGAGACTCCACAACCTCTCTGGGCAGCCTGTTCCAGTGTTTAGTCACCCTTACCGTAAAGAAGTTTTTCCTCATATTTATGTGGAACCTCCTGTGTTCCAGCTTGCACCCATTGCCCCTTGTCCTGTCAAGGGATGTCACTGAGAAGAGCCTGGCTCTATCCTCATGACACTTGCCCTTTACATATTTATAAACATTAATGAGGTCACCCCTCAGTCTCCTCTTCTCCAAGCTAAAGAGACCCAGCTCCCTCAGCCTCTCCTCATAAGGGAGATGTTCCACTCCCTTAATCATCTTCGTGGCTCTGCGCTGGACTCTCTCTAGCAGTTCCCTGTCCTTCTTGAACCGAGGAGCCCAGAACTGGACACAATACTCCAGATGCAGCCTCACCAGGGCAGAGTAGAGGGGGAGGAGAACCTCTCTTGACCTGCTGACCACACCCCTTCTAATACACCCCAGAATGCCATTGGCCTTCTTGGCCACAAGGGCACACTGCTGGTTCATGGTCATCCTGTTGTCCACTAGGACCCCCAGGTCCCTTTCCCCTACGCTGCTCTCCAACAGCTCTGCCCCCAACTTGTACTGGTACATGGGTTTGTTCTTGCCCAGATGCAGGACTCTACACTTGCCCTTGTTATATTTCATTAAATTTCTCCCCGCCCAACTCTCCAGCCTGTCCAGGTCCCTCTGAATGGCTGCGCAGCCTTCCGGCGCATCAGCCACTCCTCCCAGTTTTGTGTCATCAGCGAACTTGCTGACAGCGCACTCTAATCCCTCATCCAAGTCATTAATGAATATATTGAATAGTACTGGTCCCAGAACCGACCCTTGCGGGACTCCGCTAGACACTTCCTGCCTTCCATGCCTTCTTATCTGTTATTGCAGTCTTGTTTACCTGGCTTCTCTTTGTGTACTGAAAACCGGTGTGAATTCTCTCCCAACAATACTCTTAATTTCCATGTTGTCTCACAAGACCTGTCTACACTGATTGTAGAATCTCAGTACTCCAAGGATTTAGCATAAGTCAGTCTGATGAGAAGGTGCAGAGACATGTCTTCTGTTGCAGTCTCTGATAGGCCTTTAGGGGCTCAGGCCCTTCAGAGACATACTCATATCGTGTTGCATGCCCAAAAGCATCTGGCAAGGATTCTCATTGCTTTGCCCTTCCTAAGCTGGTCTGTGAATGTTTCTGAACATCTTCCCTACCTCTTAAGTATCTTTAAACATTACCTTGCTGGTATAGGCAGGTAATCTGGTTTTAATAATCATCAGATGTGTGAAATGTTTTGCTTGCTAGTTACCCCTATAGCCAAGAAACATTAAGATGGAATAAAGTAAGTATTTATAAAATCCAAATATTAGCAGTTCAGTTACTATGTTCAGAGAAAGGAGCACATACATAAAAGAAAACCTATATGTTAGAACGTCTCCAAAAGGTTCCATTCTTTCTTTGATCAAAGAAGTTGTCAAGATGGTTAGATGGGCTTGCATACATGTGTATTTATTACACAAAATCTTTCTCCAACATTATTACTTTCACTGAATAGAGTCCTTGTTTTGGGGATATATATTACCTTAAGTGCCATCAATTATCTCCAAGTTTCTCTTCAGATTCAGACTTTCAGAATGTAGATTCAGATCTGAAGAATTCCTGTGGACTCTAACTTGACTTGGATCCTTGTCTGAATAAATTGCTGAAAATTATTTACTGGGCTAATTACTTTTCAAAAAGACTGATGCTCTTTGGGTATAATTTTAAAAGCCACTCATTATCTAGGTGTTAGGGTGACTATCCCAATTCATAACAAATATAGATATCACTAGGAAAATGCTCCTTTCCCCTAGTGTGAATCAACAGGCAAGTCATCGTCATCATCATCAAGTCCCCAAATTTCCTTTCTAACACAAACTATAATTCTCCTTACTCTTTTTGCTTACTCCTGTCATTTGCTAGAAGGTAAATATTCCCCTAAAAGTCACTTCAGAGCCCACTTCTTTTAATGTCCACCCCAAACTTAGTATCATTGAATTATTTTGTTTGGAAGTGATCTCTGGAACTCATTTAATCCTACTCAAAGCAAGCTCAGTTTCAAAGTTTGATCAGGACCATGTTGAACAAAGTGTGAAAATCTCCAAGGATGGAGATCCCAAAACTTCTCTGAAAACCTCTTCTAGTGCTTAATCACTCTGACCATGAACATAGTTTCCCCTTGGTCTAGGCAAATTTCCTTTGCTACAACTTGTGGCATTTGTCTCTCATGCTTTTGCTTCTCAGCTCTGAGAAAAGTCTGGCTCTGTCTTCGCTATAGATCACTTTTAAGTAGTTGAAGGCAGCAGTCAGATCCCCCTTTCGCCTTCTTTTCTCCAGGCTGAACAAATAAATTTCTTTTGGTCTCTGTATGTCATGTGCTGCAGTCTCCTAACCATCCCAGTCATCAATTGCTACCAAGAGCATCCACAGCTAGACGCTGTTTTGAATGAAGCTTCACAAGGGCAAAACAAAAGGAAATGACAACTCATATCTCCTGGCTACACTTTTGCTGTCCAGTATGCTGTTATCCTTCCCTGCCATAAGGGTGTACTGCTGCCTCATATTCAACTTCCTGTCCACCATGCCCTTGTCGGCTGCAGAGATGTTTTCTAACCAGTCACCTCCAACCTTGCTGTTACCTGGGGTTAATGTCATCCCAGGTGCAGGACTCTGTCTTTTCCTTTGCTTTCCTCCACCTTCATGGGTCAGCTGTTTTTCCATCTGTCAAAGTCCCATGTTCCCCTTCCAGTGTACCAACTGTTCCCCTCTGTTTGGTGTTGTTCATAAAATTATAGAATTCTAGCATGGTTGGATTGGAAGGGACCTTAAAGATCATCTAGTTCCAATCCTCCTGCCATGGACAGGGACACCTTCCACTAGACCAGGTCGCTCAAAGCTCCATCCAACCCAGCCTTGAACACTGCCAGGGAAGGGGCATCCACAACTTCTCTGGGCAACCTGTTCCAGCATTTCACCACCCTCACAGTAAAGAATTTCTTCCTTATGTCTAATCTAAATCTACCCTCTTTCAGTTTAAAACAGTTACCCCACATGCTATCACTACATGCCCTTGTAAAAAGTCCCTCTCCATCTTTCCTGTAGGTCCCCTTCAGGTACTGGAAGGCTGCTATGAGGTCTCCCGAAGCCTTCTCTTCTCCAGGCTGAACAGCCCCAACTCTCTCAGCCTGTCTTCATAGGAGAGGTGCTCCAGCTCTCTGATCATCTTCGCGGCCCTCCTCTGGACTTGCTCCAACAGCTCCATGTCCAACAGCTTCACGAACTGGATGATCCTGTCCCAAATGTGTTTAGTAGTATCAGTCCTTGTACTGAGCTCTGAGGAGAGCCATCTGTAACTGGATGCCTGTTAGACTCTGAACTGTTGACCACAATTCTTTGAGTGCAATGTTCTAGCCAATTTTTCTGTCTCCTTGAAGTTTGCCCATCCTGTCTGTACCCATTCAGCATGCCTACAAGAGTGCTATGGGAGACTGTGTCCAAAGCCTTGCTAAAGTAAAAGTAAATGACACACGCTGCTTTCCCTTTGTCTGCAGAGCCAGTCATTTCATCATGGAAGGCAATCAAAATTAATTAGGATAATTAAGGATAATTATAGATAAAGGATAATTATAGAATTTTCCCTACCTTCCATCAACTTCAGAACCACATTTTACATCCTTACTCTGGTCGTTAGTTTGCTATTCCAGTCTCTTGGTCGGCCCTGGTGACAGACTTATTAATTCCCCTTCATAATTAGTCTCCAGTTGCAATAGATTTGACTCTTCTCATGAATCTCAGTACTCTCTTCTCTGTTTTTATCACCTCTTTTTCCTTGAAAACTCTGTATATCATTCACATTTCTCTTTGGGCTTTAGTCTCTAATTATATCTATGTGCTGTTCTTCTCTTGAGAGGCTGATTTCTTATTCCATGAGTTGGACTGCAGCTTCTGCTTGGCTCTTTTCATTGTACTTCAGGGCTGCAAATCTCTTTATGTAGAAATACATTCGTAACTTGGTTGTATTTACCTTTGAGTAGATTGCTGGCACAAATATTATTATATGTGAATTTGGCATGGAGCTGCGTCCTAGCTTAATCATAGCTATTATATATTTCAAAAATATACTTTGATTTACACAGATTAGGAACATGCTTTATATAGCTTATTGTTAAGTAGGATAATACATTTAAAATTGGGGCACAAATTTCATATGCAAAAGATGGAACTGAACGCTTAAGATGAAATGCTCTATAGTTTTGTAGTAGGGGAAAGAATGCATATCTACATTTGCAATCTCAGTTGGTGGATGCCCAATTTATATGCATATTCCGCAAATGTGGGTTTTAAAATAAAATAGTAACCTGCTGTATATCTTGGAGTTTTGGCAGGCTTTGATTTGCACCTAGGTAATTGTCTTATACTGCAAACCTGAAGGATCGCTTATAAAGCTTTTAGATGGTGACCATAGCAGTATTTAGGTGTAAAAGAGATTATTGTAGTAAATGAATCTTGTCTAAAAACTAGCAGAAGAAAATTTGTTTGGCGTTCAGTTAAGAGCACAATGAATTTATCATTTATCTTGACTCAGAATTTTGGCTGTAACTCTCCTGGCTCACACAGTTGCGAAAGGATACGTGTTTCCCCTCCTCTCTATTTCTTACCCAGAACTAAACAATCATGTTTTAGAAGAAACAATTTAAAGGCCAACCAATTTCACTGCAAGCATCTAGACCTCCAGTAGTTTAGCATGACTCTTGCTGCAATGACATCTGTAAATGTGTATTGTTGCTGCAGTGTGCTTCCTAGTGTTTTCTATAATTCTGTGGCAGAAACCGTATTCTCTGCCTGCTGCGTTCGATACTGTATTTCAGTAGTTACTGCCATAATGGACATATTATGCTCACCAAAACAGTATGCCTGGGAATCTAGGTAGACACTTCTCTGTGTGTGTGTGTAAATGCACACTGCTCAGACTTATATGTTTTTATCTACACAGGAATACATAATTGAGAAGTGGAAAGATTTTGACAGATATATAAAAATACATTTCTCCAGAGAGAAATACTTCACGACATGTACAACATTCTGATTGTCCAGTGTATTGCTTTTGAAATAGATACCTTCTTGCCTCCTGACTGAAGAATTATTTCAGTAAAATGGACCTTTCCCCCACAGAAGTGGGTTATCATAAATGGACAGAAAGTGCTGCACTTAACTCATAAGTTACCTTTCAAGTAGCTTGATACTCACATTGAGTATTCCTGTCTTTAAAGCTGATAGCATGTGAAAAGTGGGTGGCAAACATCCTACTGTGGGTACCTAGCATCCTATTATCTCTACTTAAGATAGTATACATGGGTCCGAACTGTGTGTCTGTACTGGGAGAAAGTGTGGGCTAGAATGCCTGTCTATGTGTATCTGGCTGAGTTGTTGCATTACAGCCTACTTCTAAACAATTCATGCTCAGAAACAGAACTAAAGTCCACTGATCTCACTGAATGTTGAAAAAGACATGCAATAAATTAAAACAGACAATAGCTGAACACAGCTAAAAAGCAGAAAGGTTTTTATGTAAGTGTTCTCAAGATGAATCTACACAAGGTAGAATGTAATGCGAATAGTTCTCTGTATTTTAAAATACAGATTAATCATAGGATGGAAAATAATATTAAAATTAAAGAATTCTAGCAGTCCAATTGCACATTCAGTTTTAATTTAGTTGCTTTGTCTGTACACTTGACCATAGGTTTTTTAATCATCAGATCAAATATACTTTTTCCCCCCAAAGAGACTACTCATTTGTCTTAAAAATGAAGTCTTACACCCCTAACTAATCTAATTCCATTCTCTCACCTCATTTTCCACTCTTTTTTTCTGTACTTTTCCACCAAAGAAAAACTGAATGGTGAGTTTGGATTTTTTTTTTTGTGAAGATAAAAAGTCATCCTGGGACTAGCTCAGTCTGAGCTAGTTTGAACAAGAATATGGTCAGAACAGAATGGTTTGCTCAAAGTTCTGAGCATCTCAAAATAGGGTTGCATACCGGGAAATACTGAGCAGCATTAACAGTAGGTTATAGTTCCAGCACTGCTTATAGTGTATCTACTCAAAACTCGGTGAGGAAAAGAAATAGTTTAAAAAGCAAGCAAATAAAAATTAAATAGTGTCAGTCTTGAGAAATACGTAACGTTAAATACACCGTTACCATTCATCTAGGTGCTATTAAGTGTCAATGCTTTTTCTGCCAGTTTCAGTAAATCACTTCAGATTTAATAAAAAAGAGAAAAATGGAGTTGTCCATCAAAGAAAGCAAATAATTGGTGATTTATAAGAGGTGAGAAGGCCAAACTGAAGGAAGTTCAAGTGTCCCCTGAAATCTCAGCCAGTGCTGTAACAAACCTGAGTTAAAGCCTTTCCAGGAAAGGGACAAGGAAAAGAAAGTGTACCCTCAGCAGAAAGTGAAGCAGATACTGATTTTTTTATTTTTTTAATCTGTGGCAGACTATGAACTTAATTACAGTGAAATGATGATTAATAGGTCA
The DNA here is from genome assembly GCF_013368605.1 of Nyctibius grandis. Lineage (NCBI taxonomy): Eukaryota > Metazoa > Chordata > Aves > Nyctibiiformes > Nyctibiidae > Nyctibius > Nyctibius grandis. The sequence goes on from NC_090658.1 coordinate 81,839,384, forward strand.
TCAGGCTGAAGCTGAAATCTATGAATGCCCAAGAGGAATAGTCTGAATATTCCTCCTATATTGGATGAGTAGGCCAAGATAAATCCCTTCTGACGACTATGATAAATGTATTTGAAAGACAGAGAGGTAAGGACAAAAATGTGTGTGCACAGCTATCCTCAAACTAGCCAAATCTGTATTTTTACATGTTGGCATAAACTGTGGATATATTCAAAAGTGGAAAAAAGGAGTGTAAGAAGAAAAGAGTGTAAGAAATTCTGGAAATGTAGTAGAAATTAACAGAAAAGGTGTTATTGATGGAATCAGATCCAAGGAAAGTAATTTTCCTTTGGAGTAGGATCCTGGATAGGACCTCCAAGGCCTTGTTTCCTTGCTGGAGATGACAGAAGTCAGGAGTAATTTAGAGTTGTCTCAAATTTAGACTGAAAACTCAGGTCAGGTAACAAAACAGAAGGCAATATGCATTTTCCTTTGGGATTGTAGCTTTAGTGAATAACTTGACTGAGAAAAAAATAAATTATACAGGAATCTCAGCTGAACTGAACTCTACAAATCAGTTGAAAATAGTTCGTCGGAAACCTTGCCAAATAAAAAGCCCCTTGCAAGTACATGGGAGGACTTGTATTTTCAAAACGCAAGCTCAGATTTGTCCAGTAAGGGCAGGCCTTATGCTGAGAACTTTGATCTTGCATTCTGATTTAAGCTCATTTCTGCATCAAAGACATTGTAATGCTACGATGGATGGCTGTAGTCTGCTTAATTGGACCACTGGATGTCTGCTTGATTGCCCACTATTGAAGAGCTAAACACAAAGCATACTGTCATCATTACTGGGAGTGCTTCTGTTGACACTGGGAAATATTTATTTATGCTAGTTATGCTATAGTTAAACTATGACAGCAGGTGTTATGTTTTATTCACCTTTAGAATTCCATGATACTGGAAGCCTGAAGGAGGAGAAACATAGGAGCCTTTACATGAGCTTATTACTTTCAGACTTTCTTCCTAAACAAGAGAGTGATCTTCACAGAGGCAACTACTCTGGCTTTTGGACTTGTACAAAGTGAAGAGGGAAAAAAAGCTGGTTCTATTAAGTTGTGAGCAAATAGGTATTAACCTGGATACTTTGCAATCTTTTAGGCTTTTCTAGTTAATAGGATTTATGCTTCCTTCTTTGCAAGATTTATGTTTCTCTTATGCTAAAAGATACCGTATTTCAGTAGTGTGAGACCTAGGATGATATCTTACTGCAGCAATGAATCTATGCAGATGACTGTGAGAGGAGAAACATAAAGTAGAGGCAGTTAATTCATTTTGAAACCTTTATATAATTTTACATATCAGCCTGAATCTATACCTGTTTAACAGTAGCATTTGCCTTTACCATTTCATGTATGTGCTTTATTCCATTGGCATTTAGAGTGATTTAAGTGACTGCAGCCAAATGAGCAGATTTTTGAATCTCAGGCTCCCTGTAGCTTTTTTTCAATGCCTGTTTGCTTTTTATAGTTTTCATTCTTTTTCTTACAATGATTAAGAGGTGAGATCAACAAAAACCAAAACAAAGTCTTGTCTGAATGTACTTAGGGTCTGGTATGAAGTGTAGTCAGGGACACATTCTTTCTACCTCCATAATCCACAACAAGAAAAGACAAATTATAAATGGCAGTACTCCAGAAGACAGAATGCATGTAAGATTAATAAAAGTGGGACTGCTGATTAACTTGATCACTCCCTGAATGATGATATAAGACATCTGAGCAAGTGCCAGAGATTTATTTATTGAAAATGCTTAGGAGCATGATGTGGGTGTTTAGTCTTTTCTGTTGAATACACTTTAAGGATTCAAATTCTGCAGCAGTACACTTTTCAAGCAAGTTTAAAATAACCTTGTGGTTTTAAAATGTACTTCTTCATAGCATTGCTCTTAAGAATTAGGCTTAGTTTTTCAAGACAAAAAAGTCACAAATGTTGATGCATCATTATGTGAAGTGTACTGCACACTTAGTTTTTACATGGAAAAATCACAGAATCACAGAATCAACCAGGTTGGAAGAGACCTCAGGGATCATCGAGTCCAACCGTTGCCCTGACACCGCCCTGTCAACTAGACCATGGCACTAAGTGCCACATCCAGTCTTTTCTTAAACACATCCAGAGATGGTGACTCCACCACCTCCCTGGGCAGCCCATTCCAATGCCTAATAACCCTTTCTGTAAAGAAATTCTTCCTAATGTCCAATCTGAACCTCCTCTGGCGAAGCTTGAGGCTGTGTCCTCTTGTCCTATCGCTAGTTGCCTGGGAGAAGAGGCCGACTCCCACTTCACTACAACCTCCCTTCAGGTAGTTGTAGACTGCAATAAGGTCACCTCGGAACCTCCTCTTCTCCAGGCTAAACAACCCCAGCTCCCTCAGCCGTTCCTCGTAGGTCAGACCCTCCAGACCCTTCACCAGCTTGATCGCCCTCCTCTGGACTCGCTCCAACACCTCAACATTTTCTTGAAGTGCGGGGCCCAGAACTGGACACAGTACTCAAGGTGCTGCCTCACCAGTGCTGAGTACAGAGTACCGCCGGGCCGCTTTCTAACCACTCTTAAATAGTGTTAAAGAGCCAGTTTGAGGAGTTGGATGAAACCATACCAGTAATAAATATGGATTGTTTGCAGTTGGAATTGGTTTTAAATTGGTTCCTTAAGGGTTTTTTTTTTTTAATATGAAAATAATGCCTATTTTAAGGAATAAGTGCCATGTAGTATTGCTAATGAAAATATAGAAAAGAGAGAGATAATTTAAAATTTCTCTTATGGGTTACTGCCTAGATATTATACGTCTAATTTTTTCTTTCTCTATAAAATAACGTTATGGGTTTTTTTTCCTTTTTCAAAGCACAAATGTCATTAAGTTACTGGAATCTTCTAACCTGTTCATCTTATCTGATATTTCCATGCCACTAATTCACCTTGAGGGGATCATCTTCTTCAGAGCCTGAAGTGATTAGTATTCTTTTTACCTTGGAAACTGAGAAATATCAGAAACCACGAAATACTGGAAAACACAAAAACGAACAGATCACCTGGATTTAATAAATATGTAATGTTCAGAAAGAAGGTTAGACAAGTTTTAATCCTTATTTTCTGTGGTCAAAAGCATGTCTGACCTTGTCCTAAATCTAACAAGGGCTCAAAAATCCATGATCTCATATGGTGAGATAGGCACTAGTACTTAATCGAATTCTGTACTTAATCGAATTCTCTGGATTCTTGCAAGAAGAAAAAATGTGATCCTAAACTTTGGTCCTGCTTTGTGCAGTCCTAATCTTAAATACACTTCACACACAAAACCAAGCCAGAGACCATTCCCACCAGAGTATAAGCCACTTTTAATGTCACCACCAGCTGTCATCCTAAACAGGCCCTCTCACTTATAGCTCTAGTTTTATGTCCACGCTCAGTGGGTACTTCTGTTGAAAGAACATCCCTTAGGCCTTAAAAAGAGTTCTCAGTGCAGTCCAGGGAACTCTGAAACCTCAAACATTATATTGATTTTTTATGAGTTTCCTGATCCTATACCTACCCTAATCCAATTCTAACTATAGCCAAACAGCTCTACAAAGAACAGGAAAATACACAAGTTATTATACACTTCTGGAACAAATCCTTACTCTGAACTAACAGGTCTCCCAAGATCTATCCATATTGGAACAGAATGAAACTCTCCCCTCATTTTACATTATCATCCAGTGCTAATCTAATCTTCTTCAGCTGCTGCCTTTCCAAACCATACTTGAAATACCAAACCTAGACCAGACAAAACTGATAAACAGAACCCACAAATTTGCTTTTCTCCTCTTCAGCACAATTTCTCAACCTAAACTGACAGGGGTTTTGTCACCCAGTAGGCTATGTAGTTCTGCAGTTTCTGGTTTCTCTGACCAAACACTTACTCAAGACTTAACTATTCATAAATATTGTCCCAGAGAACCAGCTCCCCGAACAACAGAAAATGAAAGGTTTTGTCTTCTGGAACCAGCCTTGCGCCCTTTAATGGTGGGCCTGGTAGGAGGAGGTCTCAGTAACAGAGTTGTTAAGTTCCTGTATTCCAAAATCCTTATTATAAATTTAACTAGAAGCTCCTCTATGTACTAGATTAAAATATGATGTTTCCTTTGCAGAAACTGCTTTCTTCCTCACTCAGAGCTCTTTTGAATGCATAAACCCTATGTTTTTATTTCAACTTCCCACAGCCCAAGGTCCAAGCCCTAATCAGCATCCTGAACAAGAAAATTCAAAAGGCCCTTTTTTCTTTCTGAAACCTTCATTCTAGATTGGTATCATTTGCAGGACCAAATACTGAAAATAGCTCTTCAAGTTCTGCTGTTTGCATTAAGAATTTCCAACTCACTAAGGAGTAAACCTCTGTCCACAGGATCATGAGCTTTATAGGATCTTGGATAAATCTAACTCGTTGGCTTGTCCAGTCCATGATCTTAGCCATAACTATGACCCCATTCCTAGGTTCTCAAATACAATAGGACAGGGGAAAAAAAAAAAAAAAGATTAAGCTGTTTCTTTTTGCCACAGTGGAACAAAATGTCTCAGTGAGTCCTGAAGGATAAAGAAATGTGAATTTACATCCATGGCTTCAGGCATTGCTCCCAGGAAAGTTAACATATGTCCCTGCTTAAGGACATAGTTTAGTGGTGGACTTCACAGTGTTAGGTTAATGGCTGGACTCGATGATCTTAAAGGTCCTTTCCAACCAAAACGATTCTATGATTGTATGATTGTAGGATTCTATAAACCACAGCTCTACTCATATGCTAATAGCTTTGACATAGAATCATAGAATCATAGAATGGTTTGGGTTGGAAGGGACCTTAAAGATCATCTAGTTCCAACCCCCCTGCCACCGGCAGGGACACCTTTCCACTAGACCAGGTTGCTCAAAGCCCCATCTGATCTGGCCTTAAACACTGCCAGGGAGGAGGCATTCACAGCTTCTCTGGGCAACCTGTTCCAGTGTCTCACCACCCTCACAGTCAAGAATTTCTTCCTAATATCTAATCTAAATTTACTCTCAGTTTAAAACCATCACCCCTCATCCTGTCACTACATGCCCTTGTAAAAAGTCCCTCTCCCGCTTTCCTGTAGGCCCCCTTCAGGTACTGGAAGGCTGCTATGAGGTCTCCCCGAAGCCTTCTCTTCTCCAGGCTGAACAGCCCCAACTCTCTTGGCCTCTCTTCATAGGAGAGGTACTCCAGCCCTCTGACCATCTTCATGGCCCTTCTCTGGACTCACTCCAACAGCTCCATGTACTTCTTATGTTGGGCGCCCCAGAGCTGGATGCAGTACTCCAGGTGGGGTCTCACAAGAGCGGAGTAGAGGGGCAGAATCACCTCCCTCGAACTGCTGACCACATTTCTTTTGATGCAACCCAGGATACTGTTGGCCTTCTGGGCTGCAAGCAAACATTGCCACCTCATGTTGAGCTTCTCGTCAACCATCACCCCCAAGTCCTTCTCCTCAGGGCTGCTCTCAATCCATTCTCCATCCAGCCTGTATTTGTGCTTGGGATTGCCCTGACCCACGTGCAGGACCTTTCTCTTGGCCTCGTTGAACTTCATGTGGTTCACACAGGCCCAGCACTCAAGCCTGTCAAGGTCCCTCTGGATGGCATCCATTCCCTCCAGCGTGTTAACCACACCACACAGCTTGGTGTCGTCAATAAACTTGCTGAGGGCACACTCAATCCCGCTGTCCATGATGCGAACAAAGATGTTAAACAGGACCGGTCCCAATACCAAACCCTGAGGAACACCACTCGTCACTGGTGTCCACTTGGACATCGAGCCGTTGACCATAACTCTTTGAACGCGACCGTCCAGCCAATTCTTTATCCACCGAGTGGTCCATCCGTCAAGTCCCTATCTCTCCAATTTCGAGACAAGGATGTCATGCGGGACAGTGTCAAATTCTTTGCACAAGTACAGGTAGATGACATCAGTTGCTCTTCCCCTAACCACCAGTGCTGTAACCCTTTCGTAGAAGGCCACCAAATTTGTCAGGCATGATTTGCCCTTGGTGAAGCCATGTTGGCTGTCACCAACCACCTCCTTGATTTCCGTGTGCCTCAGTATAGTTTCCAGGAGGATCTGCTCCATGATCTTGCCAGGCACAGAGGTGAGACTGACTGGCCTGTAGTTCCCCAGGTCTTCCTTTTTTCCCTTCTTGATGATGGGGGTTATCTTCACCAGACTGCCACAACTTCTCAAAAATGATGGATAGGCGGCTTAGCAACTTCATCCGCCAGTTCCCTCAGGACCCACGGATGCACCTCATCAGGTCCCATGGACTTGTGCACCTTCAGGTTCCTTAAATGGTCTCAAACCTGATCTTCTCCTACAGGGGGCAGTTCTTCATCCTTCCAGTCCCTGCCTCTCCCTTCTGCGACTTGGACCTTGTGGCTTGATCACTTGCTGGTGAAGACTGAGACAAAAAAGTCGTTGAGTACGTCAGCTTTCTCCGTATCCCTGATAACCAAGTCTCCCGTTTCCTTCTGGAGAGGGCCCATGTTCTCACTAGTCTTATCACTGACATACCTATAGAAGCTTTTCTTGTTGCCCTTGACATCCCTGGCCAGATTTAATTCTATCAGGGCTTTAGCTTTCCTAACCTGGTCCCTGGCTGCTCAGACAATTTCCCTATATTCCTCCCAGGCTAACTGCCCTTGCTTTCACCCTCTGTAGGCTTCCTTCTTGTGCCTGAGTTTATCCAGGAGCTCCTTATTCATCCATGCAGGCCTCCTGGCGTTTTTGCCTGCCTTCTTCTTTGTTGGGATGCATCTCTCCTGAGCCTGGAGGAGGTGATCCTTGAATACTAACCAGCTTTCTTGGGCCCTTCTTCCCTCCAGGGCTTTATCCCAAGGGACTCTCCCAAGCAGGTCCCTGAAAAGGCCAAAGTCTGCTCTCCTGAAATCCAGGGTGGTGAGCTGGCTGCGCGCCCTCCTTGCTGCCCTATGGATCTTGAACTCCACCATTTCATGGTTGCTGCAGCCAAGGCTGCCCTTGAGCTTCACGTCCTCCACCAGCCCCTCCTTGTTGGTGAGAACAAGGTCCAGCATGGCACTTCTCCTCGTTGGCTCCTCTATCACTTGGAGAAGGAAGTTGTCATTCACACATTCCAGACACCTCCTGGATTGCTTTTGCCCAGCTGTGTTGTCCTTCCAACAGATACCAGGGTGGTTGAAGTCCCCCATGAGGACCAGGGCCTGTGAACGTGAGGCTACATCTATCTGTAGAGGGCCTTATCCGCTCGGTCTTCCCGGTCAGGTGGCCTGTAGCAGACGCCCACCATAATGTCTCCAGTCCCTGCCCTCCCTTTAATCCTGACCCATAAGCTCTCCATCGGCTCCTCCTCCATCCCCAAGCAGAGCTCCATACACTCAAACTGATCATTGACGTAGAGCGCAACACCCCCTTCTCGCCTCCCCTTCCTGTCCTTCCTAAAAAACCTGTATCCCTCCATTCCAACGCTTCAGTCGACAGAGTCATCCCACCATGTCTCTGTAATGCCAATAAGTCTTAGCCTTGCAGGTATGCGCACGTGTCTAGTTCCTCTTGTTTGTTCCCCATGCTCCGTGCGTTTGCATAGGGGCATTTCAGTTGGGGCCCCGAGGAAGCTGCCTTACTATCTGAAATTCCTTTCCGCTGCTCTTCCGGTGCTCTCCTGCTGGCCTGCCATCCTTCTCCAGTCTCTGGGCACCTATCGCTGGCCCTGGCATCAGACTGGCTGAAGTGGGATGGACTGAGGTTCCCCTCCCCCAGCAAATCTAGTTTAAAGTCCTCTTTACCAGCTTGGCTAGCCTATGACCCAAAGTGGTCTTCCCCTTCTCTGATAGATGGACCCCGTTGGCTGCCAGAAGATCAGGTTTCTCGAAACAAGTCCCGTGGTCTAAGTAGCCAAACCCGTGGCTGTGGCACCAGTCCTGTAGCCATGTGTTGATTTGCCTAATTTGACTGTCCCTTTTAGTCCCCTTCCCTTTGACTGGGAGGATTGATGAGAAAACTACCTGGTCCCCAGAGTCCTTTACCACTGCTCCCAGGGCTCTGTAGTCCTCCTTGATATGCCTCGGACTGCTCTTCACAGAATCACAGAATGTTAGGGATTGGAAGGGACCTCGAAAGATCATCTAGTCCAATCCCCCGGCTGGAGCAGGATCACCTAGATCATATCACACAGGAACGCGTCCAGGCGGGTTTTGAATGTCTCCAGAGAAGGAGACTCCACAACCTCTCTGGGCAGCCTGTTCCAGTGTTCAGTTTTACCCTCACCGTAAAGAAGTTTTTCCTCATATTTATGTGGAACCTCCTGTGTTCCAGCTTGCACCCATTGCCCCTTGTCCTGTCAAGGGATGTCACTGAGAAGAGCCTGGCTCCATCCTCATGACACTTGCCCTTTACATATTTATAAACATTAATGAGGTCACCCCTCAGTCTCCTCTTCTTCAAGCTAAAGAGACCCAGCTCCCTCAGCCTCTCCTCATAAGGGAGATGTTCCACCCCCTAAATCATCTTCATGGCTCTGCTCTGGACTCTCTCTAGCAGTTCCCTGTCCTTCTTGAACTGAGGAGCCCAGAACTGGACACAATATTCCAGATGCGGCTGTGTCACTGATGCCCATATGAAACAGCAGTAGCTGTCTGCTCCCTGAGACCACATGCTGTATGGTGTTCTGTAAACCTCAGCAGAGTCAGTATCCTAAGTCTGTGCTTCACTGTGACAGACCCATATGTGAGGAAAAGCAAAACATAAACTGTTCATTTGTGATTCAGGTATTGGAGGATCCCTCAGTAAAATTCTGTCTCCATGCTTTGCTCTCAGAAACTTAAACAGAACTCAAATAACAGAGGACAGTAGGATTTGTCTTTACCTACTCCATCAAAACAAAATAGAAATTTCTCAAAATAGATGGCTGAATCTTTCAGGATCAACTAAAAAGACTTGATTTGCATCTTAAGAGGAAACAATCGTAAGGACAGTTAGAGAGTATATAACTAGAGGGTAATTTTCTTGCACTGATTTTTATCATAGGTCAGTGAAGGTCCATTCACCCCTTTTTCTACCCTACCATTGCTAGAGTTTAAATATATCCCCCAGACCTGAGCTACAAGAAATTGAGCAATTTTTTGTGTCTGACATGGTGTCTCATCCTAGGTCACAGAAACCTTGTATACTGTGCACTTATAGCAATAGTCTGCATCTGAGTATAACAGGACATTAAGGAAACTGATGTCCTTGGTTACCATGCCTGTCATCCTAACCAGAACCATAACCCTATGTCTGCCAACACATAAGAAGTTTCTTGTTGGACCAGAAGAAAACATCAGCCATTCTCTGGAAGGGCTGCCAGAAATTCTGCCAGGAATCTTCAGTTCATCTCTTCCCCATTTTTCCTGTGCTTAAAAACATACTGCATAGCCTCCAAGACATCTTAAGGCAAAATATAAATTAAACTGCCTCTGGTTTTAGTCCAGAGGCCAGGCAGGAACCAAGGCAAAGCAAATTTCTCAGACACTATTGTAAGGTGATGTTAATTCATGATATGGCCACTGCTAAACTTAGCCTTATTCCACAGGCTTCTGTTGTTTTTTTTCTTCTCTTTTAGGGCAAGCCACAATTACAGGGGGAAGAACATGGAAATAACCTTGTCACATAGACTTTGGTAAGCATAAGTCTAACTTCAGACCCAAACCTAAACTAAACAAAAAACTAGACTCCAAAACAGACTTCAGTAAAAATATGATGTATTCTTTCCCCCTGACTTGGGGATGCAGGATTTCAGGATGCCGTGGAGAGGAGTGCTTTTCTATAATCCTAACATTAACCGTTCACCAACATCCATATTTTTCTTTGCAATATCTATCTGCAATTGTAAACTTAACTGTTATTCTATGCTTAAGAGTGGAGACACTCCGCTCTTGGGTGGTGAAGTAAATACGAATCACTTTTTCATCATAGTACTAGATCATATTTTATGTTCCTGAACCTTGAAAGGTCCAGTAATAAAGTAGGCACTTCATTCTCTCTCCTTTCTAATCCTAACCCCAACTATAAATTTAGTAAAAAGAGCCGTCTTGGGAAAATCATTCACCCTGACTCATCCTTTACCACAGGTTTACTAGTTCTACAGAGAACCTATACAAGGAAGAAAATGAAATAGGAGCTACTTTCCTGCTCTGACGCCTGTTTTCATTTTACATCACTGTCAAGATTAGGGGGAAAAAAATCCTAGAAGTCACTCTCTTCCTGAATCCTTCTTTATCACCTCTGAGGAAGTCCTGTAGAATCGACAGGTTCCTGATGTCCATGACCCTGAGCCTCCCTAAGACTTAAACCAGGACTTAACAGTAAACCAGACACCTCAAAGTAAACTACCACTCTCTGCCTTGATTGAGGGGCTTTAGTCAGCAGTAATTGGAGCTCCTAACACACTGTTCTGCTTAACCAAAACCCAAAGGCTCCAAAACTTGTTCTACAATTGTAATTTCTGAAATTAATTGTTCTAATAGCTGGTGTAAGGGAGTTTTGAAGGATTCAGTAATAAATCAATGACTTTTCTAATTCTGACCCAGTCCTCACCCTATTTTTAACAGTAATGCTTAGTCATTGTTGTTATTAGATTAGGAAAAAAATTGAGACCATCCTCCCTGAATCATCGCTCATCAATGACTGATTAACCTTGTGGGATTCAGAATTTCTCAAGATGTCCTCTGCGATCTTAATATAGGCTTAATGAAAGATTCCTGGTCAGGTGTCACAACATACAAATTATTCTTTGTTTATAAAACCAGCATTGTATAACTGTTCTTGCAGGCTACAGTAGGAAAAATAAACTCTTATGTTTCCATCATCTGGTAGTTACAGCACTGGATTCTAGTGATGGAGCACTAATATACAGATTAACATTAGTATCAGGACTGAGAAAAAATATTTTTCTTCTGCCACCAGGATTCATTCTACCCCAGAACAAGCACCCAGGCAGCTTTGACAGTGGACAGCCTTTTGGCTACTGCCCTCCACAGTCTTGACAAAACCCCAGAGAATCATGTCTGGGTAGGGACAAAACATGAACCATTTCCTCCTTTCATAGACAACTTTCTACAAAGCAAAAGCCACACAAGAGAGGAATATCTTATTTTCCTGAAGTTCACAACATAACTCTGGCTCAAGTGTAGGCTTAGCAACAGCAGATATTTCAGTCTAGTATCCAAATTATAGTGGAAAAGTCATTCAGATTATAGTCAGAAAAGTCATTCTCCTGCCACTAAGCCATTTTTTGCCATAGCAAAATCTTTGGTGTGCAACAGTACACAACCATGCAATCCATCTGTCACGGCTCTGAGTGCACCACATGCCCTGACCAGCCTCAACCAGGACCCTCACCTTCCACCCATGGGCTAGAAACCCCATTTCGGCCTAGGTCCTGGTCCCCAATCCTGGGCTGAGTCATGCTGTAGGTAGAATCAGCCCTGTTTCTGGCTTCTGCTGTCCTGACTTGCTGGCTATACTCCTGGACAGATCAGACTTCACCCTGCTTGATGATTGCTGGGCTGTCAACAGAGCCTTTTACTGTCATCACCCCTATCCTGCTCAGATACTACGGGACTGTTCCCTGTTTGTGCAGTCACTGCCCTAGGTTCACTCCCGGCTCCTCATCCCTTGGGGAGCAGCTGTGCTCTTGCTGTCCCCTGATGCTCTGTGCTCAGCTCATCGTTGTTTGAAGTCTATGAAGTGACTGGGTACACCAAAAAGCCAAGATTTCCTGCCTGCTATGAAACTTTTTCTGTAAACCAAACTCTTCAATCCCTTTAATGTAAACCATAGACCATTCTTTTTTTCTTGAACCAGCCTTTGCTGAAGTTCACCAGGCCTTGAAAACAGAGCTCCTTGGAATTTTAATCTATGCTCCTCACTGTAAGTACAAATTTAGTTTTAGCCTTAATAGTAACCAATAAATGCATGTTGAGTGGAGCAAATGGTCATTTTCTGCTTCTGAAGATGGTCCTTGTACTGGCTCAGGGAGCCTGATGGAGTTCTGCAAGGAGCTCTCTGGTCTCTGCTGCTCCTTTTCCTGATCTCCTTCTGCACTGTACTTTTGGTTTACGGCAACCTAGTCTGAAAAGAAAAACAGAAAGGTTATTACATTTCAGCTTTTGTCTAGTTTGTGTCTGGATGTTGTGCAGTGTAGTACTGAGACTACCTGTGCAGAATCTACTTTCTATAACCCTGTGTTTAACCACAGCACAAACTTCAAGATAATAATATCCCCTAATAATAATAGCTAATAGTAATACTTAATAGTTATAGCTAATAATAGTTTTACAAAACTCAGCTGTGTGTGACACAGGTCCCAGCTTTGAGAAATGAAGCTGTGTGACCTTGGCTCACTTTTATTGAAAAAAATTTAACTTTGAGAGAGTGTGTCAGTTCTGCAAGGTAAGAAAAGCAAAAGCCAAGTCAGAAGTGAAGTCACTTGAGTCAATAATAGCAGTAGCTCAGGAGGAAAATACTGGCCTGAAGGAAAGAGATAAAATTCTGAGAGAAAATATAGAGAGTAGGAGAATGGGAATTTAGCAAGATCAAGGATCATCCTGCTCTGGGCAGTAACTAAACCTGATACTTCTCAGCTGGCTGATCACTGCTGATGAGCAGAGAGCCATTTGGTGCCTGCACCAGGATAGTGAGCATTACCATTAGTTCCAGCTATTTTCCACGTATAGAAGATAATTGTGTTGTACTCATTAATTTTGTATAATCCTGCTTGCAAGTCCCCTTCTTTTACACAGGTAAAGGTGGCCAAGTAGAAGTGGTCTTCTGAAGAAACAGTTATAAGTCTTCTAAATAGTGAGCAAAACCCTAACTGTAAGAAAAACTCATACTAGAATATATTGTAAAATATTTCTCTTTATAGTACCAGGACCAGTCTTCTGTTAAAAGGGCTTGCAAGAACCCAAATTATAGCCTTTCTCTCTGCAGAATCATAGAATACTAGGTTGGAAGGTTTTCCAGGTTTTCACAATACCATTGTGAAAAATTTTCCTCGTGTCCAACTGGAATCTCCCCAGCAGTAACTTGTACCTGTTACTGCTTGTCTTTTTCATGTGACTCTTTGTAAAAAGGAAGTCTCCGTCTTCTTTGTAGCCACCCTTTAAGTACTGAAACATGGTGATGAGGTCCCCTCTAAGCCACCTTTTCTCAAGGCTGAACAAACCCAGTTCTCTCAGCCTTTCATTGTATGATAGGCTTCCCAGTCCTTTGATCATCTTTGTTGCCCTTCTCAGGACCCTCTCCAGCCTGTCCACATCTTTTTTGTATAGTGGGGACCAGAACTGAACATAGTATTCCAAGTGTGGCCTGACAAGTGCTGAGTAGAGTATGATAGTGATATCTCTGCTGGTGATGCCCTTGTTGATGCAACCCAGCATCCTGTTGGCTTTCTTTGCTGCTGCAGTGCACTGTTCACTCATGTTGATCTTCTTGTCTACCAGAACACCCAGGTTTCTTTCCACAGAGCTGCTTTTCAGCCAGGTGGATCCCAGACTGTGCTGCACTCCTGGATTATGTTTTCCCAGGTGCAAGATCTTCCACTTGTCCTTGTTGAACTTCATAAGGTTTTTGTTAGCCCACTCCTCCAGCCTATCTAGGTCTTCCTGCAGGGTGTCTCTCCCTTCTGCAGTGTCCACTTCCCCACTCAGTTTGGTATCATCAGCAAACTTCACCAGGGTACACTTGATCCCATCATCCAGAACACTTATGAAGATATTAAACAGCATTTGGCCCAATATTGATCTCTGGGGGACCCCACTTGTGACAGGTAAAATCTTATGTTTATGACAGCCTGTAGTTTAACTGAGAGATGTAGTGATCCTGCTTGGCATTAAAACAAAATAATAACCATTCTCCCCTTCTGGCATTTAAAACTTATCTCTCTCAGGGATGTTGCATGGGCAAGTAACAAACAAGGTTCTTCAGCCCCTGATTTCCTAATACTAATCCTAATCCTAACCCTAGCCAAACTTCAGGTATTCTCTGCTAGGAGCAGCTCTTAGTTGATCTTTAAGATATTGCAAGATCCAGCATTAAGTAGTTAAATTCTAAAACTACTGAAGAAGCATGATTCACTCTCATGGGGCTCACAGATATGTTGCAGGATTGTGGTGGTCTAGTATGGCAGGCAGAAGATGATACCGTAGGGTTTCTGAAATGGCACTAGGTGCCTGTGTTTATTCATCTGACCTCCAGCCCTGTGGCCTTTAGTCCTTATCCAGATCACAGAATCACAGAATCACAGAATGTTAGGGATTGGAAGGGACCTCGAAAGATCATCTAGTCCAATCCCCCTGCCGGGGCAGGATTACCTAGACCATATCACACAGGAACGCGTCCAGGCGGGTTTTGAATGTCTTCAGAGAAGGAGACTCCACAACCTCTCTGGGCAGCCTGTTCCAGTGTTCAGTCACCCTCACCGTAAAGAAGATTTTCCTCAAATTTAAGTGGAACCTCCTGTGTTCCAGCTTGCACCCATTGCCCCTTGTCCTGTCAAGGGATGTCACTGAGAAGAGCCTGGCTCCATCCTCTTGACACTTGCCCTTTACATATTTATAAACATTGATGAGGTCACCCCTCAGTCTCCTCTTCTCTAAGCTAAAGAGACCCAGCTCCCTCAGCCTCTCCTCATAAGGGAGATGTTCCACTCCCTTAATCATCTTTGTGGCTCTGCGCTGGACTCTCTCTAGCAGTTCCCTGTCCTTCTTGAACTGAGGAGCCCAGAACTGGACACAATACTCCAGATGCGGCCTCACCAGGGCAGAGTAGAGGGGGGGGAGAACCTCTCTTGACCTGCTAACCACACCCCTTCTAATACACCCCAGAATGCCATTGGCCTTCTTGGCCACAAGGGCACATTGCTGGCTCATGGTCATCCTGTTGTCCACTAGGACCCCCAGGTCCCTTTCCCCTACGCTGGTCTCCAACAGCTCTGCCCCCAACTTGTACTGGTACATGGGTTTGTTCTTGCCCAGATGCAGGACTCTACACTTGCCCTTGTTATATTTCATTAAATTTCTCCCCGCCCAACTCTCCAGCCTGTCCAGGTCTCTCTGAATGGCTGCGCAGCCTTCCGGCGCATCAGCCACTCCTCCCAGTTTTGTGTCATCAGCGAACTTGCTGACAGCGCACTCTAATCCCTCATCCAAGTCATTAATGAATATATTGAATAGTACTGGTCCCAGAACCGACCCTTGCGGGACTCCGCTAGACACAGACCTCCAACTGGACTCTGTCCCACTGACCACTACTCTCTGGCTTCTTTCCTTCAGCCAGTTCACAATCCACCTCACTACCCGATCATCCAGACCACACTTCCTCAGTTTAGCTGCGAGGATGCTGTGGGAGACCGTGTCAAACGCTTTACTGAAATCGAGATAGACCACATCCACACCTTTACCATCATCTATCCACTGGGTAACATCCTCATAAAAGGCTATCAAGTTGGTTGAGCATGACTTCCCCTTGGTGAAGCCATGCTGAGTGCCCCTAATGATCCCCCTATCCTTGATGTGCCTAGAGACAGCACCAAGAACAAGTTGCTCCATCACCTTTCCGGGGATGGAGGTGAGGCTGACCGGTCTATAGTTACCCGGGTCCTCCTTCTTGCCCTTTTTGAAGACTGGAGTGACATTCGCTTTCCTCCAGTCCTCCGGCACCTCTCCCGTTGCCCACAACTTAGCAAAGATGATGGAGAGTGGCCTAGCAATGACTTCCGCCAGCTCCCTCAGCACCCGCGGGTGCATCCCATCAGGGCCCATGGATTTATGGACGTCCAGGTTGCTTAATTGGTCCCTGACCCAGCCCTCATCAACCAAGACAGATTCCTCCTCTATCCTGACTTCTTCTGAGGCCTCAGGGGTCCGGGGTTCCTCAGGACAGCCTCCAACAGTATAGACAGAGGCAAAGAAGGCATTCAGTAACTCCGCCTTCTTTTTATCTTCTGTCTCCAGGACCCCCACCTCATTCATCAGTGGGCCTACATTGCCTCTAGTGTTGGCTTTACCTGCAAGGTATTTGAAGAAGCCCTTTCTGTCGTCCTTGACCTCCCTTGCAAGGTTTAATTCCAAGGAGGCCTTAGCTTTCCTAGTTGCCTCCCTACATCCTCTGACAACAGACTTATATTCCTCCCAAGTGGCCAGCCCCTCCTTCCACGATCTGTACACCCTCTTCTTCCACTTGAGTTTGCCCAGCAGTTCCCTGTTTAACCATGCAAGTCTCCTGGTACCCTTCCTTGACTTCCTACCTGTTGGGATGCTCTGATCTTGAGCACGGAAGAAGCAGTCCTTGAATGCTAACCAACTATCTTGGGCCCCCTTACCTTCTAGTACCCTGTCCCATGGGATTTCCCCTAGCAATTGCTTGAAAAGGCCAAAGTTGGCCCTCCTGAAGTTCAGGGTTGTGATTCTGCTAGCTATTCTGTTCCTGCCACATGAGATCCTGAACTCTACCATCTCATGGTCACTACAACCAAGGCTGCCCTCAACCTTCACCTCTTCAACCAGACCCTCCTTGTTAGTGAGGATAAGATCCAGCAACCTAACTTATGTTTAACTTCAGCTTGGGCACTCAGGTGAGATCTAAAACCTTCCTCCCCACAGTAAGTGTCTCCTGGATCTCTGAAAAGCTCTTCAAATATATGGAAATAGTCAGTGCTATCGAAATGGATTGCTGCCTCTGGCAGAGCAGAAATATTGATGTTTAGTGACCAAAGGTGGCAAATTTAATGTTAGGGTGTGAATTCCAGCCTAGCTGTTGGCCTCCTATTAGTGAGAGTAAAAAGGAAGGATATCTGATTAGTTTTGAATTTCCTGCCTTTTGAATTTTTTTTACATCTCTTTTGTAGGTCTTTTGGGTTTGCCAGATCAATGAATGACATGAAAGCTTTGCCACATCAGTCAAACTTACAAAATTCAAACTTGCAAAGTCTCTGTCCTCTCCTTATATCACATCTACAATGGCATTAGGCTCTTCATGAGATAATTGCATATGTTGATCTAATATGGAGTTATCTTGATGTATTATTGTGATTTCAACAAAACACATATTTTAAAAAAATCTATTCTTTGTACAGAGTATAGCTCAGTATGTCATTTTTTAAGGAGTTCTTGACATTAACAAAAGTAATTTCCCATTTATAAGGTACATAAACTAAGCTCAGAACAGCCAGTCAAAAAAAGGAAACTCAATGAGACCTTGTGCAGAGTGCCCATAGAGTGCCATTGCAATTCAAACTCTTTCCCTGGGGTATGGATATTATTATGTTGCTTGAAGTATTTTATTTCAGAAAGAGTTTGGAATAAGAAAAGTCCAGGATGGAAAATGTGGATATTCTGACCATTAAGGCTCTCAGACATTGACAAGGATATAAACACACTATATGTTGTGGTTGCTATGTTTTTTCATATGTGTTCACTAAGTTGATAGGCCTATTTATTTCCAGTTCAGAAATGAAGCAAATGCATTTTTGTTTGTACAACTGCTAGGACCATAACAGCTTTTTAGCATATCAATAACTATATCCTATCTAAACAAACGTAGCTGTTTGCAAATAGGTGTATTTCCTAGTTTTTCTATTTCTTTAAAGAGAAGTTTAAGTCCTCACAACTAATGAGTACAAGTATTCACATGTGACCCTAATGACTCGTTACCCATCATAAACAGTAAATAAATGAAGTGAACATTTAGTGGACACCTTGAATTCTTTAGTGTTTAGACTGTATTGAGAGACATGGGACAATAATTCAAAATGACTGACACAATCTCATTGTTCCTCAGCAATAGAATGAAAGTCTGTTTAGGGGCAAGAACCATCTTTTTGTTGTCTGCTAGTACAGCATCTACTGCAATGACATGTACATTCTTAGGGCTCTGAGGTGCTTTTATATTATAAATGATAATCATAATATTCTTCTAGTAGCTGTAGTAGATGTAACAAACCATTCCCAATTCAAACTCTGGTTTAGAGTTGTTATTATTGCATACACTGTGAAAAGTCTATTGAGGGAATATGGCATGACTAAGTCTAGGAAAAAACCTAAACATTTAATTAAATTTTATTGGCTTCTTATTCTTAACAGTGATTTCTAAGGCAATGCAATAACTAAGAGAGTGGCATATCCCCCAAAAGAGACACACCAATGAATTCTGTGTATCAGCAAAGGGTTCTTTGAAAGGGTTAATAGAAACAGCTGTGAGGAATGGAGAGTTCCTTTTTATCAAAATAGGGCGGACTTCTGGGAGTGTCATTGAGACAATCAGTTCTGTAGTAAGAACACTAATTCTGTAATGATGTTCCTACATCATGGAGGTTAGATATTGCAATATTCATGAATTTTGATGAATGATGGGAAAATCAGTGATGAAAAATTAAAACCTTAGCCCTCTGCTTAGAAAAATCTCTTCCTTGAGAAACAAACAGGAATAAATACACACCATTGTATATATAAGTGAGTACATGTTTATATATACGTATAAAATGAGTACATATATATGAGATACTTATTCTGTCATTCATTCTCTCTCATAATCTGCAGTTATAAACGGCCTAGAACAGAAGTAATTAACTGAAACTAATCATCTTTTTCTACCAGGATCCTCAGGTCCTTCTCTGCCAAGCTACTTTCCAGCCAACTGAGCAAACTCTTTAGGAACATGGAGTCAAATTCTAAGCAGTACAAGATAGACCTTAAAGGTGTAAGACCAGTAATATTGCTAGAACCTCACTGGTGCTGCTGCCAAAAATCAAGTGTGTAAAAAGATATAGTTTTCTATATTTTAAAGATTATTCCGTCTCATAAAAAGTATAACACAGTTGAAATGGTAATAATTTTATCTGTGGCCCAGAAACGAAGTTAATCTCAAATTGTGTCTAGCCACCTATCCACAGCTGGCAGAAAAAAAATGGCAATGTAGAAATGGTGGTATTTAATCACAGACTTGGCTTATAAACATGATGCTCTATTTCAGTTCTTAACTCTTCACAACTCCTTGTTAATAGAAACTGTAGTGAGAAATGACTCTTATCTGTCGTGGCCAGTCAGGTGGCTGTGCAGCTTTTTCCCAGATGTGGTCTCGTTGTAGAAACTAGGTATTTTAGCCAAAAAGGTAAGTCAGTTTCTGTGTGTAGTGAATATCCACATGGTAAGAATCTGAAGACTTCTATTTGGTGTGCCAGCACTTACCCACCTTGGTAAACTCACTGGAGGCAATGGCCGCATGTGCAAGATTTACTGCAAGAAGAAGGGCTTTCATTCGCAAAAGGAGAATCCTGATCACAGATGGAAACATGACTTTGTTCTTTCCTTCATCATGGATAGGAATTCAAGAATCTTGCTTTACTTAGCCAGTGTAGACAATTTATACAGGAAAAGTCAGAAAAAAAATCACTGATCTAATATTAGAGCATACTTAAAAACCTAAGAAGTAGAGTTAGTAAAATAACAATGGCTAAGCAAGGAAAAGGCAATGCTTCACTACAGGGAAGGATTTACTTATCCAGAAAACCACTTCAGTAACTTTTTTTTTCTCACATGAAAGGAACAACAAATAATTAAGTTTCCAATTTTAACTCAGGTGGTTTCCTTCCTGAAGTTTATCATTTTGCAAAACCAGAAGGAAATAAATGAAACCAGGATAAAACAGGGAAAGGGGAAATGACTTAGGAGATCTGACACATCTTTCAAGCCATTACTTGTAAATAGAACACAGCACACTGTGCAAATTGAAGTAGTACAGACAATCCTATCTTTTCTTATTATTTGACCTCTGCTGTTAAACTGGTGGTAAACATTGCTAAAAGTAAAGCTCTCAAATTCCCTAAGAGTCACCTCTGAGTCATTTTCCAGCACTATTATGCAAATAATACTTTCTGCTCATTAGGTGCGATATACGCAGGCTGAAGAACATCAGGGCTGAGTCATCTGCTTAAAAGGATCACACTATAAATGTGATGGATTGTAACATTTTGCAGAGCACAAAAGGTAATTGAGTGAAGTCAATTAGGAAAGTAGGAGGGCTTAGTGGAGAAGAGGGGAGCAATCTGTAAACTACTGTGACATTTTTTTTGGCTAGTCTTTCCAAAACAGCTTAGTAGGCCATCTAGCCTTAGAATTAAAGGGATAATGGAAGCAGTTTCTTTGAAAATTCTGGCCTTTGTACCTATGATAAAATTGAAGGTCTGTTATTGTAAAGGGAGGAATGCAATTTTCAGAACAATATAGGTTGTAAACAAACGCATTCATTAGAAATGTGAGATGTTTTAAATGCTATTAAAACCAAGGGTTTATTGAATGTAGAGTCATTCATTATAATAGCTACTGTACTTGCAAATTAAAAACACTACTTTGTGCCTTGATAAAATGTATTTAGTGAGCAGCTCCTTGTAATAAATTACTCCTCTTTGGTTAGGTCAGACAGTCACTATGCTGTTGTTGGTTTCTTTACGTTCCTGTCCAAAACAGTATGCTAATTGGTTAAGCAATCCAAGTTTTCCTCAGCATGTTTATAATTAATTTAGGAGACACGGTTGGGATCACCAAAAGAAAATCATTGCTTGAGCTCCCTAGAACTTTCCTTAAGGATATTCTTAGCATGTTTCTAATTAGAGAAAAAAGATAACACTTGACATACTGCTACTTTCATCTTACATTTGAGAGGTATTGCTTTACATCAGCTGTTTCTCTAAGTTTTCATTTTGAAAAGCACTTAGCACAGTCTTTTTCATAATCTATGAATCAAAGACTTCAAATAAAAGCTTAATGTTAAGAAGTGGTTGCAGAAAACCTTTGGACATCTAGCTGACATGCTAACAAAACAATAACAGAAAAGCCATAGTGGATAGTCACTACTGATTATTAAGCACTATCCTGTGTTTTTAAAATGTTAATGAGGACACAAAGTGGCACGGGACTCGGATGCCCAAATAACAAGTAATCTGGCAAGGAGCTATGTGACAGCTGAACTGAGGAAAGCAAAGTGTCAATCTTTAAGATTTAATTGAAAAGTAATTTTATTTTAAGGACTAAATGTATCCTTTTTTTTTCCCAAAAGGATTTAAGGCATGAAAGTGTTACCAACCGAAAGGAGGTGCCTTGTCTTACTGTTTGTGTATGTAAAGTTTACTTGGTTCTTTGATGCAAGACACAGGAAATAATGTGAAAAATGGCCTCTTAATTTTTCACTTCAGAAGATTGCTAATGTTATGGATAAATTGAAGCACAGGAATAGTCTGCACTAGTAACATTATATATATATTTGGGGTATTCGAGCAGTACTCACACTGGAGAAAATGTTCCTTGTATTTGTTTTCTTATTAAAATATTGATCTTGATATGTGGAAAAAAACAAATCCTGATTCTGAGTACACTCGGTCCTGGCACAACGGAATTTTTAGTGCTTCTCAGTAACGGTTATTTGCAAAACGAAAGTCACAGTGCCTGTATGAGGAAGAAGGAATTCTGAACAAAAAGCCTTGCTGTACTTATTTATCAATAACAATATCTTCACTGAAAAGTTCCTATGCCAATTCTTAAGGCTCTAAAGGTTAGGTATATTGCTAAATAAGATTAGATCTGAGAACAATAACCAGCTCATGCATAAGAATGTTTAGGGTTGGAAATTGTACATTTGTGAATAAAATTTGGCTACATTCTCTGCTGCTCTAGGTCCACTCTTACTTAATAAATACATATCACAAGAAAATTAGGCCCCAGGTTTTTTCCATTATACATTTCAGCATTTAGCCCTTGGTGATTTTAATGCTTGAATGGGAAAGCATTCATCTGCATAATTATCTTTGTTGCCACTGCTACTACAACTGTTACCATTATTATTATTTCTTATTGAGACTTCATTTTTTTGTTCATGTATATATATATATATATATATATAACTTGCAACCCATTCTGGTAAACTAGTTATAGATACAATTCTTTCATGTAGTTACAAGTGGCAGAGTACAAAGGCCAAATATTTAAAGCTAGATACTTAGTAAGATTTTCAAAATTTCAGCCTGAAACCCTCTGAGTTCAGTGGAGTATTTTTTTACAATTCCCATAAACGTTCAACCTGAAAAAAAGCACTTTGTAAATGTAAATGAATTGCTGTCAAATCTATGTCATTTTGTCCTTAACTATTTTTACAGTCTGTGCTAAAGTACAGTAGGTCTATATTCTCATGCCCAAAGAAAATGCAGCTGAGGAAAAATTACCTCCAGGTGGGTGCACAGCTGGATTTGTCCTTGGCCAATTCTGATCCACTTTTTTGCTAATGACTTGAACAGAGGAAAAGATGGCATCTGTTATGTCTGACATCAAACTGGGAGGATTACCACCTCATTCGAGGGTGGCTTCAGATTTCAATTACTCCTTGACAAAAGGTGAGTAGAAAGGACTACACTTCATCAAGGACAAATCAAAAGCACAAATGGGAAATGATTGGGCAAGGCAATATATGGAAGCAAAGGGTATCTCACAAACTATGTATGAGTCAATATCATGGATTCAGAGTGATACTTTTGTCTCAAACCTTCTTCCCCACTTATTGAATAAAGCCCATCTCTCTCAAGCTGTGATGATTAATCCGTCTGCAGAATTACTTCATCTAGCTGAAAGAAACATGGAGATAACATGGAGAAACATGTTCGGTCGGGGGGCTATGATTTAGTGGCAATTACAGAGACTTGGTGGCACGCCTCGCATGACTGGAATGTGGTCATGGATGGCTATATCTTGTTCAGGAAAGACAGGCCACTAAGGAGAGGTGGTGGAGTTGCTCTTTATGTGAGTGAGCAGCTAGACTGTATTGAGTTCTGTCCAGGGGCGGATCAGGAGCGAGCTGAGAGTTTGTGGGTGCGAATTCAGGGGCAGGCTGGCAGGGGTGATACTGTTGTGGGTGTCTATTACAGGCCACCGGATCAGGATGAGGAGGGTGATGAGGCCTTCTACAGGCAGCTGAGAGCAGTCTCGCAATTACAGGGCCTGATTGTCATAGGGGATTTCAACTACCCTGATATTTGCTGGGAGGCCTACTCAGCCAGCCATCCTCAGTCCAGGAGGTTCTTCCAGTGCATTGATGATAACTTTCTGATGCAAATGGTGGATGAGCCAACTAGGAGAGGAGCGCTGCTGGATCTTATCCTCACTAACAAGGAGGGTCTGGTTGAAGAGGTGAAGGTTGAGGGCAGCCTTGGTTGTAGTGACCATGAGATGGTAGAGTTCAGGATCTCATGTGGCAGGAACAGAATAGCTAGCAGAATCGCAACCCTGGACTTCAGGAGGGCCAACTTTGGCCTTTTCAAGCAATTGCTAGGGGAAATCCCATGGGACAGGGTACTAGAAGGTAAGGGGGCTCAAGATAGTTGGTTAGCATTCAAGGACTGCTTCTTCCGAGCTCAAGATCAGAGCATCCCAACAGGTAGGAAGTCAAGGAAGGGTACCAGGAGACCTGCATGGTTAAACAGGGAACTGCTGGGCAAACTCAAGTGGAAGAAGAGGGTGTAGAGATCATGGAAGGAGGGGCTGGCCACTTGGGAGGAATATAAGTCTGTTGTCAGAGGATGTAGGGAGGCAACTAGGAAAGCTAAGGCCTCCTTGGAATTAAACCTTGCAAGGGAGGTCAAGGACGACAGAAAGGGCTTCTTCAAATACATTGCAGGTAAAGCCAACACTAGAGGCAATGTAGGCCCACTGATGAATGAGGTGGGGGTCCTGGAGACAGAAGATAAAAAGAAGGCGGAGTTACTGAATGCCTTCTTTGCCTCTGTCTATACTGTTGGAGGCTGTCCTGAGGAGCCCCGGACCCCTGAGGCCTCAGAAGAAGTCAGGATAGAGGAGGAATCTGTCTTGGTTGATGAGGGCTGGGTCAGGGACCAATTAAGCAACCTGGACGTCCATAAATCCATGGGCCCTGATGGGATGCACCCGCGGGTGCTGAGGGAGCTGGCGGAAGTCATTGCTAGGCCACTCTCCATCATCTTTGCTAAGTCGTGGGCAACGGGAGAGGTGCCTGAGGACTGGAGGACAGCGAATGTCACTCCAGTCTTCAAAAAGGGCAAGAAGGAGGACCCGGGTAACTATAGACCGGTCAGCCTCACCTCCATCCCCGGAAAGGTGATGGAGCAACTTGTTCTTGGTGCTGTCTCTAGGCACATCAAGGATAGGGGGATCATTAGGGGCACTCAGCATGGCTTCACCAAGGGGAAGTCATGCTCAACCAACTTGATAGCCTTTTATGAGGACGTAACCCGGTGGATAGATGATGGTAAAGGTGTGGATGTGGTCTATCTCGATTTCAGTAAAGCGTTTGACACAGTCTCCCACAGCATCCTCGCAGCTAAACTGGGGAAGTGTGGTCTGGATGATCGGGTAGTGAGGTGGATTGTGAACTGGCTGAAGGAAAGAAGCCAGAGAGTAGTGGTCAATGGGACAGAGTCCAGTTGGAGGTCTGTGTCTAGCGGAGTCCCGCAGGGGTCGGTACTGGGACCAGTACTATTCAATATATTCGTTAATGACTTGGATGAGGGATTAGAGTGCACTGTCAGCAAGTTCGCTGATGACACAAAACTGGGAGGAGTGGCTGACACAACGGAAGGCTGCGCAGCCATTCAGAGAGACCTGGACAGGCTGGAGAGTTGGGCGGGGAGAAATTTAATGAAATATAACAAGGGCAAGTGTAGAGTCCTGCATCTGGGCAAGAACAACCCCCATGTATGAGTACAAGTTGGGGGCAGAGCTGTTGGAGAGCAGCGTAGGGGAAAGGGACCTGGGGGCCCTAGTGGACAACAGGATGACCATGAGCCAGCAGTGTGCCCTTGTGGCCAAGAAGGCCAATGGCATTCTGGGGTGTATTAGAAGGGGTGTGGTTAGCAGGTTAAGAGAGGTTCTCCTCCCCTTCTACTCTGCCCTGGTGAGGCCGCATCTGGAATATTGTGTCCAGTTCTGGGCCCCTCAGTTCAAGAAGGACAGGGAACTGCTAGAGAGAGTCCAGCGCAGAGCCACGAAGATGATTAAGGGAGTGGAACATCTCCCTTATGAGGAGAGGCTGAGGCAGCTGGGTCTCTTTAGCTTGAAGAATAGGAGACTGAGGGGTGACCTCATTAATGTTATAAATATGTAAAGGGCAAGTGTCATGAGGATGGAGCCAGGCTCTTCTCAGTGACATCCCTTGACAAGACAAGGGGCAATGGGTGCAAGCTGGAACACAGGAGGTTCCACTTAAATTTGAGGAAAAACTTCTTTACGGTGAGGGTGACCGAACACTGGAACAGGCTGCCCAGAGAGGTTGTGGAGTCTCCTTCTCCGGAGACATTCAAAACCCACCTGGATGCGTTCCTGTGTGATATGGTCTAGGTAATCCTGCTCCGGCAGGGGAATTGGACTAGATGATCTTTCGAGGTCCCTTCCAATCCCTAACATTCTGTGATTCTGTGATTCTGTGATAATCCCAAACTTAAGGCAATGTATCAGAGGGGTAATAAGGTGATCTGTTGTGCTTATCTCTTCATGTCTGTCATGTCATCCTAACTACTTCTCTCTTGAATTAACTTGTTTATTCTTTGCCTGAAAATCTTTTCTTGGCACTAAAAATGACTTCAAGATAAACACTGGTGAATATTGGCTGTGTCTACTGCAGTGCATCCAATGTACCCTAGACCTTTCCTAGACACCGAGCTCTACACTTGTGCATCCAAACTTCCTTATGCCAGAGCAGTGTAGCTCCAACTAAACTAAGAATGGGTGTCTGACCTGTCCCATCCCATGCCCTGGAACTGCTTGGGAGAACGGCATGTAGCGTGGGACCAAATTCTCCCTGGGACGTCCAGGGAGTTGGCATGGCTGTGTAACAGTACTGGCAATTATGTCCAAGTGTCCAGCAATATTCCTGGGCATTGCTTCATGTACAGGAGTACACTGCTCCTAGTTAGTTCAGGTTCTCATGCCACAGAGGGTAGAAAACATAATTAGGGTTTGCTGAGTACTCTCAGAAGATCACCAGCCATTTGTAGTTTCAGAAGTCCTTAGGAATCTGCAGAGTATGCCTCCTCTAAGCTGAGAGGCTGGTAATCCAAGTTGCCAAGTGAGTGGGAAAAGATGTCTTTTCTAACAAAGATGTTAGTCAGATTCTATTGTAAAACATCCTAAAAATGGAATGAGTTTCTGAGAATGGGTATCACCTTTGACTTGTTACAGTTAACTTTAGGATGCTATTGAAAAATATGCAAACCCCAGTAATTTTGAAATGTATTACTAGGAATATTTATAAGAGACCATGAGTAATTTGGTGAGGGTTGGTAAAGCCCCAGAAATAATACTTTTTCTACTGCTTGGTTAATGGTCTTAAAATAAGATACGAGCGAAATACACCAGAGTCCAGGAGAGAGCCCAAAGACAGTACAGGGATTTAAAATATATGATCTATGAGGAAAGCTTGAAATAACAGTATTTGTTCAGTCTAGGTAAGAGGAGGCTGATTCTTGAAATTATCTTCTTGTGTTTAAAGGCTGTTATAAAAAGATAGTGAGCAATAGTTCTCTGTCTCTACTGAACAAGGACAAAATGGAATTAACTCCATTTGCATTAAGAAGTATCTAAACTGAGTACTAGGAAGCCATTGCTATTAGGATGGTAAATTCTTAAACAGTCTATCTATCTAGAGAATGTCTTCCCTCTGGCTGGCTTTAAGAATTGTAAGCAAAAAGATGTCTCAGTCTTTCCTTGATTTGGCCTCATTTGATGTAGCTGATTCATGTCTTGGGCTCCCTTCTGGTCACTTGTATGCCTATGATTTGATGGTAAAAATCCTGCATTCATTCCCATTCAGATGTATGGGAACAGGAATAGGGTGCTTTTAGTCTCTCTCTGTCCCTTATACTGCCATATGAAAAATCCTTGTAGAATTAGTGGCTTGCATGTCATAAAAGGACATTTGTGCTCTGTAAATTGCAACGATTCAGAGGAACTCTACTGCAATCATGGAATAGTCTGTAGTAGCAAGAGCAGTGCTTGAATCGTCAGATAAATTCAGCTGAATTGCAGTTTAAATACTGGAGGTATTATTGGCAGTGTGTTGCTGCTAATTCAGAAAGTATAAAACTTTTTGCAGTCTGACATTGCACAAGGTAAATTTCAGTCTAAAATGCTTTCTAAAAAGGATCTGTTGCTTTGAGGTTTAATTGGATCCTGGAGTCTATAAATATAGTGGATGGTGTGTGCTACTTTGATTCAGCTGAAAAGAGTTAGACTTCTGGTTGTCTCACTGTGACCAATAGGACCTGCTGTTTATTTTCAGTTATGTCATGCTGCTCAGTTTTATGCCTTTCGGTTGCCAATATTAGCAGCCAAATATTATTTCATTTGATAGGAACTATTGCTAGATTTTTACTTTTGTGGGTGCATGGGAATGGGATCACACGCAGTACTAGGTTTTCAGATATAATAGAGCTTTATTCATTGAGGCACAACATTCATATGAAGAATTGTTCTACCAAACTTTTGCAAAACTTCAGCAAAAGTTGCTGGTATTTTTAGGACTGTAACAAAATAGCAAACCAGGACTTTCAAAAGCTTCTGGACAAAGATGCTACAGTCTTCATAATTAGACTGTGTCATTCTGGTTAACAAGTTTCTCTTACCAGACCTTTATATTTTGAAAAGAAGGAAAATGGCTTTACTCTGACCTTATCAAACTGCAAGTGAGCTTTGCAGCAGGTTGCTGTACTGTTCATCTCCACTGGCTTGTGCTTGGAAAGGCTACAGCAAAAGAAAACCTCTGGAGTAACAGCTTCTCTCTCTTTTCTTTCTTTTCTTTTCTTTCTTTCTTTCTTTCTTTCTTTCTTTCTTTCTTTCTTTCTTTCTTTCTTTCTTTCTTTTTTTTTCCCTCACATGGACTTACACTCTGATGTCAGGTTAATTGGGTGAGGCACTGCTCATTCTGAGATAACTTACTGTCTCTACTGCATTATCAAGCCACTGTTTTGACTGATAGTTTTCTGCTGTTTAAAGTGCCCTCTAACAAGCTCTACCCTTTCATTCTGATCCCTAGTTTAAAGGGTTTGAGGAAACTCAAAAGACTGAAATTCTTCATAAAGCTCAGCAAATCTTTACTAGCCATAGGAAAGCACTGCATATCAGTTATGGAAAATGTTATAAGAGAAAAATTGAAACTGCAGAGCTGTCTGTAAATACTTAGAGAAGATCACTGATCTTATTTACTGTTACAATGCTTTCATGAGTCAGTACATAATGTATGCAGAAATGTCTAATTTAACACTGTCTCATCAGGTTGTGGCAAGCCATCCAGATGACTTCATTAAAACACATTGCTCCTTATCTGGCCTGAAGGTTAAATTCCTCAATCACCTAAAATAATTTTATGCTGTCTGAAAGCCCTTGGACATGCTGTGAACTTATAAGACAAAGATTATGGAGGTAGCTTTGCCATCTCCAGTGTTCAGCTCCTACTATGATGTACAGAGAGGGGAAGAAAGCATGGACCATTGGTGACGGATGGAGCGGATGATCAGAGGAGGACTCTGCTGTGGCTGATTCTTCTTTCCAAAGCCTTTTTGAGCAGGGGTAATCTCTGTTTAACCTAAGTTAAAAGCAACATTTCCTGATGGGGAGACCTGCTTCCTTCATCTTAATACAATGCAATAACTTGCAGTATAAACTGATTCCTCAAGGTCTTGAACCAACACAGCAGATAGATAGCAATAAACAATCTGGCCAGCTGTAATTAGTTACTTTTCCACATTGGTTCCAGTTATGATACATTTGTATACAGATTTGGCATTTCAGATACTGAAACGAAGATAATTTGGGTTCCATAAGGTATTATTGATACGGTCATCTAGGCATTGCTGGCGTTGCAAGAATCTGCTAGTCCTAATATTTCCCTCACTGTCTATGAAGTTCAACCATTTCTCACATAACTCCCCTTTAACCATCTGCCAAACCCAAATGTCCCTCTTGGCACTATCTGTAACTTTCATCAGCTTCTTAGGCTAGTCTCTGTCACGTCCAGCAATTTCTCATGTCATGTCCAGAAGTTTTCCACACCCTGTTCAGCTGGATTCACCTTGGGGCAAGGCCTTGCCAGTCTTTTGTCTGCCAGCCTAACATGGACATACTGAATATGTTACATCTCCTGTGCAACCAGTATGCCTCATTTCTTTCTGTGGAAATGATCTAGGTAATCCTGCTCCGGCAGGGGGATTGGACTAGATGATCTTTCGAGGTCCCTTCCAATCCCTAACATTGTGTGATTCTGTGAAATCATGAAGAAAATGGATGGGATTAGAAGGAAAAGGAAGGGCATATATACAGGGAACCTGGTTTTCAAGCCAGAAAATAGAGTAAGGAAGTTGTGTTTTTTGCTATAACCTCAGACTTCCTGGCATCAAAATTCACTCTGAGTCACAGGAAAGACTCTTAGTAGAGCCTAACAGGATGTTTGTACATCACAGTATCTTTAATTTAGTTCTCTCATTTCAAATACACAGATCATATCTACTGCTCTTATATAAAAATGGCTGCTCTTCAGTAGGATGCCCAAAGTTCAAGGGGAAAGTGTTGGTAAACCTTACCACATTTTACAGGGTTAAGCATAAAAAAAAAAAAGACAAATTGAAAAAGGTTATCTTGCTATCTAATAGAACAGAACTAAGGTCTGTCAATGCTCTTGATAGAAAAATTTTGTTATAAGCTTTTATGTATATTACAGTATTTTAAATTCTACCTATTCTTTTGTGCCAAACTCAGTATTGGAATAGTGAGTACCTGAGTTTTTCAGTAAGAAAAGCTATTTGTTAGGGAACTTGTTCTGTGTTAAGTCTTTATGAAATGTGTTAAGAACATCCTGACCTTACACACTTAACTTGTCCCTCCAGAGTCCCTTATCCAGCACAAGGGAGAACAATGACACAGTACGGGTGGGTTGATCTGTGCAGGAATACACTGTACAGGAGACAATATACATCTGAGGCTTCATAATGATTTATATAACTCTTTTTCCCAAATCAGTACTCTTTCAAGCTACAAGTGATACCAACATAGGTAAGGTTAAGCATTTATTTTTCAGGGAGGGTACCCTGGTATGGAATTCACTCTTGGTTGTCACCCATGAGATGACCACAACTCAGAGCAGGTGAAAAGGGAATCAAATGTTATTTTTCACAACTAGAGCTGTATCTATTTCTCTAATAGTTTTCTTTATAGTTTTTCCCTGTACATAGGTCACCTGAAACGAAGGCAAGGCTTAGAATACACAATAATATTTTTTATTAGCACAAAGCATTATATGCTCAAAGCCTGTATGTTTTTGTCAGTAATGGGTTGAAGTATCTAAAGAGATCTGAAGATGCTACTTTTTCTATGAACTCTGTCTCTCCTGTACTTTAGACCATTCTATGTCTGATGGTAGAAAAGGGTCTGTAAAATCTCTACATGCACTACCTTTAAATTCCCTTCCAAGGCTGGTACCTGTATTGGTACTCAGTTTTAATAACATCGCGGTAGATTAATACAGGATTTCGCAGAAATAAACAAAAACTGAGGTGCATTGTAATTTGATGTAATCAAAATGTAGCTGATTACCAAAAGATTGCTTCAATTTTAAATTCCTCTAGTCACAGTACTATTTCCTACGTACTTTTCCACTGCTTAAAAGAGAAGCTCTTCAGGTCGCATGCATTTTCATATTTATACAGCCACTGTATACACAGAGAGTGCTAACAGAAAGAAACAATAATAAAATATAACATTGCCCAGAAAAACATGTGCAATAATTCATCAAAGGCAGCAGAGATATGTTACCCGCAAATTAAAGCCTCTCTATCTACAGAGAACTTTTAGAACTGGACAGTTCCAGTTTTTACCATGGCAAACAGTTAAATAGTTCTGCTGTATGGCCAGTCTGACAACCCATTAAAAAGTATTTTTAATGTCTGGCAGAATGTAAATCAGGCTATGGATTTTCTTGTTTAAACTGCTCTTGAGTGAATTGCTGGTTTATGAAGGGCTTTTGATACATCTAGGTGTAAAAGGCAGACAGAAAAATGAGTTTTCGTCTGTCAAGAAACTCTCACTGCTTTTGAAGATGGGGCTCCTACGTTACAGAGACGCAGGAAATTAAAGGACTTTGTTCAGGAGCTTGAATACACAGTTATTGTTTTACCCACTGCTTTGTTTACTTACATGCTCATGTACATGCGGCCAAGCCTATCAGCTATTAAAAAATATTATTATTTTATCTTTTGCCGTCTATCACCTCTTTCTTCTTTGTGTTCAGACTATTATAAATAATAGAGGGAACAGCACTAAACTTTTTTTTAGGGATTTTTTCCTTGTTAGAAATAGAAGCAAATTCTTTGCTTCCTGGTACTAGGGTTTGTTTGCCACTTATAGTAGCATTGCACCTATGAGCCACATGAAAATAAAAGACATGTTTCTGCCAAGAATACAGAAAAAAAACCCCTAACCTATGCTAGTTTTTATCAATACACTTACTAATAATGTTTTAGTGGAAACATTGGATTTTCCATAGATTTCATTACAAATTGCTACCTCCTAATTTATTGCTGACCAGGAAATCTTCCACCCAAGAATAATGTATCTCAGGTTGCTCTGTAATAGAAAGTTCCCAGCTATCTCAAGACTGAAGAACAACAGAAATCTGACAACCAAACAGCACTGCGACAAGCAAAACCTGCTCTGTGATGGAGCTTGGTAAACCTCGGGGAAGGTTTACGTGACAAATTGCAGCATTCCACCACACAGAAAACTCAGCTTGTAGACTGTCCTTGGATACCCATTGCAGTGCTTTCTCCAGAGATGCTGAAGGGAGATTGAATAGCTGTTTGGTTGTACCTTGTTTGTTTTACATTAATCCCATGTTTCAGGACATTGGTGGGGACAGGAAGACTTTTTTTTTTTCCATGTTTGACACTTAACCAGCTTTTCTTCTCCTTTGTCCCCTTCTTCTTCCTCTGATGCACCAGAGGTGGTTGTATCTGTAGATAGCACACTACCTGGGGTGCAGAGGTGTGATTAAGAACAAAAAAACATTTGAAGTGCTTGGCTGGTAAATCCTGTTCAGGTTATAAGAATTAAGACTGTTAATGCTTTAAATTCATAAAGGATTTCTCTTCATATGAGACAGGTATGTTTGGAAGAGGAGATAAGATCTTTTAAGAAATCTCTTGCCACATTATTTAATAAATTGCCTGCTATTGTGGTCATTTATGAAATTCGTAATGCCCATTGTGCTCTTTCTGTGGTACTTTTAATTAAGACTTTTGGGATTTTCATAGTGTGTTTGTTTTAGGGTATTTGTGTTTTGTGGCATGAGCAGGCATTTCAGGAATCATTCTCAACTTGTCACTGATTGTGTTACAGGAAGACCTGATTAAGTGATGTAAGTGACCCTCCTCCAGGTTTCTGTCTTAATTCAGGGGTCTTGTTAAAAAAAAAAAAAAGAAATGTAGATTTTTTAGTAAAGAATGCTCTCTTCTTTGATATGTCTGTTTGGGTACTGACAATGAGTAAATGCAAGATATGATAATTAAATCCGTATCATCACAAGAGAACACATGTATGGAGTTAAAGAGTTCAGAAGAGTGCAGATTATCTGTTTATGCATATAACAGTTGTGCACCTTCTGATTTAAAATGTGACCAGTGTGACTTGTACTGTTTGTTCATTGATGCGTTCTTAACGTAAGGATTTACTTGTTTTGAGCAACAGGAAGAATACTTGAAAATATTTAATTATTAAATTATAATTCCTAAATAATATAAATTGTATTTACCCCTTAAAGAATAGTTTGTGTACCTCTACAGGGACTTCAGACTTCTTTGAAATCGCAAGTCTTAGAGAAGTTCTTTGGAAGATCTTTTCCCAAGCTATGAGGACTCATCTCAAAGTGTTCTTTACCCATTATGAGTGAGATATTGCTGTGCAAATGGCTGTGTGTTGCACTCTACAGTAACACAGATCAAGCACAGAACTGCAGCTGTCTAGTAGGTAGACTTTCACACCTGCCTGCATATGCTGCCAGTACAGATGATGTTCCCCTTGCTAGAGGGCTCTTAAAGAGGATTTTAAAAAATTTTCTCGTATGTTGAATAGGAGTCTGTGTTTGTGTCGAGAGGAAATTATTGATTGAATTCTTGATCATGACCCTTTTGGTTGATGTCAAACATGTGGCAGAAAAGTTAGGCTAGGATGTACCATTAAATTTCTACTTACTCAGACAGCTTAATGCTTGGGGTAAAGATCAGTATGAATTCTAACTAATGCATTGCTGTGCCTCACTGTGCGGCAGACATAACTTTCATAAAATTTAATTTGTAACATTTTATGCTCTGCTTCTTCCAATTTCTTCTCTCCTTTTCCCACAATTAGTAAAGATCACATGGGTTTTGTTTGGAAAGAAATACATGATTTTCTTATGCATTAAAAATACCCGCTGTCCTGTCTGGGTAAGCTAATGTGCTGTGGCATTTAGGAGCAGTCTGGAAAAAATAAGGGACAACTAAAGTCAACAGAAGACATAATACATTATGAAAAATTAATCATTATTATGTTAGTCTCCTTGGCTATCTATTATGTCAAACCTTGTATGACTGAATGAACGCATGAAAATCTCAGTGTATTGGAAATATTGTAAAAAGAACCTGTGTATGCTGTTTGATCCTTTTTGATGTTTTGATGATAATACATATACAATAGCTACAGACCTATAAATTGGGGAGTTATCATTAGATCCATGGATCCACTATTAAGGCTTTCTATTACTAGAGCTGGTTTATTTGTGGAGAATAAGGGAAATTAGTAGAATAAACAGCTATACTGCAGTGCACTAGCTGTACTAGCTTTTTCTAGTTTGCTCAAAGCTTCTATTTTCATCAGAAAATACACGTGCTCCTTGCCCATCTAATGGTACTCATGCTGTTTGGCTATGCTTAAATGTTTCCAAGAATATACAGTCACTCCAGGAACAGATGTCCTGGTCACGTCTGCACACTGTTGATATGAGTGATTTCTCTGTGGCCCCAGTAACGTAAGGGAGAAACTGAGGAATTAGGGACACTCAACATACATGGGACTAACTGTCCCAAACTCTTTTGCTGCCTTTGTCTTCACTGGGAGCCTCTGCCGTGCACTCGACTAGGTGCTGCAAGTTTCCAGAAGACGCATCACCTGGGATGAATGCAGTAGAAGGAGGCTCAGGATGTTTAAGGTGCTGGTAAGTGGGGCAAGTGAGGACTAACACATGCTCAAAAGAAGTGATGATAATGGAGTACACGAGCTTGAATAAATAACGACAGAATAGACAGAATGAGGTGAAGTTGAAGGCCAAAACATATCTAGCACAGTTATTGATGCAGGCAGGCAGTAATTGCAGAGTGCTGCTTTTGTGACTGGAGGCTGCTTAGGTGAAACACTGCTAACCTTTCTGAGGCCTTGAAATATTAGTTACTTGTATTAAACGTATATGAAATTCCCTATAACTGTCCTCTTCCCCCGGGCAGCAAGGAAGTCTCTAAATTACTTCTCAGAGCTGTGCCAAGAAATGTTTTTAAATGTTGGAAAGTGCACCAGATATTTCTTAAAACCTTTTCTGCTTATTTAAATACCAGTTCACACACCTTAGCTACAGAAGAAAGATTGCTATTTTAAAATTTTCTTCTGACACATGCAGAAAAGATTTTTTAATAATATCGATTAGCATGAACTGTAAGGCTTTAAGTCAAAGACTGTTTTTTTTTTAATTGCTAGTTTTTATTAAGATAAAAAGCTCTGTAAACCTCCTCCCTAAATTATTCAACTACTATATGCTGAGAGAAATATCATTTATGGAAACTGTTTTCTCAGGAAAGAAAAAAGCAAGTCAAAGTACAATAAGCAACAAAAAAACTTGTTCAGGGTCACAGATTCATTTTTTGTCTCATAATTCCCCATGTTCTAGATATTGTACTTGTGTTTTTCTGGATGTAATGTGTTGCTAGTATATGTACACAAAATTTTTAAAATAAGTATGGAAAGTACAGGATTGTTGTGTGAAACAGAAGCTTGTTAATCATTAATTAGCACTACTAAAGTTAGAAAGTGTAAAAGCTTCTCTCAGAATCAGACTCATTGTTGCCAGCTTTTGTGGTTTTAATGCAGTAAGTGTCTTTTCCTGAAGGCCTGCCATACGTTCAGTGATTACACTAGAATTTCAACTTTTATTTGAAAAATTGCAAGTTTATGTGTCTTGTAGTTAAGCAAAGAAGCTTGAAAATGTGAATTAAATATAACCTGGTATGAAATTAAAGTATCTCATGATCTTTAATACATTCTCTTTATTTCTGAATATAAGAGAGCCAAACATTCTCAGCTGGGGAAGGAAAGATTCTGTTTGGCATGACAGGACTTCAGTGTGTCCTTTTTGTGTCAAATTTGATTTCTTGTTGATTGGTCTTTTTGCTGTCATAGTCGTTGTTATTTCTTAGTCCTAGCTCACTATTAACTACAAATAAGTCAGATATCAGTCCGCGTTTCTCAGGTACAGAACTCATTTCCCCTGAGAACTAGACAGACAGTGTATCAGGCTAATACTTTTACTGACTGGCAAGCATAGTTCATAATGTGAATACATGGGAGGTACGTGTCTCCCTTTTCTTTTTTCCACTGCAGCTCAGTAATGATTTCTTTTTAAACAGTGAAAAAAATAACTGTCTGTATTCATTACATGTTTTCTTCTATTTAATAAATGTATATAAAAAAAAAAGAATTAGAAGTGAGAATGTGAGACAGCTTGGGAACACTAGTAGGGAAATGGCATCCCTTTTTCCTTACTGCTCTCTCCATTGCTTCAGAGCCATTGTGAAACTGGAGTCCCCCAGAGCATTCTGCATAACAAATTTGTGAAGCTGATTCCTTGACATTTTCTGCAAATTTAATCAATATTCTCAGACCAAGCAAAAGCAAGCTCTCATGCTCCTTTGTACTTGTGAAAATAAGGGTCAGCTTTGGCTGACTTCATTTGCCTTGTGTAGTACTTTAGAAATGAGATGTCCCACCAAGCTGTAGTGTTTGTGGAACAGTATCTGCTCAGACTAAGGCTGACCTAACCTTCCCCTATATTCAAAACTACACTGTGGAAAACGCAATGTGCTCTGTCTTAGAGAGGTGCTGTCCATCTATTCAAGCCCTGATTCAACAACCCAGTTAATTTGGGTGTGAGGGTCATAATACAGTGTTTGGGGAAGTCAAAGATCTTCCCGTTTTTCTGGTCAGCTACATCAAATTTGGATGACCAGACTCATCACTGTCCCTCAAGAGCCTGTATCACCTTTTGTATGTCTCATGTTTTCATGGTTAGCAGGAACAATCTGTATACTACAGTAGCAGGAACAATCATATGTTATAGGATATACGAGTTTCACATTTGTGGAGGCGCGAAATACTGCGTTATTTCACTCAGAATCATTTCTTTTCAGAAAGACTAAAGGGATTGTTTTTCATTGAAATCAATTTAGTGCTGAAAAGCCCAAAGAGAGATTTCCCAAGATGCTTAAGTAGAATTGGTGTACATAATAAGCATGATTTAAATATATTTTTGTGTAAATATTGGAGTACAGTACACCAATATATCAATACAATAGCAATAAAGTAAAAATCCTGGGCAGAGTTACGGTTTCATATTTTAGTGCACTGCTATTGTTTTGTTAGTGATTATTTTTATTATCAATATGCCTACATGCTCTATTCATGGACAGAAAAATTAGTATGCAGGCATAAACAGAAAGACACTTGTTCCCCAAAGACTTTACAGACTAAGTATAAGTCAGCTCTGTGCAATTAGCATCCTTAGCTGGGAAAGTTGAGACCTCTGAGACACCCCTGATGAACAGTGGTGGGAAAATCCTGTTTTGATAAACTGTGTGCAAACTGTTTTATACAGTGTTGTTCAAAGGTAGCTAGGTCTCATTTCCTTTTGCCTCTGAAGACCACTGGGGTATGCAGGCATCCACCTAGATAGGCTGCTCGCAGGGAGTGCTGGGCAGCCATCAACTTATCCATCAACTTGTGTGTTGACATGGTTGTGATTTGGGAAGCTGGGACACCTCAGTGGGTGCTGACCATCAATAATGCAGTCCTTCTTTAATAGTGGTGGTCTTATCATTAGTGGACACTGCAGTGACTTTGAAGAGTCTTGGTCGAATTGTTATGTTATTGCAAGAGAAATTTTACACAGTCCAAAGGCCAATTATTTAGGCATCTAGGTGGAGATTTTAATATATATTTAGGTAGGTAGCTTGAATATTTTACCTTCAGATTTTCTGGAAACGGAAAGAACCAGAATTACTCATAGACTGGGCAAGTGTGAGCTACTGACTTTTGTGCCTGATTGACAGAGTGCGTGGGAAGACAGACTTGAAACATTTTTATTTGTTTTTATTGGCTCCAAAATACTGTAAAAAGTGTTTTCTATCTTTTAAAAATGTCAGTTGGCATCCATATTAGATAAAAGGTTCTTTTACGCAGCATTGGAAGATAGATAAAGATTTTTTTTCCTTCAGACTCTGTGATCCTAACAGCTCTTGATTTTTTTGTGCCTCTGTTAGCTCATATTCTTAAGTTGATGCAATGCAGAGAACAAAATGGATACAACGATACCGTTGATAGGAGCTGGGAACCTTCTCAGCATTTATCAGAGACTCAATACCTGTAGCTGGTCTCCAAAACATATGTGTTTGTTCCACTGAGCTTGATCAAGGTATAAATCAGAGAGGAGAATTCTGCCCCCTGAACATTTTAGAAAGAGAGGTAGAGATGCAGATGGGTTCAGTAAAACAGGAAAGTGTGAATATAAATGTGAAATGAAATATAGATGAAAATGCCTTGCCTCAGATAGTTTTAATATTAATATCAACATCTCTTAGATGAAAAAGACCAATATTTTGTGGTTGTGACATTTCCCACATTAGAATACAAGCAGATTTCTTAGGGATATTTCCAAACTTGATGGAAAAAAATCTGTTCTGTAAATGGAGGTATGATTTTAGACTCAGTTCAGCCTGGTATATTAAGTTCCATTACCTGTCTACATTCTGGGGTTTAAAAATAAAGAAGGAACAACTTTTAATGTGTTTAAAAGTGGATGTATGTTATACAACACTCAGATTCTGCAGTAACTCTTGAGTAGACTTACCTGTTTTCATTGCTTATGTAAAACTTCTTCAGAATCAAACTCTCTATACAGATGGAGATTATGAATTATCTCTTTGTCCTAGATAGCAAACCCACTATTTCTAATGGAATTGGATAGCATTAATAATATATAACTTTTCCACCATCTGCTGAAGAAGTCTTGTGGGAAACTTTTTAACAGAAAACAAGGTCTGATTTGTAAAACCTGACTCAAGCTCAGATGTTCTGGATTCTGGGTGTTTGATCTTAAAATGAACAGTAGATGGCTTCAGAGAACGTTCCCACCAGTGATCGTAGGTTGCAGATAAAGATGGGAGACACAGCCACAGACCATACAGAACAGCCCCAAAGAGCTGATGTGGGAAAGTCAGATTTTCTTTTTCATATACACTGCTATTAAAAAAAAGTTAAAAAATAGGACAGTTGGACTAAAAAACCCTGCCAAAATTCCACTTCTAATAAAGCTTGAAGCCATAGCTGTACTGGATTATACTAAAAGTCTGCTACCCCTAGTGTCTCCTCTGAGTGAGAAGCTGGTACCACAAGTATAGGGAAGGGGTTTCTGAAGAGGGTATTTATTGAAGCTTTCCTTTATGAGCCTTTCCAACTCCCATAAATCTGTTCTATCCATAGTGTTGTGGTTAATAATAACTGATGAATCTTTCTTCTGTCAACCTACAAATCGGAACAAATAATGCTGGTTTCCACCCCATCATAGCAATGAATTCATAGTTTAGGTATGCACTTCATAGTAAAGTAATTTGTGCCCGTAACTCAATGAGCGTTTATTTCACGGAATAATTGCTCAGTTTCATGACAGTCATGACATCATAGACTTCTCTCCTATCCCACCCCTCCCCGCAAGTATTTATAATCCAGCTGAAGCTCTGAGCAGTTTTCTCAGCCGTCCTCAAAAGTTCAGTAACTTTGTTCATTCTTGTCACCTTCTCTGTGCTTTTCCAGTTCTGCTATCTCTTTTTTAAGATGTTGTGATGGTTGGGTTTGTACAATGCCACAGTGGCAACTTCAGGTTTTCTTTGCTCTTGTCTAATGTAGAAACCCACAAGTATTGTATTGTCTTCTTCATTACTGCAGTTAAAGCAGTTAAAATCACAGTGAACAGCCCTAGTAACTGAAATTATGCTAGAGACGATTAGACCTTAATTATTTTAGAATATTTTTTGATATGAAGACATGCCTTGTCCCAGATCTGCTTGAGAAACTCCAGTTTAGTATTTGGATATCTTTTGATTTTGCATCTAAAGAAAATGTCTAAATTATCTCACACCTTTGGAACATTCCAGTACTTGATCACAGTATTTTGTCTCATGTGAAGAATTAAAAGTTGTTTGGGGTTTTTCCCTCACATATATACATGTGTATGAGAAAGTCTTTGTCTTCTTCACAATTATAAAACAAGTGTAACCACTACTTCAGAAAAATAGTGCCCCAAATAAACTGTATTTTAATACGTTAATACATTTAACACATTTTCTTCTTAAAATTTAGAGTTACATAGTCGTTTAGCCTGTCCTTAACAACGTCATTTCTCTCAAACCTTGAGATAAAGTGAGAACATACTCATCTCTAGCATTTCAAGCAAGTAACTTCCTTTGTAATACTACATTTATAAATATAAAATGCTTCAGTAGTCATTCTTGCTATTGGATTTTCTAGACTGAAAATTATTAAATTATCTGTAGATTTGGAGACCAGCTTTTCTCATTGTGCAATATGTTATAGAATAAAATAAACACTTGTTTACCAACTGGCTGATACCTTGCTGTTCTAAGTATGTTTTTTTCTTTTCCCACTTAGCTATTGTTCATCAGTTAATTGTATCTCTTATAAGGGATTATTATTTTAATTTCTTCTCTGTAGTTTCCTACACAGAATAACAGAATTCACTGCTATGTAAACATGCAAGAATTTTGCAAATAATTTTAAATTATATACTTCTAAGGAAGAAAAAATAAAGAATATGAAATATGTTGGCCTTTTATTATTATTTTAATTTCTTCTCTGTACTTTCCTACACAGAATAACAGAATTCACTGCTATGTAAACATGCAAGAATTTTGCAAATAATTTTAAATTATATACTTCTAAGGAAGAAAAAATAAAGAATATGAAATATGTTGGCCTTTTTTCTTATCCTACGCTGTCTCTTTTCCTCTCCTCACATACATTCATGTGTGTACATGGATACACACACATCAGTTTCTTTATCTAGCTTCAGAAATCAATAAATTTTATCACATAGAAATTTAGGTAATAAAATGCTGGGGAATCAGATAGAATGAGTCCATTTATAAATGCCCCAAGTCTCCTTCCTGCAAAAGGAAAAAAAATCGAATATGCAGGGCATCAACTCTGTGTACAGGAGCAGTCTCCTCTGAGTTCATTTGCGTGTTTGGGCAGAACCATCGTACCTACACGTGCTGACCATCAAATGAGGGCCATCAGGGACTCGCAGGTTTGCTGAATAAGAGCAACACATTGCCTGTCTAATGCCTCCCTAGCTCCTGTGATGATGGATATTGACAGCAAGGAAGATGCCTGTTTTTGTAGCTAATTTGTTATCTGATTTATAGGTCTTTTGTGTGTGTGTCACTTTTACATATGATGTATTTCCACTGTTGATGCTGTCTTCCTTCTGCTCACAACAGTGTTCCTGTGTCCCAGCAGATTCATGTGTTTGTGGCAATGAAAGAGACAGAAGTAACGGCTCACCTCCTAGGATGCAGCTCATAAATTATCCCTTACAACCAAAGGGCCAGACAAAACAGTTTTTTCAAGTGGTCACAGATGAGCAATGTCCAAAGGAATTTTCCTTTTCAGATGTTCATTAATGCATCTGTTTACTGATCTAGGACGTGCAAGCTGCAAAAAAGGTCATAATTTGCAGGTGCAAATGCATTTGCCAAAGCCCTCTGGAGACCGGCTTGATTCTGATGCCAGTGGGAACTAGGTAAACTTAAGGTCTTAACCATATGGTTTCAACTGTTCTTTCTTGTTGAAGCGTTACATTACTTTGAGTGCAAAATTTTATCTCCAGCAGGGAGAAAGCACAAAATAAAAGATGAGAGAGAAACGGAGGCAGAAATTGGAGCAATTAATATTACCAGCTGTGACTAAATCCGCTATGAATATGGCGAGCTCAGAACATTCAACATATTTATACCAAAAGATGTCTTAAATATCTGTAATTATAAAATGAAATGACTTCCCATATAAAATTGTATCACATAGAATTAAAGATAACTACATTCCATGCAGCAAAAGAAAGGTAATTCTAAGAGGGGAACAAAACGGGATATTTTTCCTGCAAAAATACTGAAAAGTGAAAAGCGAAACAAAAAACCCTCTCTTTTGAAGCCTCCACATATTTCTTTTTTTTGGAAGAAAAAAAACAGGACTATCTTGTTAAGAGATTCAAAGACCATATTCTGAA
This sequence comes from Nyctibius grandis, assembly GCF_013368605.1. Taxonomy (NCBI): domain Eukaryota; kingdom Metazoa; phylum Chordata; class Aves; order Nyctibiiformes; family Nyctibiidae; genus Nyctibius; species Nyctibius grandis. Next base: position 81,881,140 of record NC_090658.1, read on the forward strand.
GGAATTAACTTTGAAGAAGCTGCATACTCCTTTTCCACATGTAGGGAAGAAAAGTTGAACCCTAGCTGAAAGGGTTGGAACTTGGAGCTGGGACAAGTTAGTTTCTTGTGTTGCCAACTACCAAGATGTTAAATTTCTGGGGATTTGAAAATATAGGGAAGAGTTGCCATGGTAAACCAATAGCATTGGCTTAAAGGCTTCTTTCTGTGTATGTCACCAAGCATACTCCACCAGCTAGGCTCTTGTCTGTAGCCTTCTCCATTCTTTTGCTATCACCTTTGGCTTAGGCACTGAAATCTTCCTTTAGTTCACAAGTGTCCTGCTGAGGAATAAGATTTGTCGGAGTCTTGAACAACTATATTATTTATTTTTCATCAGATCATCCTTATTTTGTAATTGATGCATAGCAGTAGGCTATATAACTCCTCATGCTGCTTGTTCTCATCGGATTTCTCAGAGTAAAGGCTGGGGGTATGTCTGCACTGTTCTATGTCTGCACAAAAACGTCACCAGTGAATAAATCTAGAACTGGGCACTAGTTTCGCCAAGTGGCTTTGTTGTCTGCCTTGTTGACTCCTTTTTTTGCAGCACACCAATTTTCTGAGCAACCCTGCCAGCACTGTTGGCACTGATGGCTGAGCTCCTGCTGCCTCCTTGGCATGAGCTGACGAAGAAGCAAATCCACCCATGTGCTGGTTTTAGAGGTTTTGTAAAAGCGCTAGAGGATCTTACTTATCCAAGATATCATTGTTCAGGATCCCATATAACATTGAACTTCAGTTTTTACTTTTGCAAGTGGAGGTTGTGTGGAAGGCTTTCACTTATTTTGGAAGCTTTTGCTGGAAAACCAATGGAATAGCCTTACATTGCATGAAAGAAAATGAAATAAAGCCAAGTGAATAATATTTTGTGTACTTTATAAGACTAAATCAAACAAAAGCTGTTTTTTAAAGAATTATTTTTCCTCATTGAAAAATGAATTCAAGACATTTAAGATTGCTGAAGTGCCTGAATTTGGTTTAATCTCTACTATGGACATTTGTTGAGAGGAAGGAAAATGAGAGACTCCCTTAGGTCCATTTATGAGGAACTAATTGCACAAAGAGAGGGAGAGTGCCTGTGAACTCTTACAGACCCCTTATCCAGATCTCTTGATGCCTGCCCCTGGAAGCAGGTCTTGCTCCTGCTGAGGACTGTACAAGTAAACCACTGTGAAAGTAATTGATGCAGGCAAATAGTAGCATTCAGACCTTGAGACACTGAATTGGGAAGAGCTTTTTGCTGTTTTTTCACGCCACACAACACCAATTTTAAATAATACTTTTTTTCAACAAAAAGAAAGGAGGAAGGCTGAATTCCCCTCTGTTACAAGCAGATTAGCTCTCTGCATGTTGTCAATATACATATCACCTAGACAAAGCTTGGGCAGCCCTCTTTTAAAGGTCTGTGTAGGTTTGCAGCTTGTCCTTTTTCTTGTCATTTTCAGTGGCTTTTGGTACCTTTCTTATTGCTTTATTTAACCTTTGTTCACTGGGTTTTATTTGTGCTGATCAATGGTAAGTGCACACCTTTCTGTTCTGGACTCTCTGTGGACTGTAACATGGTTTTGTTCCCTTGATTGAGTTGTTCTATTATTGCTATTTCTGTTTTCACTCTTAAAGCTTGGCTTTCTTTAATTCACTTTAAACAAACATCTGAATAGCTGTAAAGGGTGATGACACCAATACTGTCAAGATCCCATTGATCTCCCAACTGAAGCTGCTGGAAGGCAAGCTGGCTGTTTTCTTGGCGTATTTTGGTTTTTAATTTTGTGATTATTTTGATAGCTTAGAATTTTTTTTAGCAATGAAGGTGAAATCATCCTTGCCTTTTCATATACATCTCCTTTTTGTGTTAGTCCCAGCCAATATGGCACTGTCAGAAATTGTTAGATACAGCTTTTTATGTTGTCTGAAACAGTTTCTCAACTGCAAGCTGGAAACAGCAGTTTGAAAGCCTGGGTCCCAGACTGAGTTTAACATGTTGTGTTAACCCTTATCTTCATTATGGTTATTTCTGCCAAATGTTTTATGCTTTTCAGACAGTTCCAGTTTTCCTAAAAGGGAAGATCTGTTGGGCATTAGCTGTGGAGGTAAATAACTGGCCATGAAGCATGTGAGAGGACAGAATTAACATGTAGTGGGTTATATTTATGTACAAAGAGATCCTGATATATTGGGTTAGGTACAGGTAGCTGTGTTCTGTGTTTTATATTTTTGTACTCTATTTTTTAATACATATTTCAGATTGTAAACTTTAAAAAATGACAGCCTTTCCTAGGATAAAGAAGGGTGATGACCTGAGGGTGGGTCTGCACTGTAAAGAGGAGATGCTGAAGAGGCCCCTGAGTAGATGGAGCTGTGCACCATTAAGTCTTCGCAGTTAAGCAGTGGCTTCAGGGTTGAACATATGCTGTGCTCACCAAAGACCCTGCTTTTCGTGTCAGCACAAGCAGAGCCATTTCAAATGTCTACACCCATGATGTGTGAGGCACAGCTCTAGCATTTGCAGTAATGTTTACTTACCTGTCAGGTTCTTTCAGCTGGGCCAAAAATCAGAACTTCATGCATTCATTCATTACAACAACATGCTGATCATGATGATTAAGATGGTCTGTGGGCTTCCTTACAAAAAATGAAATAAATCTTACTTTCTTTGTCTGAAGTAAGATATGAGAGTAATGAAATGGCTCTATCAGGCTTGGCAGCTTTGGAGTTCAGAAGGAATTTTCCTCTGTCAAATTAGTAGGGATGTTTTCTGTTGTTGCCTTGTAGTGTGATGAGATCTACACTGCAGAATCATTTAGCAATTTATCTAACCACACACATGGGAAACAGCAGTTTCAAGGACTGAGTCCAGGCTGTGGACTCAGGCATAATCTTATGCCTCATTATATGGTGATTCTCTTGGTCTCTTTTGCTCCTTTCTTCTGGTTCTTCTTTAAGAACTTAAAAAGAATGAATGAATCAAATCTGAGTTCACCACAAATCTCTGTGGACCACGAACATTGTACCAGGGCCAGTACATAATACAGCAGAAAAGGTCTTAAAACTGCAGTTTAAACTCATTTTTGTCTTCATGTTATCCTAAATCATCTGATATGGTTGTCCTACTTTGGGATAAAGCTGGTGAATATAAAGAAACTCTTAGGCCAAACAAATAATACAGAAATGTAACAATATTTCCTCTCCTCTCAATTTATTATTAAAATACTCCCAAACTCAAACCAGAAAAAAATTCGATAAAATACTCTGGGACCTTGATAGTGTTAGTTTAATTTACTTCAATATTTTTCTAATACTAAGATGCTGTAATTGCCTACAATATATTACAAGCTGAAGGAACAAGAAAGCTCTCCTTGCCACTGACATCTTCACAATAATTCACCTTTGAAGGAGCTGAAAAGCACCATGATTAGCTGTAGAAATGCATAGGTCTGCCTAAATCAGAGCTGCTGATTGCAGATCCAGAACTTCTAGCAGCTATACAGATAATATAATTTTAACGTATATATTTTTGCATAGAAAACACAATTACACTGAAGTGTGCAGACACTTGTACAGTGAAGATGGTGTTATAAAATTTGAGATGTATGAGACAAGGAAGAAGAATTTTAAATTTAAACTTATCAGAACAGTAAATTTAAAATTGTGTAAAGCTGTAAATACTAATGAATATTATGATATATTAATCTTTAAGTGTTTTTATATATATGTATATGTGCCTATATATTTTTTCTTTCTGTTTATCTCACTGATTTGTCTTTGAGTCTATGTAACAGCTGTGTCACCTAATGTTCTAATAGTAATGTGACCACAGATACCCATGTCATGTCCAGAGTTTCAGCCTGTAAAGGGTAACTGTCATTAGTTAATGAGTCTAAGTGAAGGTAATACTGTCCTTCCTGGTACCATAGCATTAATGTTCTGATCTAAGACATACACTGACAAACAAAGTATCTTTAAACTGGAGAGGAAATAAAGAAATCAGGAACACATGCATAATGGGGTACTACATCTTGGAAAGCAATGTTGGAAGACAATTTGGGGTTATAGTGGACAAACAACTAAACTTGTGCTTGTCTTATGTAGTAAGGAGTTGACAGATCCTTTGATGTTGATCCTTATTTTGGGTCACAACCTCATGCAATGCTACAGGCTTCGGGAAGAGAGGCTGGAAAGCTGCCTGGCGGAAAAGGATCTGGGAGTGTTGATCGACAGCCTGCTGAATATTAGCCAGCAGTGTGCTCAGGTGGCCAAGACGACTAACAGCATCCTGGCTTGCATCAGAAATAGTGTGGCCAGCAAGACTAAGGAAGTGATCATCCCTCTGTACTCAGCACTGGTGAGGCCACACCTCAAATAGTGTGTTCAGTTTTGGGCCCCTCACTACAAGAAAGGCATGGAGGCACTGGAGAGAGTCCAAAGAAGAGAAATGAAGCTGCTGAAGAGTGTAGAGAGCAAGTCTTATGAGGAGCAACTGAGGGAACTGGGGTGGTTTTATCTGGGAAAAAAAGAGGTTGAGGGGAGACCCTGTCACTCTCTACAACTACCTGAAAGGAGGTTGTAACAAGGCGGGCATCAGTCTCTTTTCCCAATTGACGAGTGGTACGACAAGAGGAAATGGCCTCAAGTTGCACCAGGGGAGGATTAGTTTGGATATTAGGAAAAATTTCTTCACCAAAAGGGTTGTCAAGCATTGGAACAGGCTGTGCAGGGAAATGGTGGAGTCACCATCCCTGGAGGTATTTAAAAGATGAGTAGATGTGGTGCTTAGGGACATGGTTTAGTGGTGGACTTGGTAGTGTTAGGTTAACTGTTGGACTCAATGTTCTTAAAGGTCTTTTCCAACCTAAATGATTCTATGTGTAAGCAGGGGGGCAACAAATGGGAGCGGGAAAGTGATTTTAATCTTTACTTATGTCATTGGTGAGCCTGGTACAGGTGTATCTTGTACTGTTCTGGTATCAACATTTTTTAAAAGGATGTTGGAATGACGGTATAGAAAAGAACTGTAAAATGCCCTACAGAGACTGCACAATCCCTGAGAGATAATTGGATTATGGTGTATAAGTATCTTCAGGGGAAAAATATAGAACAATGAACCAATGACTGGGAGCTGCAGACAGACAAGTTAAAATTAAAATGAGGCACAATACTCTCAAAAGTGAGATTGATTAACCATTGGAACAAAGGAAGTGCTTGAATTCTGACTGTATTGTAGTTCAAATCACAGCTGGATGTCCTTTCTGAAAGTCAAACACAACTGATGGGACTCAGAGAGAAGTAACCAGCAGAATCTGAATGACCTGTTAAACAGTCTGCCAGAAGAACCACAGAATTTGCTCCTTTCTATTCTTCAACTCTATAATGTGAAGCCATGTATTTCACTGAGAACTTCCCTCAGACGGGTTAATTTCTGGGCCACATCTCTCAAAATCCCCCTCACGTCGGACAGGGAATTCAGAAGCATTCCACTTGTCTTCTCTGAAAATTACATCACATCTCTGAAAATTGCATCACATTTCTCTTTGATTAATCTTGTAGATTTCAGAATATCATGTAGATTATTCCTTACACTCCCTCAAGGATGAGTATCAGTGATGCTTAGTGTATATGATATGACATAAAGGCTTTCTGTCATAACTATATCCCTCACAGACAGACTGGAAGATTTAAGAGTCTAAATGTGAAAAGTGGTTGTTCAGTGTGTGTCCAGCATAGGCTAACTCTAATGAAAACCTGTTGGACTGTGGTGAAATCAGAAAAGCTCTGCTTCCATAAATGAAGTATTGTAATTCTATGCTTAAAGTTACTTCTGGTATTTGTAATTTATGTTGCACCTTATGACATCTAGTTTAGGAGACCCATCACAGCCTAGGCAGCACTGTGCTACTTACTACACAAACAGAGAGAAAAGTTTATATATAAAAGTAATTCTCTATATAAACCCTTGGTGCACTATCACATATAGGGCTGAAACAGGCAACCAATTTAACAGTAGAGGACATGTTACCACCCATTAGGTGATTAGTATGAACTGTCTGTCTGCACACACTGTCTTACTGAAGGCTAAATTAATCTCAATTATCTGACCCTTGCTGTGGGCTAAGAGCATGTATATGGACAGTTGCCATGGACCAGTTGATGCATGGTGACTTGTTTCCCTGTAAGTGGTGTCTGAGTCTTTTTTAAATCTGTATAGCTACTGCTAGCTCAACACACCTAGGGGAAGTACTCAACTCAGCAAATATACATTTATGCATGTCCAAGAGAAACGGTAAAATAAAAGAGTTGATCATAGCGAAAAATGCTATGATTTTTCTTCTCATCTATCCTGCATAAATAAGAACTGCAGTTGAAAAGAAAACATGTTAGTTACTAGCTAATGGTAGACACTGAACAGAGATCACAGTTCATGATAATTCTTCCTTCTGTGGAGCCAGATTTTCTGTTTTTATTAACGCAGCCAAAATATTAAAAACTCGGTTTTGAACTGATTTTCCTTTAAAAATATGAAAAATATTTTTCAACTTTACTGAACTGTTGATACAGCATGCCTTGGGGGAAGGTGAAGCGGCTGTCAACAGTTGACTGAACTGGAATGCTTGAAAAATAATGACAGATAACATATACAGTTATGGCTGAAAATGCATATCACCTTGGCGTTATCAGCAATGGCAAACAAAATAATGTTACTAGCACCTATAGCCTTTGTAAGAGAGAATGGACAATGAGTGTTTTTTTTTTTTCTAGCCAAATCTTAAACAAGACGACCTTTCCAAGCACATGAAGCACTTCTGGTATTTTTACCATTTATTTTTCTGTTAAACTGTGAAAAGTGAGTCAAATGCTGTAAATGCATCCAGAGTAGTGGTCAACAGCTCAAAGTCCAGATGGAGACTGGTGACAAGTGGTGTCTCTCAAGTGTCCGTACTGGGACCAGTACTGTTTAATACCTTCATCAATGGCATAGACAGTGAGATCGAGTACACCCTCAACAAGTTTGTGGACATCACGAAGCTGAGTGGTGCAATTGACACGCTTGAGGTACAGAATGTCATCCAGAGGGACCTGAACAAACTCAAGAACTGGGCCTATGTGAACCTCACGAAGTTCAACAAGGCCAAGTGCAAGGTCCTGCACCTGCATCAGGGCAGTCCCTGGTATCAATACAGGCTGGGGGATGAAGGGATTGAGAGCAGCCCTGTGGAGAAGGGCTTGGGGTACTGGTGGATGAAAAGCTGGATGTGAGCCGGCAATGTGCGCTTGCAGCCCAGAAAGCCAACCATATCCTGGGCTGCATCAAAAGAAGCGTGGCTAGCAAGTCAAGGGAGGTGATTGTCCCCCTCTACTCTGCTCTCGTGAGACCCCATCTGGAGTACTGCATGCAGCTCTGGGGTCCTCAGTACAGGAAAGACATGGGTCTATTGGAGCGGGTCCAGAGGAGGGCCACAAAAATGATCAGAGGGCTGGAACACCTCTCCTGTGATGAAAGGCTGGGAGAGTTGACGTTGTTCAGCCTGGATAAGAGAAGGCTCCGGGGAGACCTCATTGCATCCTTTTAGTACTTAAAGGGGGCCTACAAGAAAGATGAAGATAGACTTTTTAGCAGGGCCTGTTGTGATAGGACAAGGCTAATGGTTTGAAACTAAAAGAGGGTAAATTCAGATTAGATGAAATAATTTTTCACAATGAAGGTGGTGAAACACTGCAACTGATTGTCTGGAGAGGTGGTAGATGCACCATCCCTGTAAAGATTCAAGGTCAGATTGGATGGGCCTCTGAGCAACCTGATTTAGTTGAAGGTGTCCCCGTTCATTGCAGGGGGGTTGAATGAGATGACCTTTAAAGGTCCCTTCCAACCCAAACTATTCTATGATTCTATGATGATCTTTCTGCTCCAAGTCTCCTGTAAGGTGGAAGGAAAAAAAAAAGGAAAAAACAAACTTCTTCAATTTACTGGATTGTATTTTTTTAAACTGATAGTATCCCAGTTTCATCTTTTTTATATATAATGTCTAAAATACTATTTTGTGGATTATTTCTGATTCCTAGTTCTCTTCTTTTTATTCTCACAGGCTTATTTTCAAGTTCAGGCCTATTGCTACTGTCTTATTTAAGGTATTGTTCTACCATTTTATTAAATTGTTTGGCACACGCTTCATAAAAATTCATTGGAAATAACACTGGACTATGTTATATCAAGTGAGCTTGCAGCTGTATTTTCAAAGTCCCAAGATTTGGAATTTAACTTTAAAGCCCCGCTTGACACGAATAAGAGTTATAAATACTTGGTTCCCCAGTTTGCTGTTTGAAAATGGATGGATACTTCCCTAAACCCCTTTAAGAAAAAGCTCCAGTAACTGGTACAGCAGGACTGGATCATGCACTACAGTAAGTGAATGAAAGATAGGAGGAAAACCACTTATGCTAATAGAGAAATGGAGCCTAGGTTATTTATGGAGTTATAAACCTCTTCCTTTCCCAAGCCCACATTTCTTTACCTATTGTCACAGAACTGAAATTATTCAGCAAGGTCAATGCACTCTGGACCAAAAGGCAGAAGTGATTTGCTGGACTAAAAGAGGCTGGGTCTTTTGGGTTCCATTCCACTTCTTGAAGAGGCTAAAAATCTTGTGATTTGAAAGATGAAGATGAGCTCCATAGATAGACTTGTAAGTATTCCCAGTAACCAGCAAACTGGGTAGTAGTGTTGGAAAGAGAAATGGTGAGAATGGCTTCTATGATTTCCTTATTGTAACATCTATTTTCTTGATTCCCAAAGGAAGCCCACATTGAAGAAAATTTCATTAATTAAATTTAAATGGACTCGGCTGCATAATTTGGAGTCAACTTACTCCTCTCAGAAAACTCACAAATCACAAGAGCTGGTCTATTTATTTGAGTCATTCTATAAGGTTTTAAGACATTTTCCAAATGAGAAGCAACTGGAATTTTCATTCCTTAAAAATACTAAACTGAAAATAATATTAAAGAATATGTGTTCAGTTCTTAAATACTCTTGAGGAGCTGTTGCTATTTCATGGTCAATGCCAGGTCTGTTCTGCTAATAATTTTTAAGCCAATTATCATCCTGAGATTTATTTAGTCTGTTACACCCTCTCTAAAATAAAGATGAGTTGCACTGGCTTGTGTCAGATATGATCCCAAAGAAGGGAATGGCTGAAGGCAATTTATCTCAGAATGCCCTCCATCTGCTTGCTTTGAACACTTGGGGACTTTCAGGTTCATGTTCCCCTTGACCAGGTACTGTTAACTCTATTGAAGTACTCTGATTTCCACAAATGGATGCAAAAATGGAAAGATCAAACTAATTTTCTTTTATGATCCAAGCCTGGATTTGATTTTAGGATTTGAGGAAGACAAGGACATAAAGCTAATATTCTCTTTCATTCTATTGTTCAATTGCTTTTTGTTTCAGCTTAGCTATCCTGTGTCTTACTCATAGATTTATGTTATATATTTAGGTCACTTCCAGAGTTTTGCATCTGGAAATAAAATTTTGCTATAAAACAGTAGCAGTCAGAGGAAAGCCTATTTTAATGTATCAGCATAAAAAGTGAATATATTATTTTAAGTTCAGAGATAAAAAGAAGGCTGCTGCTGTGAATCTACGTTACAGTAAAAGAGCAAATTAAGAAGTTACAGCTTGTTCTGGTGTTGTATGAAACAACAAAATAGACAACTGAGCTGAGGACTTTCGTTTCAGTTTCTGGGAAGCTTTTCCATTTCAATATATGTGGAGAATGCAGGGTGTTCCTTGCTTCTGTCTGACTGCAGTCTAACCTAAATAGTTAAGGGCATTGTAAGAATAGAGAGAATAGAGTATTAATTTATTGATTCATTCATTTCTGTAATGCTTTTATTAAACTATCGTGCAGATGCCAGTGAGGAATATGCTCCATACCTTTCCACATTCTTCTTGAGATTTTTTCTATTACGTATACCTGTCCATCATATTCAAGTTAGTGTGAAGAGAGATTCAGCTTAATAGATGAACAGCTTAATCTCCAAGATACTACACTGGAAATGGAAAGATCCTCTGTGAATCTTTTCAATATGTCTAAAACCAGTAATATTCAAATTGTGATTTATTGATAGTAGTTTCATTGCATATCCTGAGCAGTACTTATTTTGTACATTCGAGTCATTAGACTGACCATAAGTGACTTCTTAAAAAATATATTTACAAAGGCTTTTTTAGACAAACATTAAAGAATATCATACTAAAGAAAAAGCAGTGAGACTAATGGTGTGGATATATATTCTATGTTCCTCAACCAATGTGCTTACAGAAGGGATTTTCTTCAAAGGTTTTATCACAGCCGTAGCCATAAGCATATACACTCAATGGTGTGATCTAAGAAATTAGTTTATATTGTGCAGTGAAATGTATGAAATTATTCCCCCAGGTTTATGGCTCTTTTTGCTTCCACACTTAAAGAAAACAAAACAAAACAGTTCCCTCTGTAGCTGACCCCACAGTTTAGTAGTAACAGTGATTAAAAAAACCCTGAACGCGCCTAATTTCATCCAGCCCCACTTTTAGATGTGTTACCTGAAAAACCAAAATTGCCCTGAAGTAATCCGACTATTTTCTGCTTCACACCTCACAAAGCAAATAAAGAAAAAGAGAAAACCTGCTCCAGTTCCTAAATAAGAGCCACTGGATTTGTATTATGACAGTTAAGATCCTAATGCAAACAAAGATCATACAGAGGCATAAATAGATCTGCCATTTTAAGCTAAGGTGAAGGTGTTATGTGCTGGTACAATGATGGAATCAATAATTAAAATGATTATAGAACAGGTGGCATTCAACAACACATAAAATCCTGTACATCAGTCATTCAGGAAACAGAATCAATTAAACCTTTTAGTGAAAGTGTGAGACAGAATATTAAAGTTTTAAAGGTGTGTTAAAGAGGCTGTATCCCTCTCAGGCTTCTTTTTTTTTGTAACAAAATTTAAAAAGAAGGAGTTGGAAGAGGAATTAAAGAACATTCACTGTGAACCCTGGGGTTCTATAGAGAAATTAGTGATCCTAAGTACTTTGGAACTGTGCTTACTACAGTGATATCTAATAGATTTTTTTTTCAAATAACAACTGAGAAGTTTGATGTCTAAATATGATGTCCTTTATTTATAATAAAAAAATAATATAGTTTGACTGTTTAACTGAGCCTGATCATAGCAATTAGAATCTCTTAAATATTGGAAATAAAACAGAAAACTAGAATCAGTGGTATTTCCTGATTTCAGTCATATTTAAAGAAGCTTTTCTTTTTGTATTTCAGGTCTTCTGCTTCAGCGGTGATCAGAAGAAAAAAAAGGAAAGAAAAACAAGTAAGGTAAACTATTTTTAAATCTTAAGAAAGATTATGTTTGAAATTAAAATGGAAATATCTATCAGCTTTTACTTTTGGAAGACTGGTGCACTCATTGTTTCCCATTATTTAGGCTGCAGTTCCATTGGTGATGGTAGCCCACAGAAAGAGCAAGGCTCACTGACACCAATAACCATTCCTGAAATGCAAGAATAATAGAGACTCTTGAAATGTTACTAGTGCTCTCAATTTGGACCTAAACTTCACTCATTCTCCCCAGTTTTTTCTTCCCCTGCTTTTAACTCCATTCAAGGAGTGTTTCATAAGATAACTATTACTAGGCATCATAAGTACAAAATGCCTGGCAGAGTAACAATCATGTCATTGCAAAGAAGGTTAATAGCTACTGTATCAATAACCCTCCAGCATATTTAATGGGAAAAATATTCAGGATTATATTACTGGTAGCATCTGAAAATGGCATGGTTGACCACCATGGAAGGTGATAGAAACCATCTTTTGTTTGACGAGCAGTCTTAGTCCATAATGTCTGCCTTAGAGATCAGCTCTCCCCTTGTACAGGACTGCAGGGGACAAGCCCAAATTGTGTGTCTTAGTACAAGAAGGAAGTGGGTCAGGGCCGTCATATTCTCAGTTTCAGAGAACTTACTCTACTTGACTTCTTTTATCCTACAAAATCCATCTAGTTAACTGCAATAGATAGAACAGAAAGATTTTGTTAGTCACAGAGAGAACTGTAAAGGACCTTTGATTTGTGTTTCTCCCTCCGCTGTTCTTCTGCCCTTGATATAATTTTTTTCCCTACTATATTTGTTAGAGGATTGCCATCCTGTGCTGGCTTTGGCTGCGATAAGTTAATCTTCTTCATAGTAGCTCATATGGGGCTATGTTTTGGATTTGTGCTTAAAAAAGTGTTATAACACAGAGATGTTTTGGTTATTGCTGAGCAGTGCTTACAAAGTGTCAAGGTCTTTTCAGTGCAGCTGTGCCCACTGCTGTTGAGGGAGTGCTTCTTCGCACTATCATGTCTTCCACGTGTCAGCCAGCCAGTGCGCTGCCCCCAGCTGACTGAGAGCGTCAGCTTCACACCACAGTAGCCAGCAGCAGCCACTGACCTTCGGTTCTTTGCTAATACTTCTTGACACCTTCCAGACTTGCAGGCTAGCCTGAAAGGAAAATAAATAAATAAGGATAAATTGCTGTGTTAAAGTGCATTGTTAAGAACAAAGAAACAAATAAATGGTTGGCCCTTTAATTTATGAATTATTTTTTTATTCCTCCATTTAAACTGGAGAAATTAGCATAGTAAAAGCTGTTCTGCCAGGGAACTATTCTTCTTTTTAATAAATATTCTGGGAATAGTTTTATGCATTTTGCAAGCTTGAAGTCCTCTGGTTATAAATCATCAATGTTCCATATGGCACAGGCACGTTTTAAACTGTGTACCCACTGGAAAAATCTGTATATTGTTTTTCTGAATTCTTTTCCCTTGCCCCCTAAATTTATAAATCATATTGTCACCTTCCTAAGTTGTTTATTTTCCAAATTTTTCTCTGTCTGCAGTGAGGGGGGAAAAAACCAACAGATACCCTGTCTTTTCTTGTAACTGTGCTATTTAAGCTGGTACAAGTGATGGAAGGCTTACACTGTATTAAGGATTCAGCTCGGTTTTCAAATAGCCTGTATTGCTATTGAGTGCCATTCCTTAAAACAAGTGCAAGGAGCATTTGATTGCCTATCTAAAAATAGTGCCTTTTAATGGAAAGTATGAGATGCTGAACCGGCAACGGAGAGTGTGGGAAGCAGCTGGGGTTGTGCTGGCCTGCATGCAGCCGCAGAGGATGCTATTAATAGTAACCTGGGTGATTTGGTCTGATCCCAGATGATTAGGCACTTATGACAGTCACGACCCCTACCAGGTTTAAGCTCTCCTTCAGCAAATGACCTTCAGGATGCCCTATAGTAGAAAGCCTTTCAATACTATTTCTGAAAAAAGGAAAAGTTTACATTGATTATTATTTTAATTTAACAGCTTTAAATTTAATAAAATGCTCAGACTGCAGATTAACGCTTGACATAATTATCATTTTTCTGTCCCTTGAAAAGAATACACAGATTGAAAATGTATGCTTCACTGAAGTACCATGCAGCTATTATGGCATTACTCACACAGAGTACACTTGCGGTATCATACATGCTCTCTCCAGCTTCCCCTACTGCACTAGAACCCTCTGCTTTCTTGATGCATGAGTTACTGAGGCTCTCAATTTAGAATTTTGCTCCTGTTCTCATGTATAATATACGCCACTTGTGGAAGCGGCCCAGAGGTTAATCTTAGTAGTTTTAACACCTTTCATTTTATGGCTTTGAATCATACAGAAGAATATATGCTATTTTGATGGTAAATAGTAAGAACATAAACTAAATATATCCCGTTACACTAGTCAGAGATTCCTCAGGCAAGGGGGACTGTCAGCTTGCTGCAAGTCATAGACATTGGAGTACTCTATAGTAAACACAGACATCAAAATCATTCTGACATCCAGCTTCAGATTACTTTGCTGAGCACCCCTCAGAATGATGGCAGGTACCTTTCATCTTTCCCCCATTGATTCCCAGGCTGAGCATGTGAATTTGAACCCACTTACTTCCTAGCAACTTCCTAAAATCAGTAGCAAATGATTATTCACATGAGCAGTCTCACTAAAGTTAATGGTGCTACCCCTGCTACCGCAAACAGGAGAGCTTTGTAGTCCAACCTAAAGCTGAAAAAGGGAGCAGTAGGTGATGTACATAAAAGCATATAGCCTGAAACAATGTAGGGAGTAAGTTTCCCATTGATTCAATGAATAAAAAATAAATAAATACTATTTTTCCTGACTCCACCTCTTGCTTGCCAAGGTGTAGGATCTCTTGCAGTTCATGACTATTGTGAATAAGTGTTTCTCCAGGACAACAAACCCTCCTCATCCCCAGGTCCCAAATGTTAGGAACCTAAGTAATCAAAAAATTCCTCACAATTCCACAAGAAAATCAGGAAAACAAAGACCCAAATATCACTGGGGAAAAGATGGATTGATTAATAAATCGATCTGTAGTACTTGTTATATTGAGATGGGAATGGTCACATGAAAGACACACTCATTTATCTTACTTGTAAAAAATAAACACTGTAATAACAGAAAATGGTGTCTGAAGCAAAAAGAACCTGGAAGCTCAGGAGGAAATCTTCGTATTGTAAGAAAAAATTCCACAGAACAACAGGGAGTGGAAAAAAAACCCAGGTAGAAATAAAGAATTCATAATCTATCTAAAGAAGAATAAAGCTAGTGAGCGAGAACACTTCTGTCTTGGAAATAGAAAGAAATCTATAATGAAATTAAAACATATGAAATGATGTACACTTCATAAGGAAAAGAGCAACAAATCTAAAGGTTCATATACTCTAAATAATATAAAAAAGTTTTATGTTAACAATTATAAAATGATCTGAAAATAAAAATCACTGATTTCTAGGCTACCACCATTCATTTTAAGACTGTCACTAGACTTTTTTTAGTACATACTCTCTGCTAATAGTGCTTCAGTGAATGAATGTGTACCACTAAAAAAAAAAACCCAACCCAGAAAAAAAGGTACATCCTGAACCTCTTCTCTGTTTCCAAACCTTCATTTTTGTGGCTTTCAGGAGAACTCTAGTCAGATGTGTATGTGGAAAGGGTCTTCTCCCTGAAAGGGATGAAAGGAAAGATACCAACCCAAGAACTTATATAGGTTGGAACTAACCACCTGAACATTTTCCCCCCCATCTTGTATGCATGCTACCGTGTGGTGTCCCTAAGCCAACAGGGATGGATAAGCCCCTTTCTGCTTCCCAAAAACATGTTCTCTGTAGGCAAACACATAGGTTACAGAGCTTACAGAGGCTCTAACAGTGACTGGCTCCTGTGCATTATTTCAGTGAAGAAGCCAAAGCTAAAAGGTTGATCTCCCTAGATCTGGTGACATGTAACTGGTAATCTTTCAATAGTTTATAATCAAACCAACAGCAGCAGTATGGAGCAGGTCTATAGCGTTACTGGAGGTCTTTTGCACTCTCTCTCTGAGTACTTCGCATTCTCAGCTTTCCCTGTAGCTAGCAAAGATACACCAGCAGCTGGACAGTCCAGTGCTCAGATTATTTTACCAGCAGTCTTGATCTCACCAAGATCCAGGCTATGAGTGTGGCTTTGCTTCCTAATACTGGGTCTAATTTTTTCAGCTCTTGATGTTATTTGGATTCTTGACTTTATGGCACCTCTTCTCTAGGTCCTCGCAGAGCCCAGTGGCAAGTGCATGTTCAATTAGCTAGCACAGGGTGCTCTGTTGGCTACCTGCTTTGAAGAAGTAAGCAATAATTGCTAAGAGATGTACTGATTCCCTTGTGTGATTCAGATTCCATTTCATTTGAGGTAAAATAATATTTATTGGAAGGTGGTTGATTATTTGCTCTAAGAAAGACCAGAATGTTAAGGTGACTTGAAATAAAAGTTCTCCCGTCTTCTTGAATACAGAGAAAAATAATACGGAAATAAACATGCTGTATAATTATTGTACACAATAATTACACAAACACAAATTTGAAAGTTTGTCTTCCTTCATCTGGGATTTCAAATATACTTTTGAAGAAGAATTTGCGTAAAGTTATGTACAATGACTAAACTTTCTACAATGGGAGTTTCGTTAGTCATGTTGCTTTTAACAGGTCTCCTTCATTTTTTGGGTGGATGATTGAATTACAGCTAGGGTAAATGAAAGAAAGGATTATCTTGCTGGCATAGAGAACACATGGAGATTTGTGCACCTGGGGATTTTGCTTCAAAAGTCACATGATCTATTTGGGGTCCAGTACTTTTCATTGCAACACAGAGCTTTACCTTGTTTAAAATGGTACAGTAATACTATGGCACTCTCAGTTACTCTCAGCTAATGTCTGTATTGATAATTTAGAGGATGAAGACTCTATAACTGTTCACCTACTTCCTTCCCTGAAATATGCTGTGAATATTATATACAATTATTTAACCTAATCTGGCACCAATTGCTGGCGTTGATTTGCAAATAGCAAGAGAAATCATACTTATGGTACACCATTGTGCTTGTGTGATATAGCCTTCCTTCTGAATCGGAGAATAGGTTCTTCTTTTCATTAAACATTTTCTCTTGTGAATAGAAAATTTCTCTCTGCAGAACACCATCACAGCTGTGAGTCTATCTGCAGTTGGGTAGAAGTCTGCTCTGCCAGATAAATGGCGAGGCCTGAATAGCCCTTTTGTGTTCAGAAACTCTTCTGGGTGGAATATGGAACAGATTTTGAACAGCAAAGGAAAGTATTTCAGACCAGATCGTTAATCTGATGGAGCCATATTCTGACGGAAAGAAAGGGTAGTATTGTGTAGTTTAGCAGTTATGTCAGGGAGAGAAGAAAGCCCTTCTGCTAAGTTAATGGAGATCCATGATTGTTCTGGACTCTAGGGTAATATGACAGTTCCTAATAATATGCAATGGGAAATCGTTAAAGTAGTATCTGCACATGTGTGATCCGATTTGGTTGACTTAATCTGGTTTTGTACTTTTTTATAAGATGCACCTCATTTACATGAAATCCCGGAGAGGAGTTTCCTTTTAAACTGTAGAGCCAGAAAGGGTTGATTCGTTCCATAGAAAAGATCTAAACTGAGATTACCGGCTCCTATTATAGTCTGTCTAACTTCTCACCGAATGCAATCATTTATAATATTGGATTGGGGATCAGCAACTTATTAAAGAAGAGCAAAACCCAGTATAAAGGCTGTTTTAGGATGTCAGATAAAAGGGCTAAGAAAGCCACAGCATCTAGGGCAAGGCAGCAGTGAAAGGCAGCAACAGCTCAGTCCTGCTGAGATCCACATTTCCTGCTATCTGGGCCTCTCAGAAAGGCTGATACACTTGCTGATAAGACACCTGTGGTTTCTGAGAGGCAGTGTCTTCTGGTCCTCACTGAGATTACTCTTTGAGCTCTTTGATGTCTAAGTTAAGAAAGAAAAATGCAGCCTGGTATGCTGCCCTCAAAAGATTACCAACTTTCCCACCAGAGAGTGGTCCTTGAGAAATCAGGACCTAGTTTATGTGTTGGTACTTTATCAGTACAGAAAACGAATGTAAATCTGAAAATAAAATGCATGAATAACAGGTTCATTACAGCACCATAAAAGAACCTTAATGAGAGAGCTTTACGGATTGTGTTTGAAATGTACCTGTGGTGAGCACTCACAAAAGGGATTTATTTACTGTATATTTAGGCAGTTTATGGAAGTTCTAATTAATCTCTTAATCTTTAAATGTGATTTATGATCCTGAAGACAGAAGTAATTTGAGAACACTGTATGACATATACTCTGGGAGCACTCATTAAAAAAATTATTTTCAGTGTCTCCTTTCAGTGTCTTATGTTTAAGCATGTAAGTTGTATTCTTTCGACATGTGATGTGAATCATCGGATTAACCACTGGTTAAGAAACACAGATGAAGGGTCAGAAGTTTGTTAGTATGCAGATACAACTTAGAAACATAAAAAAGAGAAGGTGTAAACAAACCTGGAAATGTAGACATCAGGTTTTTCAAAAGCACCTTAAACAACTCTGTGAATAAGTACTTATTAACTGAAATAAGGACAAGTGAGTAAATTTTAGCTCTTCTTTCAGATCATACTTCAAACTTATCAAAGTATTTAATTGAAATAAACAGGCTTTTTATTTTCCACATCTGATTGATAGACACATAGATTACCCATTCATATAGCTATCTGCAGAATCATAGGATAACTCAGGTGGGAAAGGACCTCAGGAGATATCTAGTCCAACTCCTGGCAAAAAGCAGGGTCAGCTATGGGATCAGACCAAGTTGCTTCCAGCTTTATCCAGCCAGGTCCTGAAAACCTCCAGTGATGGACAATGCACAGTCTCTCTGGGCACAACCTGCTACACTATAGAGGAAATGTTTTTCCTTATATCCAGTGGGAACCTCTCTTGTTTTCAACTTATGCCTGTTGTTACTTTTTCGCCCGCCATGCACCACTGTGAAGATCTTGGTGTATCTTCATCGAGATCTTCTTGATGACCTCCTCATATGTGTGGTGGACTGCTGTTAGGTGCCCCTGAAGCCACTTCTTCTATAGGCTCAGCAAGCTTAGTTTCCCCAGCTTCTGTTAATAAGTGCTTCAACCCCGCCACTGTCTTGGCAGCCCTCTGCTGATCTCACTCCATTTTATTAATGTCTGTCTTACTTCGGGGAGACCAAAACTGGATGCAGCATGTACAAGTGCTATCATGAGTGCTGAGAACAGGTGGATAACCCCTTCCCTCAGTCTACAGGCTGTCAACCTGTTAATACAACCTTGGCTGCTGTTGGCTTTCCTTGCTGCCCAGGCACACTGCTGGCTCATGCCCAGCCCACTGTCTGCTGCCATGCCAGGGGCATTTCTGCAAATCTACTCCCCAGCCAGGCAGGCAGTCCCCAGCCTGTATCACTGCAGAGGGTCCTTCCTTTCCAGCAGCAGGACTTGGCATTTGGCCTTGTTGAATTTTGTCAGGTTCCTATTGGCCCATTCCTCCAGCTTGTCTGAATGCCATGGTTTGACCCCAGCAACTCAGCCCAACACAGCCACTTGCTCACCCTCCCCTGGTGGGATGGGGGTGAGAATCAGAAGGGTAAAAGTGAGAAAGCTCATGGGTTGAGATAAAGACAGTTGAATAGGTAAATCAAAAGATGCATGTGCAAGCAAAGCAAAACGAGTAATTCATTCACTACTTCCCATCAGCAGGCAGGTGTTCAGCCATCTGCAGGAAAGCAGGGCTCCATCATGCCTAACAATTACTTGGGAAGACAAACACCATCACTCCAAACATTCCCCCCTTCCTTCTTCTTCCCTCATCTTTATATGCTGAATGTGACCTCATATGGTCTGGGATACCCTTTTTGTCAGTTGGGGTCAGCTGTCCCAGCTGTGTCCCCTCCCAACTTCTCATGCACCCCCAGCCTACTTGCTGGTGGGGTGGTGGGAGAAGCAGAAAAGGCCTTGATACTGTGTAAGCACTGCTCAGCAATAACTACAACATCTCTGCATTATCCACACTGTTTTCAGCACAAATCCAAAACATAGCCCCATATGAGCTACTATGAAGAAGACTAACTATCCCAGCTAAAACCAGCACACTGGATCACTCTGAGTGGCAACCTGCCTTCAGAAATATCTACTGCTTCCCCAAATTTAGTGTCATCTGCAAACTTGGTGAGACCACGGTCCATTTCCTGCTCCAGATCACTGATAAAGCTATTAAGTAAGACCCATCTGGATGTCCATTCATTCAGACTGTGAAGTCCCAACATGATTATGTGAACACTCGGTAAGGCAGTGTCTTGCTACAGACAAAGTAAATGACATCCATGCCTCTCTCCTTATTTACAAGTGCTCTCTGCGGTAACAAGGTTATATGGGTTTTTCTTCAGTCAAACTCTCTATAGTGATCATTTACAGAAATTTCTTCACTGATCAGGAAAAGTTACCCAGAGACCAAATCAGAGTTATTAAACAGCTAAAATTATGCGCAACCTGCTCACAATTCTTAAGCTTTTGATCATAACAGTCCCTTTCACTGGGAAGATCCAATAAGAACCAAATACAGAAGAATACATACATAATATAGTTGAGATGATAAACACTGTTTTGTGACCTTTTTTCCACAAATATGTTTTGGATCGTAGAATGGGCTTGTCACAATAAAGGTTGTATTCAAATATGAAAGAAACAAAAATTTAGATGTCTTCATTTCTGGCATTTGGTTAGGGCTCATCAGTAGTGCAACAGGATGAACTGTAGGCATATGCAAAGTGGTTACTCAAAGGAGGATGTGAAGCAGTTACTCAAAGGACTGCAGGCATTTTTGGTGCTTGAGCCACTGTAGAAACTTTACTGAAAAGGATATCCTCAGACATTTATAAGATTGTACAAGATGCTTTCATCTTCTTGAATGCACACTGACAGTTTATTATTTTCTTCTACTTGTGCAAGTTTCAGAGTAGCTCCTCTGAAACATGCTATTATATCTATGGAACTTTCTCAATAAGGTTGGTTTGCTATAGATTTAACACATATTTGTGGTTTGAAAATAGAATAATGTCAGACTGACATCCTTTATAGAGCATAATAATTATATTTTTAATGTCTTACAGTTGAGTCAATATTGCTTCTAGAAGCCATTATACAAAGTCCATAACCTGCAACATCATCTTCAAAGAGGAAAAAAATGCAATATATCTAATCTAATTATCAGTAAAAATTCTTTAAGTACTCCCTGGTTTACCAGGTATAAAGTTATGGTATGATGGGAGCCTTGGGGAACTGGAGATAATTGTGTGGTCAAAATAGTTCTGATATTGTGTAAGCTGTTAATTTATTATCATAAGTTAATTTATTAAACACTTTAGCAGTTGTTTAATGAGCTGTCTAAAGCAGAGAGATGAGTGCTACCAGCAGCATAATATTAATAAATCCTATGTACAGAAAGGATTTTACGCCTTTATTGAGTCTTTCGTGTTCTGGGCGAGGGTTTTTATTTTCTTATGTGAATTTCTCTTGCTACACACTTCCTTTTAAACACAAGACATGGATAGTACTTAAATCACAAATAGCAACAGAACATTGAGTTTTATGCATTTATATGACAAGGCTCTCACTGTGCTTTCGTATAGAGGTTTTTGACATTAACTAGATCAAGTATATCAGCATAGCAGCTATGTTTTTGCTGCCAAATGCAGCTATAGAACTGTTTAAAAATGTAAGAAACCCCCAACATCCTTATAGAAACCTTGCTTATATTTATTTATATCCCAACCGAGGAAGCAGAAGGTTTGCCGGAGACTGAGAGGAGCAGACACAGGATTCACCACACAGATTTGGAACGGAGGTCTGTTGTCCAGTTCCTGTCAGTGTCCAGTACCACCTGCTTAAAAGAAAGATGAGAGGAAAAAAAAAGGAGATGACAGTGGTTTTTGGAAGAAATATTCCTCCCCTAATAGTCTAATACTTCCTTCTATCCCAGCAAATAGCCTGGTTCATAGAGACCGAGCTGTGGCTACTGTATCTAGACAACACTGGAAGGCTCATGTATGGGGTTTAAAAGATGAGAGGGAACCTGTGATCTCTGAGAAGACACTACAGCTGAAATTTAACCTGTAACTACAGCTATAAAAGGCTGGACAATTTTGATGAAGGATACTTAGTGCTGTGGTGTATGTAAACTTGTCTAGCAAATTCCTGCTTAGGTTTTTATTCTACTATAACCCATGTCATTATTGTAATATTTTTACCGGTTTGATCCTTTTCTGAAACCTGAGTGTTCTATTAGCATCAGCAGTAACTTGCAGCAGGAGGCTCCATAGTGTAGTTGCTGTTGAGTGAAAAGGTTTTTCTGTTACCAAATTGATGTTTCAGCCTTTCATTTTTATACAATCCCCTTGAGTTCTTCTTTCATGAAGAAAAGGTACTATTAATTTCATTTCCTTTCATTCTGTCATTTTTCTGTTTGTAGTTTTATAGAGGAAAATTGTCCCCATTTTTCTTTTTTTCCTACTTCTTCAGTTCTGTTTGTCTTTACACAACTTCTCTATTTAGTGGTAGTTTTTTTCTTGAGCATGATGACCAGAGATATTAATATGGTAACCGCCTTTGACATTCATTAGTAAAAAAACAAGTGCTATGTACTGTTGTGAATAAACAAGTTAACCGAAGAAACTTAACTGCATGATTCCAGATATATATCATGGATAGCATATCTGAGATCACAGGAAAAGCCAGCAGTTTTGGCCTGTACTTACTAAGCCCATCCATCAGTGATAAGGATTTCTCACTATCCGCATGCACTGATTTATGATCACATAAAGATACTAGGATTTTAAGGTGTCAATGCCTTTGTAGCCTTTGGAAGAACTTGTGAGATGCTGGTATCAAAGTGCTGATACCAAAACAGTATCATCAGAAGGAAGATACTTCTTTTTTTTATATTTTTTTAACCTTTCAATAACACCCATTTCTACAGTAAATGCTTTCCAAGCACCTGAAAGCAGGCTCTGCTCCAAACAGATGTACAGTCTGTACCACCAGACTTCCATGTGTGTTTCATATGGGAGTAACTCTAGAGGATTAGGTCAGTGTGGAAAATTAAATGTGTGCATCTATTTATAACATGGAAGCCTATTATTTAGCTAGTTAAATTGTTTTATTTCAGAAGATATTTACGTAAGAATTTATTCTTTCCATTGGTAGCCTTGTCCATGCCGGTTTCAGTTTTATTTCTTGGTCTGTTTCAGTTCATTCGTGTTAACCTAGTTTTTATATGTTCATTCAGTTACTTAAATATTAACAGTAAAAAGGGATACAGGAAAGTCATATTAATCCATTGTCCATTAAAATAACTGGTGCAGAGTTGAAATATTTAAATTTTTACAGCACTTACACCTGCTTAAGCACTGAAACACAATGTTTATTAAAATTGATTTAGGTGCATCTATATATCAATAAAAATAGTTTTTTCATAACATAAATGATACAAAAATGACATAAAATCCTGATTAGTTGTATGTACAGTTTTATCTCACATAGTAACACAGAATGCACCAGCTGCAGTTTTCTTGCATGTCTTTCTTGCTGGGGTAGAACATGTCTGAATCTTTTTCAGGGCTCATTATATTGATATGAATAAGTAAGATTTTTCATGGTTAGCATAGCAAAACCTTTTTTGGGGGCTCATCTTTCTTTACATAAGCATGTGGTTAAAATATGTGTAATCTATAAAACATTTTATATTTATCATTGTAAGGCTTCAGTTAATTGCTCTAGACCTAAATGTGTGAATCCCCAATCCTTTCCAGATAAACAAGGTGTGCTCTCATGGCCAAACTGCAAAGTTCTGCAAGTACTTAGCAAACATTATATGACCCAACAACCACTGATCTGGGAGAGATGAGCATATTAAGGCTTTAATTTTGAGAATGTACCCGTTTCTACTTCAGCCAAAACTAGTAATGCAGAATACTTTGTTGAAATTTTTGATAGGTTCAGTATTTTGAATAAAAAGAGACCATTAGACCTCTCTACCCCTCATGTTACAAAATTTATGTTTGATACAAATTTCAACTTTTGAGGTAGAATTGTAGTCATGGCTTAACAGAGTCTCCTATTTTTATTTGTATTTGGAATATTGATAGGCAATCCAAAAAAAGTTTGATTTGTGAGAGTTAAATGAATTTTAACATGAGTTTGTATTTATCTGAAAGACTGAAATTCACAGGGAACAGAAATCCTAGGGAATGTATGCAATGCTAAGTGACTCAGGGAACGAGTAACACAGGACAGCACAAAATAACTGCCTAAGAAAACTGCTTTAAATAATGATTAGGATGAAGATAAACTATCATCTCAGTGAATTTGTACTAAATCAGGACGTAGGTGGGGAGATTTGATGACGAATTATCCAATATCAAAAAAGAAACACTCTTAGGTACTGGATAAGCAGCTTCTAATATTCTGTATAACATTGCCCATAATGATAAAGTATGAGACTCTAGATCTCGGCCACGTGGGAACAACCATTGATCTAACACTTGTGATGACAGTGATGTTATCACTCTGTGGACCAGATGGAGGCATGATCAGCATTTGGAGCAAGGTCAGGAGTCTTGGTAGTAAAAATGCTATGTCAGCAATAATAGTTGTAGTATTCACTATCCTTTTTACAGCTCCATTAGGTTCTACATATACAGTTATTGCAACATGTAAAGCTCTCTTCTTCATTTATGACTAATTTCTAATTTTGGTTCAAATATTTTCATGGCATTTTTTATTATAAAAATATTTTGTCTAAAACAAAAACTATAGAGGAATTTATAGATTGGATTTAATATTTTACTTTTTTTTTTCTTTTGGAAAATATTTTCTAAAAAGAGAAGTCTTCCAATACTGTTCCTGACTGATACTAAAATATTTTTTTGACTCTACATGACATACTTTACTACATAATTATTATATTATGAAAGAGTAATTATTCAACATCCTCATGTCATAGTTTTTGAATGTTCAAGTTATAAAAATGCCATGATTTGACCAGATCTATTGGCATTTAAAACACTGTGGACCATTCTAGGCACTGTATGACTATTACAACACTTCCTAAACTGTGGGTTACTGTGCTTTCATCAGTCTATAATTACTTTGGTCACATAGTATTCATAATAAAATTAACATTTAAAAAAAACCCCAGCAAACCTTTGTGATGATTTATCCTGCTTAGCTCAGGAAGTGATTATTATCTCATATATAGGATGTTGCCTCTGAGAAGATTTGATAATACACAAATCCACAGTGAACTGAATAACTTTAAGCTTGTCAAGTCAAGAAGATTAACTATTCTTAGTTTGATTAGTTAAGGTCTGTGTGATGCTTCTACCTGAGTCTGGGAATATACTTAGACTGGGCCAGAGAGAAGGAAACTCGCATAGTAATTCAGTGTAAATTTATTTTCCTTCCCTGGAAATTACATTTACCTTTTTCTGTTATATTACTTTCTAAATTTATTTTCTAGGCTTTTAATATTTTCAAGGGCTTGTTTTTTATTTATGACACGAGATCTTTTTTGTTACATGTGATAAATTAGTTGTTACCAAAGCTCTGTGTTTGGAATTGTTCCTTACAAAAAAAAGGATTTTTGTTTATTCAATGCAGTTAGTATCCTCAGTAACCCCTATGGTGTGTACAGAACAGTTATAATGGGATGACACCTACATCCAATTTTGTCTGGCATCTTTATAACACTGTGTCACTTGCCACATCTGTTTGATCATGCAGACCTATGTGTGTATCAGCAACGTTGATGAAGACAAAAGGTTTCAGAGTTAGAAATAATTTGTCTTCACAGCCATGTCACTATATAGATGTTGTAGTACAGATTTGAATTGTAGTAAAAGTGAAATGAGAATAAGACTAGTACACAGGGTTTTGTGCAGAAAACAATATTTCAGAAGCTTTGAAGTTTTTTACCTCATTGCCCTCTGACCTGTTTGCTCAGAACATAACTCATAGTTTCAAAATTGATTTTGGCTCTGGACAGCCACATTTTTAAAGGTACAGAAGGTACTCATTTTCAAAGATGCAGAGTTGCACCCCATGAGAATGCCATTTACAGGCACTTCAATATTACTGATGTACTCCTTTCATAGTTCCAAAGTACCTGAAAAATCTTGCTTGAATGAGGCGTATAACTGGGAGGGAAGGAGGGTGCAAATAACTCTTACAGGCACAATTAGCAGCTTCCATTTTCCTGTGTCCCTGGATGACAATATCCTTGAAATGATCCAATGTTCCAACAGACACATAAGTGTCAATCCTCCATCATGTCATATATAAGATTATTTTTCTTGTTCTGTATTATGTATTTTTTTCTTAATATAAGATGACGTATTTATAAAAGGAAACAGCCCTCTGGATAAGCTACCAGCCAGAGAAGGTGAACGTGAGTGTCTGTAGCCAAGTCCCTTCTTTCCTTCAAGCCTCTTATCTTGCCAAAAACAACACATCCCAAATACGAAAGCATCCTGATTTGCCCTTCAGAATGTTTATACAACATTCAGTCTTTTACACCAGCCTCAGAATATCTTTTACATTATCACTGAGGTAAAATCCACTGCTCAGTGTTTGCAAGACAACTTTTCAATTCCTTTTAGGCATCCTGCCATGCAGCTGAATTCACGGGCCCAAGTTAAATGCCAGGGCTCTCTATACACGACATAAGGGGAGCTAAGTGCCTAAGAATGAAACTGGCAGTTGTTAGCAAGTGTTAACTGGTCACTGGAAAATGCTCAAGTGCTAAGGCATGGCCTTATCCCAATCACACAAACATTTAGGAGTATACCTCATGATCAGAGAGACTCACAGCTGCCAAACCTATCCTACAGCTCACTGTCAAAACCAGGTCAGACATTAGTTTCAAAAAGAAGACAAAAAGGAGAAGAAGAATACATTTACCTAGGGAAGAACATTTACCTAGAAAACAATCCCCCAAATGATATATTACCCAAGAACAAGACCAACGAGAGAGTTGTAGGTTCAGATTCCTATGTATCCCCTGCATAGGAATGAGGGATTGACACAAGTGATTTCTCTCTGCTTTCCTTTCCTTTCCTAGGAAGTGAAATTACATGTCTGTATTGCCATTTTTGACTTCACTCTACTGAATCATTCCCTAGATGATGAGGACAGTGAGTTTAAGAATAGGCTAAAAATAGAGCTGTCACAAGTAGAAAAGAAACACAATTCTGGATATTTCAGACAGTCATGTGTCGGGCTCCGGATTTAAGGTCCGCCTCCAAAGCAAATCTAGAAATAAAATGCAGACAGTCCCCCGTCCGCCTCCCCCCCCTGCTCCCCGAGAGAGAGAGGGAGAGAGAGAGAGACACGCCTAATTAGTAATTCCAGTGCAGCCCATGTGCGGCGTGCCTGGTTCAATGCGAACACCCGGTATGCTTAACCTGCCTGTAGGTAAAGCACCCCCAAAAGAGCCTGACCCGAAATATTAAAGATTCGTGATCCTTGAGTTCAGACAAAGCACAACCGAGGCACAGTATCAACAAACTTGGCTCTGACTTTATTAGGTGCAACAATGAGGCAACTCAATATTCAAGGAAAAGAGAGAGAGAGGTAAAAGAAAGAAAGAAACAGAGAAAACAGTTGAAAGAGAAAAAAAAATATTCACCACCCTGAGATCCAGCGGCATCCCGCGGGAAATGCTTCCTTCCTACTTGGAAGATGGCGGTGGGGTCCCGCGTGTTCGAGCGATCCAGCCTCTTTTATAGAGTTTTTCGGCAGAGTCATGTGACTGGGAGCCGTCAGTCAACAGTTCGCACCAATCACAGGTCCTAAGGCGGGACATGTCCGGTTCCTGCGCCGTAAGGTTGGCCCCTTGCCAGGCTGTCACCGGAGACACACATCCGGAGGCGGGTGGAGGGCGGGCGCCTAGCTTATTGCGCCATCTTACCTTGCCAGGCTCAGGCATTCCAGGCAGCCGCCATAAGATGTCGCCCGAACACGTGGTTTACGATTTCTGAGACAATGCTCAAAAGGAAGGGGACAGATCCCCACATCATGTAAGCTGTTGATTATTATCTAATTAGAGAAAAAGATGGAACTGAGAAAGTAGTCAGCCTAGATTACGTGTTTGATGTGCTAAAATTATTCCTGAACTGAAGGTTTGTGTTCCATATCAAGACTTGGAGTACCTTATTGAAGCCTGAATTCTGATTTTATACTCTCCTTGTAGCAGCTGCCACTCAGTCTTTCAACTCACACACATCTTTGATGTCAGGCTATTGTTCCATTAAGGTGCAGCTCACTGCTTCTTTCAACTCAATCTCTTTTAATCTTGCAAATCAAATAAAGCTCAGTAGTGTCGATAATATGTCAAAAATGTCCTTACCTCATTGACATTCCCAGTGGAAGTCTACTTTCGAAATAATTTCTCAGCTGATTTCAGATATATTCTGCAAACCATGAAACATCATTGAGAAGTGCTTAATGCACATCAATAAAAGGAAAAAGATAGCAAACAGGTATCATCATAATAGTTAATTGCAGGGGTTTTGTGCAGTAGAATTTGGATATGCATAAAATAAAATCAGATTTCATGTGCATGCTGTTATTGCTAACTACTACTTCTTTATAAAAAATAATATCAGATTGTATTTCTAGTGATATATCAGTGGGCAGAAGAATAATTGACTAAGCCTGCTAGGAAAGTTTTGATACTACAAGTAAATAGCTGTTGCGGGTCTTTTAACACTGTAGCCTGTTACAAGATTTATCCTTGGTGGTAAATATATTCGTTGGCAGTTTGAAGACATAAAAAACTGTCACCTTGATATAACATCATGTGCATATCTGAGGTGCTAGCAGTTTTTTCTAACGGGCTCCTACAAAACAAGATTTAGATAGGAGGGACATAACAACCTCTAAGTCATACAGAGGCATCTGATCTTAGTGGTCCAGGAAGCAGGTGAACATGGGAACTCTGCTACTGAATGGTGCTGAAATGGGGCTCTGGTTGTGTCTGCTCCATGCAAGGTTCATGGCAGGTTTACATATTTAAAACGACATACTGAATATAGAGGGTGAACATACAAGTCACATAGAAAGCAACAGACAGAATATTTTCTTGATATAGCTTTGTTCCTTTATCCATGGAGGAAAGGTAGGCTTGTCAGATACAGGGCTTACGGCACCTAATCCTGGTGCAAAGTCAGTGTCAGTTGAATAGAGATGTGACAGAATCACAGAACGGTTGAGGTTGGAAGGGACCTCTGGAGGTCATTTAGGCCAACGCCCCCCTGATCAAGCAGGGCCAGATAGAGCCTGTTTTCCAGGAACACGTTCAGATGGCTTTTGAATATCTTCACCGATGTAGACTCTACAACCTCCCTGGGCAACCTCTGCTAGTGCTTGGTCACCTTCATAGTAAAAAGTGTTTTCTGATGTTCAGATAGAAAATGATCAGAGATGTGCTGAATTTTCTCTCCCAATCTGTCCCTCTACACAATGCATGATGGTGCTGGGAGTCTCAGCTGAATCCTTACACTCCCCTGATCATGACATGCAAGTTTTCATACCCT
The DNA here is from genome assembly GCF_013368605.1 of Nyctibius grandis. Classification (NCBI taxonomy): domain Eukaryota; kingdom Metazoa; phylum Chordata; class Aves; order Nyctibiiformes; family Nyctibiidae; genus Nyctibius; species Nyctibius grandis. The sequence goes on from NC_090658.1 coordinate 81,910,280, forward strand.
TGACAGTCACAAGACTGCCTTTTCTCTTTGGGACTGAAATACATTTCTGTTGCATTCTTTAAAAAGTCAGGGACAACAGGAAGAAAATAGATTGTGAACTATAGAAGCTGGAGAAGTGTCTTTACTTATCCCACACCCAGGGCTAAACAATAGCAGTTTTTCTCTCACCCAATGTCCCTTCCCCAACTGAGGAAGGATATTGGGAAAAAGAGAGAGACTCGTGTGTTAAAATTAAAAAGATTTAATAAAATGAAGAAACCAATATAAATGCTAACACAAGACACACAAAAGTATACTTAGCTACAGGGTTGCAGCAGGTTGTCCAGGAATACCAATTGTCAGCAGTGACAAAAAAGGAAGGCCAGAAGAGATGAGAGAAAAAACAGCCTCCACCTTTCCCCAGCAAGCCCTCCCTTTTATAGTGAACTTGACTGTTAATGATATAGAATACACTTGTGGACCAGTGTGGGTCAGTTGCCCTGCATTTAACTCCTCGTGGCCCTGATCACCATGGCTGGCCACAAACTGAAGCAAAATCCCAATGAAACCAGGACAAGAAGGAAAAGACCCAATGTGTGCTTGCAGCCCAGAAAGCCAACTGTACCCTGGGCTGCATCAAAAGAAGCAAGACCAGCAGGTTGAGGGATGCGATTCTCCCCCTCTACTCCACTCTTGTGAGACCCCACCTGGAGTACTGCATCCAGCTCTGGGGCACCCAACATAAGAAGGGCATGGAGCTGTTGGAGCAAGTCCAGAGGAGGGCCAAGAAGATGATCAGGGGGCTGAAGCACCTCTCCTATGAAGACAGGCTGAGAGAGTTGGCGTTGTTCAGCCTGGGGAAGATAAGGGTCTGGGGACACCTTCTAGCAGTCTTCCAGTACCTGAAGGGGGCCTACAGGAAAGCTGGAGAGGGACTTTTTACAAGGGCATGTAGTGATAGGACAAGAGGGAATGGTTTTAAACTGAAAGAGGGTAGATTTAGATTAGACGTTAGGAAGAAATTCTTTACTGTGAGGATGGCGAGACACTGGAACAGGGTGCCCAGAGAAGTTGTGGCTGCCCCCTCCCTGGCAGTGTTCAAGGCCATGTTGGATGGGGCTTTGAGCAACCTGGTCTAGTGGAAAGGTGTCCCTGCCTGTGGCAGGGGTGTGGGAACTAGATGATCTTTAAGGTCCCTTCCAACCCAAACCATTCTATCATTCTATGAAACCATTTAAGCTGTCTTCTTGATAGTATGGGATTATTAAGAACAGTATATTCTTAGTATTTAGTCCTGCCTAATCTCTTGTTGCATTCAGCATGCTATTTTCTGTCATTTACATTAGGAAAGTAGTCAACAACCTGCTCTTTACCACTATTAGAAATCAACTTCTTGAGAGTAGCTAGGGTTTTCAAGGAATCAAACTAGTTACATATAAACCTTATTCCCTAAAATTCCTTTTAAGAACCGTTTAGAAAATTTATTTTCCTTATGTAACTCAGCACTTTCCACACAGTTCCTGTTACATGTGCTGATCTTGATGTTAGCTCCTTTTGGTTCATCACTACTACTGGCCAGTAAAAGCACACTGATGAATCACTGGCAACAACTGGTGATACGGTCGCACTGGAAAATGTATCTTTAAATTTCTCTATATATACACTTTTGGAAGGATGAAATTGTATCCTCCTCCAGCAAACAAATTCAAGGAGACATGGTGTTTTTATTTTGTTCAGTTATTGTTTAAAATCAACTTGAAATGATAAATATATGCTCGGTGTCCAGTGATCCATCATCCAGTGGCACATGCTGCAGTAAAATGTACTTCTAAGAGGGACACAGGAACACAAAAGCAGGAGTGAAGGGAGGCTTAGCTCAGTGGTAGTAAATCACTTGTAAGTTGTTTCTGGTGGTGTTGCAGATCTGGAGTGCAGATATAAAAGTTCTGTGTGAAATCTTTTCTTTTGATTTGCCATACACAAATTTCAACCATACTATGTTATATTTGTTCTCTGAGGCCATGCAGGTGTGTTAACTTATATTACTTTGGGTATAATTAATGAATTGAGATACAGTTGCTATAAAAGTAGTATTTTGATTTCCTACCACATCTCTTTTTAGAAGTCAGAGTAACTGAAAAAGCGCCAAGCATTTTAGACGGGCCTATAGACAGAAAATTAGTGTTTTACCCTCTGTCCATTCCCTTCCTACCTGACATTATTAGGGGGTGGATTTACCATAAAAGTGAAGTATAAAAGTGACTATAGATTCGGTAAAGCAGCACTAATCTTACTAGGGAACAGAGAGCATCTCCCATCACACCCTGTGGTTGCCTCCAGCTTTGTTTCATAAAATGTGGGTGGGTGAAACTCCCAAGAATTTGTCAGAAGTCTCGTTTGGGACTTGAAAGTGCTGACAAATGTAAGAATCCTTCAACTGCCTTAAGCAGTAGTTCCAGTTAAGAACAACCACAAATCTCAGAAATCCTTTGAAACTGTGGGAATAACAAAATCTGTGTCACATAATTGTGAGATTGAAAAAATTCTTACCAAATAGGACACTTAGTTGTCTCTGGTGTGTTCAGAAGCCTTATATTTTTTGTGTGTGTGCACATAGATTATGTAATTTATGAGTTTATGACATTTTTGGTGAACATATGTTTGAAAATCATAGGATTGAAAAAATCACTATTGAAGCATTTGTGTTCAAAAATAGCTGTTAAAAAGCCTAGAAAACATACATGAGAAATTTATGACCAGTTGGACTACTGTTAAGTGGACCATGGTGCATGTTAGTAAACTGTGTATTGCTAGAGTTCTAGCTTTCATTTTTAAATATTTTCATTTATTTTTTTTCCTAACTGCTTTAAGATCTCTATTATTTTTGTTCCATTTAGCTTTAAAAATGATCATCGTACTTTCCTTTTGGTTACAATAATACGGCTTTTCTTTCATGCTATTATTAATAACAAACTAATTTAACTCAGACAAAAAAAAAATCCTGTCTCAAAATTAAAAATAAATTCTTCAAAAAAACAGCACTTAGAATTTTAAATATATTTCTAAAAGTTCCTCTGCTAACAAGAAAGCAGACTTGTGTGAAAAACAGATTTATTGCCCATATAGGCATAGTAACAATTATTATTTAATACATCTGCAAAAATATTTCAAGAAACTGCTCTTTTCCAGTTACCGCTTTTGTTTTGACTGTGCTAAAGTCTCCTTTATGTACACTTTCTACAAGCAAGAGACTGAACTGAATTGTTATTGTAAATATTGCAGAAGCAGAATTTCAATGTATATGAATTGTCATATACTTAATTTGTGACTATGAATTCTTACAATAAAAAAAATCTTGAATCCATATAAGTGGCCAGTTGCAACTGAGGAATTCTTTTGCAGCTTTGAATGTATCAGACTTCATATTAAAGGAAGAAAAAAAGATGTTATTTAAGTAAATGTTGTACAGAATCTGGGCTGTAGACATTTTTAATTAGAAACAGGGTTAAGTTTGCTCAAATATATTATTCAGAATATTTCATTTTTCTTTTTCTGATATCAGTCAGCGCTTAAAGATTAGTGAAATCAGAAAGCATTCATGGAACAATTCTTCAGGAACGCTAATCTGATCTGTAAAAGTCTGAAGAGCTTTCTAACAAATTTCTGATCTACCTTGATTAAGAATGAAGTCTGTCCTCATTTAGCCTACACCCAGGGCTAAAAAATAAAGTTTTTCTATCACCTAATGTCCCTTCCCCAAACAAGGAAGGGAACATAGAAAAGGAGGGAGACTTGTAGGTTGAAGTTAAACAGATTTAATGAACTGAAGAAATCAATATAAATAACAACACAAAACACACGAAATTATACTTACCTATAGAACACTTGCAAGTTGCTCCAGGAATCACAGTCATTTAAAATGAGAGAGAAAGGACAGCAAAAAAGAGCCTCACTTCTTTCTCCACAAGTCCTCTCTTTTATAGTGAACTTGATGTTAATGATATAGAATACACCTGTGGGCCAGCCTGGGTCACCTGCCCTGGATTTAACTGCTAAGGGCCTTGATCACCATAGCTGGCCACAACCTGAAACAAAATCCCAATGAAACCAGAACAAAGTCCTAAATTTAAAAAAAAAAGGCCAAGCAAAACAGAAATAGTACTTTTAAGTATTACAAATGAAGCTTAGCTATATACACATGTTGAAGGCTTTCCCCATCCTGATAAAGAATACCAATCAACATACAAAGATAGAGCATCTTTGCAGGACCACCTTAATAGTTATTCACTTGCAACAATAGAGAGACAAATGTTACAAATGAGGATAGTGGCTAAGGCTGTATTTTTTCTACCTAAAACAAAAAAGAATTTATCTTTGATTCTGCATAAGATCATCAAGAGTATAAAATTGCTTCACTGGAGTTTAATTTTGGTAAATTTATGCTGAAAGTAAATACTAGACAGTAATTGTGGGCAACACTTATCTTTCATGCTTATTGTGTTCTTACAAAGTCAGATTTGTGGTATAACTAAGTGTAGAATGAGTGACGACTCTGAAAGTAGACTAGAAATTTCCCATGATGTTTTCCAATAATTTCTTTTCAGTTTTTGTGAATCTTGGAATTTCTGATATATGTGTAAGAGTGAATGCTAAGAAAATAATTGATTGGTTGTACATAATACTGATGACATTACTGTAATACTATTTGTGGATAGAGGTGATATTCTATTAATGAAAAGGAAGATGTATTTTTTTGGAAATAGTATTTGGGATTATTGGTAAATAACTACTTGAAACACTCTGAGTATTAAAAACAATCATTGTTCCCTGAGTTTGTGTAGTATCTGGCACAGTGATGAACACTGGGGCTTCCAGGTGCACTATTGGAAAGCAAGTAATTAATAATGTCAGCTGTGAAAGGCATCTGAAGAAAATGAGATTTGGTAGGAGCAGGTGCCATTGCTATTACTTCCATGCAAATTCATCCAATTATATCAAAGGTTATTGATGATTTAGTGTTCCAGTTTTGCTTCAGTTTCGTCAGTTAAGCTTTGACTGAGTAGATTTCTGGACAAGGAACTACTGGAGAGAATCTAACGGAGGGCTACAAAAATGATTAGAGAACTGGAGCATCTCTCTTATGAGGAGAGGCTGAGGGAGGTGGGACAGTTTAGCCTGGAGAAGACTGAGAGGGGATCTTATCAATGCTTACAAATACCTTAAGGGCAGGTGTCAAGAGGATGGGGCCAGACTCTTCTCAGTGGTGCCCAGTGACAGGACAAGGGGCAATGGGCACAAACTGCAACATGGATAGTCCCATCTGAATATGAGGAAAAAAACTTTTTTTAAAAAATTACTTCTCTGGCCTTGTATATGGCGCAGGACAACTCCTAACTCTTTGAAATCTAATTGATACATTTTTCATCAATGGCTCTTTTCCTCCTGTAAATCATTTCTATAATACTGAAGTTCCAGGGCAAAAGTTATAAAAATCAAATCCTCTGAAAGTATTGTGAGCAAATTATTTCACTGGAATAGAATGGAATGTCTTTGTTTCCATCTGAAAAACTACTGCCTTCTCCAAGAAACTTGGAAATTTTGTGCAAGAAAATAAAGTGGTTTTAATTCAGTTACCTGATAATTAGGACATGCTAATTTTATAGTTGTCCAAACATTTTAATTATTTAAATCACCTTGCAAATCCATATTAAAATAGTGCCAAGGTGTATGAAAAATGACATCTGTAACCATAATGGGTATAAAAAGGTGATGACCAAAGATAAGTTATAGAATAAAAATATATTTCTGAATATTTTGATGTTATAGTATATCTAAATATACAATTGTATAGTATATATAAATATATAAGTATTTTCATACAAATTCAACTTTCTAATATTTTCTAACAATTGCAAATAAATGTGTGACTGGGTATGCAGGTACTGAGGGCCATATAATGAGGGATACCCTCGAGACTTATTTATGCTTTCACTGAAGAATGAAAAGATTAATTGTGATGTCAACAAGGCCGTAAATGAATGTGGATGAAAAATGACCAGAATGATGCTTGGTGCTCAGTCTGCTTTTCCCATTGTTTCTCTAGGAAGTCAGTAGTCTCATTAATATGATTTAGTTAGAACTTAATCTGAGCTCTTAAGATATTAATCAAAAAGGAAATGTACAAATAAAGATCTGTTTCAATTAAGGGACTACAACTAATGTATTTACCATGAGTTCAGCCATCTATTTTCGTCTATGGGAGAAAAGAAAGAATTTTCATCACAGATTCTGTGATTTCAGTCCATGAAGTATGCAAGAGCAGATCTTTAAAATCAAATATGACTAGATCCATATTTGGCTAACAAAAGAAGTACACTCGATGCATTATTGACTAGGAAAATAATCTGATGTTGGAGATTCTTGACCACCCTACGAGGCAGTCATGTCAACTCACAGGGACAGGTCCCTCATTCTTCGTCATGTTCTTTGGCTGGGCTGTAGAATTTTGTTAATTAGTGAGACCCTGTTTATAATCCAAAGTAAGTGCAGGCAGAACAAAGTTCTTGTCAGTATTTTTGCAGGTTAAACTACAGGCTGCTGGGTAAGTCTTTAACATAAGATAAATGCAATTAAATTGATTAGCAGAACTCTTCAGACATCCTTCTAATGGACTAGTGACAGCAAGTCTTTAAGAGGCATGAAATTATCCAACAATCAGGGAGGCAAGAGAGGAAAGATGTAGAGGGGTATAGCATTTTCCTCCAAAATAGCAGTGTTCAGGTTGGCATGGGCTCTTGCCCTTGTGCTGCCATTTGCTATCCTTTACAGGCCTTTCTCCTCTGTTTTAGTCTAGTTCACCTCAGAGCTGGCTTGTGCCTATTTTGAGACAAAGCTCAACACCTACAATAATAAATATTGACCTTTTACGTCAATGGCTACATTTTGAAGTAATTTCAAAAGGCAAAGGATTTCTTCCTCATACTGTAAAGAAAGTTTTCTAGTCCTGATTTAAAGATTCAGTGGCAGGTAAGTTACGATGTTTCTCAAGAAGTATTATCAATAATTAATGCACTTTAAAATATTTTTTTTTAAACCACTGTGCCTTATTTTAAGAATGTTTCCTCCTTCTAATTCTAGCCGTTGTACTGTGTTTTCCTTCTATAGTTTGTGTTGCCGCTTGTCTGCAGCAAGCTCCGTTCGGTTGCTGGCTGGCCTGAGGCTATCCGCACCCCAGGGCCATTGAGCACTGACACCAATGTGAGGATGCAACAAATGGCATTTATTTAACTGCGCAACAGCCTTATATAGTCATCTTGTCCCGTACGAACTCGCACGATAATGACACATCCTGCTCCTTTCGCCACGCCTACCTTCCGTTACAGCCCGAGATTTTCCAGTCGCTGTACCCTTATCTACCTACATTTCCCCCTCCCCACGCTTCAAGTCATGCAAAGTAAAGCGTATCGCTGATTCTGGAGCCTTGCATCAAAGCGTAAGCGTAGCTGGCGGATACAACATCCCGAGCCCAGGTTCTCCAGTAAGATTCCCCTGCAACTCCTGAGATGCAAAGCAAAAGCAAGCTAATCATGAGCGCATTGTTTAAAGCTTTTGTTTCACTCAGCAACGGCCGCCGTTCCTCATCTTTCTTGGCACCCCGCCGCTTTACCAGACTCTCTGTACTGTCATGACTCCTCACGTCTGAAGGTCGAGGCTGGTGCTGTTTCGGCTTCCCCCACAGGTACTCTTAAACCTGGTTCCCTGTGTCTCGCAGAGCCCAGTCAGAGAATCCCAGCCTTGGTTACCCATAAATCCTGCTCTCTGTTGTTGAGCCACAAAGGTTGTATTGACCATTCGTTGCACAGTTTTCTGCAAACATGCAAACAAACAGGGTAACACAAGTAGGATAATGCCTATTATAAACATTCCCATAAGCAGACTCTATCTACAAAACATGCAGTTTACTTCAGAACATACTGTTATTCTCTGTTATTCTAGCTGAAAGGAAAACTACTGACAGGAAAGCTGATTCTGTTTAAAGGTAACACAGATCAGGCCTTTTAGAGCCTACTCTGAGGCCTACTCTTGCTAAACCGTTGCTAAACCATCCGGTATCAATTTCCCCCTTTGGAAGTAGTTAGATTTATTATCTCACTACTTCCATATACTATTCTCAATGATTGCCTCAACACAACCTACGCAGATCCCTATGATAATTATAATCACAACTATATAAACTATTCCCTCTAATAATGTGGCTAACCATCCTTTTAGAAACAATCCACCGTACTCCTGCGCCTGTAGAGACAGAAACATAACCTCGACCCATTAGTAATAGTTCCCCTGGTCCCAACCACTCGTTAGTACCTGGTTCCCTATACCACACTTTGCCTTTGTTTTGCACATAGCTTGCTCCTTGTCGAACTGCCTCCCAATGTATTACAATTGGGGGTCGCTCCTTATCTCCTGCTAAAGTTAAATGGTTAAGTACATAAACAGCTTTTGCAAGTCTCTCAGAAGGTTCAGTTTCCTCTCCCCCTTTTTGTTTTTGCAGAAGCTGTTTCAATGTACTATGAGCACGTTCCACAATCGCCTGACCCGTAGGCGAATGAGGAATCCCGGTGACATGTGTAATACCCCATAGTTGACAAAATTGACGAAAAATTTATGAACAGTATGCTGGTCCATTATCAGTCTTAAGTTGTTGTGGAACCCCAAGACTTGTAAAGCAAGCAAGTAAATGTCATTTGACATGACGACCTGTTTCCCCAGTTTGTGCTGTTGCCCATATTACATGTGAAAACGTATCAACAGATACATGAACATATTTGAGCCTTCCAAATTCTGCAATGTGAGTAACGTCCATTTGCCACAGTTGCAACGCACTCAACTCTCGAGGATTTACCCCTATTCCAATTCCCATGCCAATTTTCTGACAACTAGGACAAACACTAACTAATTCACGTGCTTGTGCCATGGTGAGGTGAAATTGTTTCGCTAACATTTTCGCTGATTGATGAAAGAATTGATGGGATAGGTGTATTAGTTCAAATAAATTTGGTGATATTTGCGTATAGGATACAAGTGTGTCTGCTTTATTATTTCCAATGCTCAAATTTTGATCAAATTGATGACTACGAATGTGGGTGACAAAATAAGGTATCTCTCTGAGGTTTATTGCTTGATGCAACTGTAGCAAAATAGTGTAAAGTCGCATATTTCTTATTGGTCCATTTTACAAAAACCTGATATATCGCAAAAAATTCAAGTGTCTGCAATGAGTCCTCAGTTTGTCCTGAGAATTTACAATGTTTCTATTGTCCATCCTCTTGCCAGGTAATAACTGCTGAATGTGATCGCTTTCCTGCATCAGTAAAAACAGTTAGTCCAGTCACAGATATCTCTGATCTGATAGGTTTTTCTTCCCAATCCTGTTTGCAAATAAACTGTAGCTTTTTATCTTTTGGCAAATGTGTTAACAATTGTCCAGTAAAGTCCTGTAAGGCCATTTGAAAAAGAGTTGACTGATTTGTTAACCACTGTAGATATTCCTTTCTGATAGGTAAACAGATAGCATCTGAGTCTAGTCCGGTAATGTCTGTAATCCTTTTATGCACTTTGACAAGCAATTGTGCTATTGCTTCCACTCTGGTACAAATTGTTGTTTTAGGATGAAAAACCAAAGAGTCCACTCGAGCATTGCCTTCTGCAATAAACCCAGGCAAATTAGTATGATTTCTTACATGTAAAACAAAACAATGCAGTTCGGATTTGAATTTCTTGCCACAGAGCTCGCAGCAATTCAAAAACACACTGATTACGTATATGCTCTATAACAGATCTATCCAATTGCTTTATAATGCCAGCTACATATGCTGAATCAGCAATCAAATTAAAGGGAATGGGAAAATTCTGAAATATTTTTAATACAGCTCGTAATTCTACCACCTGAGGTGAACCCTTTTGTTGTATTACCATAGATTCCCACTTGCCATCAGAATACCAGACAAGGCCCGCCTTGCCTGTGTTCCCAGATCCATCCGTAAAAATGGTAATTCCATCCACAGGAGTGTCTGCGCACCACACTCCTGTGGCAATTGGAAGTTCCACACTCAATTTTATAACAGGATGGGAGGGCAAGTGGTAAACAACCTGTCCCGAGAAATTCTCCATAGCTGTTTGCAAAGCAAAGTTATTAGCCATACACCACTCAAAATATTGAGCTGCAAAATAGGAACGGTTAGTGATGCAGGGATCTCTGGCCACAAGCTCCCAACATCGCATCCGTCCTTTGATCAATAATCTGTGCCAATAGCTCTGTAACGAATCTGATCATTCTGAATTCTATTGACCAATTATTGCATACGGAATTTGCCTATCAAACAAAGTGATAATTTGTATTTCCTTATTCAAATCAATACGATGTACAAATTTGGAATGTAGCCTGCTTTCTATTTCTGTAATCAGATGCTGTATCTCTGAAGTAGTGTGTCGTGGCGCTGTTAAAGTTGTGTCCCCTGCTAACAATTGGAATATAGGCTGCAATTGTGACGACGTAAGCCCCAAGTACGGCCGCAGCCATAACTTGAGCCTTATGTTCCACAGTACCCACTTTTGCACATACCTTTATCATAGCATTCAAATCTGTTTTTCCAGGTAAAGCTTCAATGATCTTTTGACAATCATCATTAGCATTATCCCTGTTTGCCACAGGTCCAAGGCTTGGCAGCCGCACAGGTTAACCCCGTGTGGAAACACCAGTCCTGCGCTCCCTGCGGTTTGGGCTGCGAGTTAACTGCTTAGGCCTGGAACTGGTTGGGAAGATTCATTTGTGTCAGCATACGGTTCCCCCCCCACGTTCTTTCTCCAGTTTCCCTGTATTCTGCAGCTGGTTGTTATCAGCTGACCTTGAGCATTATACTGAGACCTGCACAGCTTCACAAAATGCCCTAGCTTCCCACAGCAATGACACATCAAAACAGAGTTATCTCTCCCACTCAGTTTCAACTTCTTAAGGCAGCTTTTCTTAAAGTGACCTTCCTGTTCGCATGTATAACAACGATGAACTACCTTAATTGCCGCCGCAAAAGTTTTTGCTAAATGCTCCATCTGAAATGTGGTGGTTCCTACTTTCTCACAAGCATCCATTAGCTCAGTTAAGGTGGCATTACTGTTTGCCATCCCTGCAACAACTTTTCTGCAGTCCTCACCTGTGTTGTCTTTCGCTAACTATAGTGGTAATGCTTCTTTTACAATTTTCCAATCTAACAGTTGCCAAATATTTCTTCCCTCAGGACCCGCACCCACAATCACCGGATATGCCCGTGGAATCACAACTCCTTCTAATAACACATCTTGAATGACCCCTTTCCATTTCACTCCTCCCTCACCTCCCCCCCCTTCCCCTGTATACGCGGGCGGACGCTGACCCTCTCCCTCACCTCCCACATTACCAGATGGACGCAAACCTCCCCCCCCGCCCTGATCTAAAGGTGGAGTAGGGAGTGGTAAAGGAGGTTGAGGTGGCCCTAATACTTGTCTCAAACACAGAGGGGGGTTTTTGGGGGAGACATAGTCACGTGTCCCGAGGCATTGGCTGAACGATGCTGCTGCAATTCCATCTTTAATTCTTCCAGTCGTCTACCAAGCTCTGTCATGTCAAGTTCGTGTCCATTTCGTGATGGTAACAGTCCTTTAAGTCCTTGTGACTCTGGTACTGCTGACTCTGTAAATGGCGAATCCGGTAAAGGTGGGTACAAAGCATGTTTACCCTCCTTCTTGTCCTCCTGCTCAGCCTCATCCGTAGAGAGATCAATGAGAGGGAGGGGATTTCGGAGGGGGTTTCTGCCAAGTCTCCTGTTCAGCGTCTGAATCAATTAGTTCAAATTGAGTTCGTGTTTTAGGGCGCACTACCGGTTCTGATGGATCTGTATCTATTTTTCTCACTCCCCGCTCCTCAGCTTTTTTCGGAGCCGTCCGTACCCACGGTGATAAAGGAGCTGCCACTGGTACAGTCACCGGGGCCGTGGGAGGTGTTGGTCCCGCAAACAGTGAGGGGGTAGTAGGCGCCTGTGGTCCTAAAGCCATAAAAGCTGTATGTGTGACTTCTCTCTCTGCTTTTATTCCTTTTAACGCTTCACTAACCAGCCTCCATGTAGCAGACAATTTAAAGGCTTCCTTATCACCACTTGACACCGCATTCCAGAGAGAGTCACCAATCTTCTCCCATAAAGGCACTTCAAAGACATCATTAAAGGTTGTAAAATGTCCTTTATCTTTTGCCCAAAACAGTAACTGCTTTAACGCAGCTTCGTCATATTTAATTCCTCTCCCAGAGAGTATATGTTGGAGGAGTTTCACCACTGCCACTTCTGTCTTGGTCAGGGTAGACCCCATGTAAACACGTCCGAGCCGCATCCCATGTCGCCCAGTCCTCCCGCGCAGCCCGTAGCAGCCACAAGATAACTCCCCATGTTTTTAATTCTTTGGCAGAACCCGCTGCCATAGCTCGCTCAGCGAGCTTCATTGAGCACCGCTCCCAGGTATTCGGCTGTAAACAATCAGCCGGTCCTGCCACCGCCCCCCCCTTTAACGAGACGGTCCACACACTGGGCTACGTCTTTCGATTTCACAGAAATCTTAAATTCCCCTCCCAGTAACGAAATCACCTTTATCAAGGTTTCCATGGTTCGCGAACCCACTCCGACCACCTGCGGTCCGCCAGCCCAGCAATCATTTCGGGGTCACCACTTGTTGCCGCTTGTCTGCGGCAAGCTCCGTTCGGTTGCTGGCTGGCCTGAGGCTATCCGCACCCCAGGGCCATTGAGCACTGACACCAATGTGAGGATGCAACAAATGGCGTTTATTTAACTGCGCAACAGCCTTATATAGTCGTCTTGTCCCGTACGAACTCGCACGATAATGACACATCCTGCTCCTTTCGCCACGCCTACCTTCCGTTACAGCCCGAGATTTTCCAGTTGCTGTACCCTTATCTACCTACAAGTTTGAAGTGTTCTCTTTCTGCCTACATTTGGACTTCTGTCACTGCTTCAATTTCTTTTAGAAAATTAATTTATGGAGCTCCTTAAATTGCTTATTCTCTGAACCCATTCCCATTTCTCAATATTCATTTTTACAGTAAATATGTAAGAATTAGGCAGAGTAAATAAATAAGAACTAGGAATCTGTCTGGTAATATTTGGTATCTGGGTTGAAAACTGATGTAGTTGCTTTAAGTTCAACAAGGTTATGTAGCATTATTTCTCTCCTTCTGAAGAGATTATATGAACAGCCTCAGTCAAATCCACCTTTATGTTGAGAAGTAAGAACTATAAAATCCTCAACAAGACAAAGCACCTTTTCCCATTTAAACTCATAGCAGAATGTAAGTCAGTTATCTTTTTCCCTCAATATTAATACATTTACAATGTAGCCCAGGCGTGAGAATGGATGAAATATTTCTCTATTAGATTTGGCTAAGCATAGTGCAAGAGTCTGATTTTAAAAATGGGTATTTCTCTGAAAATAAGCTTTTGAGTTGCTTTCCTAAAATCTGGTGAGTACTCAGAAGATGGGATACCTCCACTCTACACCATTTTAATCACTTGTAGAGACTAAAGGTGAATGAAGACTGAATTACTTGAACATGTATTGCAAACGGGAAAACAAAAGTAAACAGATTATCTGAGAGATTATCTTTTAAGTATGGAAGTGCAGAACATATATATTCACCATAATTAGAAACTTTACTAAGCATGAACATTTGGTTGCTGTATTTGCATATGTAACTGTGGTCTGCCTATAAGTATTCTGCATCACTTTGCTTTTGATATCATTGTAAGTATTTAGTATATATGATTTCAAAATACCTGAGAATGTTTTGGTTTGAATAGTCATTATGATAAAAGATGCATTTATTATATTAAGATTTTAAAAGATAATGCCAGATAACATACAAACAATACTTACTGTGAAAAATGAAAGGTATGTATAACAACAATATATTATAGTGTGTTATTAGAAACCAGCAAAAAAATAACAAACAGATATTACAATAATTAATAATAACACATTTCACTGATGTCATTTAGCCACTGAAAAAGAAATTATTCAAAAAATTAAAATATTATTTCTAGGGAATATCCCCTTTAAGTTATGTATCTCAATTCAAGTTTAGACTATGCAAAACCTAATTACCTCATATATCTACCTTACATATTCACTGAATATCAATCTTGCTCATAAATACCAGCCTTACTCCTTGCTTTATTGTGAAACTAAATAAAGGTCTGAAAGTATTTAACATCTGCAAATAAAAAGCACTATAAATATAAAATAACCTAATAGCACATTTACTATTTAATATTTTCAGTTAGAAGACCCTCAGATATTAGGTGCGGGTAACTATAATGATCTTGCATCCAAGATTAAACTTCTTAAAGTATTATGTGTAGGTTTTGTGTTTGTCTTATATGTAGTTGGTGCAGAAGCCTTTTAGGAATACTCTCCCACGCACCCCATGCTTGTCTAGTGTGGTACCTTTCTTTTGTGTTCTGCTATACTACAAGATTTTTTTTCTCAATATTCATCAGTGAATATCTTTTAGACAGTGGGGTTTTAATAAATGGTCCTGAAAATATGCTTGTCTTTGTACATACTTATCTTCATTTTAGCCTGTACCCAGGGCTAAACAATAATCAGGTTTTCTATCACCCTATGTCCCTTCCCCAAACAAGGAAGGGAATTGGGAAAAGGAGGGAGACTTGTGGTTTGAAGTTAAACAGATTTAATAAAATAAAGAAACCAATAACAATACAAAACACACAAAATTATGCTTATAGAGTATATATACTCTATAGAGCACTTGCAAGTTGCTCCAGGAATCACATTTGTTGGAAATTAGGAAGAGGGAGGAGAGAACAGAGAAGACCAAAAAGAGCCACCCCCCCTCCACCCCCCCTTCACCAGCAAGCCCTCCCTTTTATAGTGAACTTGATGTTAATGATATAGAATACACTTGTGGGCCAGCCTGGGTCAGCTGCTCCGGATTTAACTGCTAAGGGCCTTGATCACTATGGCTGGCCACAAACTGAAACCATATCCCAAAGAAAGCAGGACAATACCTTATCGACCTTCAGTAAGTCCTGGGCACAACAACGGCCATGCTTAATTTTAAGCATCTGACTACTCTTGTGAAATGCACAATGAACCATGTGCTTTGCTTAACTTTGAAGATGGTTCTCCAAGTCTTTTTTTGCTAGAGAATAGTCTAATGGCTACTTAAAAAACCAGCAAGTTCAGTTGTTAAACAAAACTGTGTAACACGCTATTTCTAACACGTAGTATTATGGTAGTCAGTACTGACATGCAAGATCTCTTTTTCTTTACCGGAGAGTGCAGAGAAAGTCTTACCTTCCAGTACCAGAGCCCAGTGGAAGCTGATATTGCTGCCAAAAGAAAGCAGTTTGGCCCTTTTGTCTCCTATGGCTGGTTTCTTCTTAGTACAAGTGTTTGGATGCACAATCCAGCTGGTCACCTATGGAATTACCTCTAACAGCAGCTTTCAATGTCTCCCATTTTCCAAGAAGATCTTGTTTCAAAATGTATAAAAAACCACGTCACCTTAAGCATTTCAAAGACGACCTCCATCACAGCAGGTGCTCTGGCATAGAAGTAACAGCCTTTCTGGGAGAATAGTGAAAGATTATTCCTTAACATTCTCATCTGCAGAGTCTTATCTGTATGTGCATTTCTACCTTTTTTTTTTCCCCCCTCCCTGTCTGCCTTTTTGTTTTAACTATAAGTTCTGATGCTCAAAGATGAAAAGAGAAAGGTCAGGGAAATGTCTTATGTAAGGCAATATCTTGACCACTTAGCAGCTTTTCAGGGAATTAAAACTGTGAGGGAAAATT
The DNA here is from genome assembly GCF_013368605.1 of Nyctibius grandis. Classification (NCBI taxonomy): domain Eukaryota; kingdom Metazoa; phylum Chordata; class Aves; order Nyctibiiformes; family Nyctibiidae; genus Nyctibius; species Nyctibius grandis. The sequence continues at coordinate 81,926,170 of NC_090658.1, forward strand.
TTCTTTATTTTTGTTAGAGTCTCTAGTGCAAAAATTCATACTTGCCTGGTCTGAATGTCTCTTCAGGTATTTTTTTTTCTTTTACGAATGCCCACAAAATTTTTTAATGGCTCTGTGGAGCTGCATTACTATATAGGTATAATTAATCATAAAAATACTTAAGGAATAATGAGTATCTGAATTCTTTCCTGGGTTCACAAGCTGTAAAAACTATATGAAATATATTAGGCAATACAAATTATGTTTTAGAGAGAGAAATTGAAAAGCTAGTGCTTCCCATAGCAAACAGCCAGTTTGGATGAATGTTTTTCATTATGAAGGCTTCAATTTTGCCATGTATGATACTGTGCCTGTGCCCAAAATTAATATTTTATATTGTATAAACACTTCTATTTACATTATTGCTGAGAAAAGATTTATCCAACATCTTGCATGTTTCAAGTGGATTTGTTTTAAATCCAAAATTTAATTACTAATTAGGTTGATATGTGTTGAGTTATTCTTGTGCCTGTCAATTAAATGGAAAACCTACCATAACAATAATTATCTAGTAATGACCTAAAAATCATTAAAGTTAAAATCCTAAAGATCCCTGAAATCAATTGAACTTTCTCCTTCTTTCACTTAAACCACCGATTTATTTTGCTCTATATTTGTTTTATAACCAATTTTTAGGTTTCATTTGTCATTTGGTAGCTCCTGTTTCAACTGTACAATTAAATAGTCCCAGTACATGGCAGGCTTGAAATAACTAACCCTTCAGGATACATGAAAATAACCTTTAGCCCAAAACCTGGTATTATGAGTCCTTTAGCCCAAAACCTGGTATTATGAGTAAGTTGTATGACAAAACAGACTCTTTCCCTGTTTGAAAGCATCATGGAGAAGACTTTTATAGATATATATGTGGGCCAGTGAATCTACATAATTGTATTCTGAGCCCCCAAGACCCTTTTTCTGACCCCACACCAAAGCTGCTGTATACAAGGTACTCTCCTACATACATGAGGTAAAAGGGCTGCACAGACCTCTATTTTCTCTGCCACTCTGTCCGAGAATGGAAGAACTACCAAGCTGCAGTTGGCAGATTTGTGTCTCTCTTCTGGGTGGTAGAAGTTGGGAAGAATTGGTGAGAAATCAACCTTTTGTGAGATTGCATCTATACTAACCACTGGCTTTCAAGCACATGGGATATCTGCTGTCTGAACTTGGGAGGAAGAGACAAGTCACTGCCTTAGATTAAATTTAAACCTAGAGCTTTAGGGCTAGGTTGTTCAGGATTGAGGCCATTTGCACCGTGGAAAGAGATCTGGGTATCTGGGGTGATAGTAAGTTGAATATGAGTCAGCAGTGTGCCCTGGCAGCCAAAAGGGCCAACCGTGTCCTGGGGTGCATCAAGCACAGCATAGCTAGCCAGTTGAGAGAGGTGATTGTCCCACTCTACACTGCACTGGTGCAGCCCCACCTCGAGTACTGTGTCCAGTTGTGGGTGCCTCCATTGTAAGAAGGACATAAAACTATTAGAGTGTGTCCAGAGGAGGGCAACCAAGACACTGAAAGGTCTTGAGGACAAGACTTAAGAGGAGTGGCTGAGGTCACTTGGGTTGTTCAGCTCGGAGAAGAGAACGCTGAGCTCTGTGACCTGAGGGTGACCTCATCACAGTCTACAACTTCCTCAAGGGGAACAGTGGAGGGGGAGGTGCTGATCTCTCTCTGGTGACCAGCGATAGGACACGAAGAAGTGGAATGAAGCTGCGTCATAGGAAGTTCAGATTGGACATTACAAAAAGATTCTTCACTGAGAGCACGGCTGGTCATTGGAACAGGCTCTCCAGGGAAGCGGTCATGGAACCAAGCCTGTCAGAGTTCAAGGAGCATCTGAATGATGCTCTTATTTATATGGTTTAGTGTTAGGTAGTCCTGCAAGGAGCAGGGAGTTGGACTCGATGATCCTTATGCGTCCCTTCCAATGTGAGATATTCTATGATTCTATGATTCTGACAAGTTTTGATGATTTATTGATTATGGTTGGTTGCTGAGATATGGATGTAGACGCTCCTTAGTAAAGGGCATTCAGAAAAGACAAGACAATGAAGATTACCACACTTTGGTTTTTAGTACCACCTGTGAGAATGCATCTGAAATTTCCGGTATAATTTTTTTTCCTTTTCTTTTCCTTTCTATTTTTAATAGAAGCCTATATCATCTATAAAGTCTTCCTGAAAACCAAAATTAAACTAAAACTGAGGAATGGCATGCAGAAACCTAGTATGATAAAGATATAGAGAACAAATCAGTCACCTAAAATTTCTTCTGAAAGATCTTGAGTGTGCCTTGCAGGTAATGTTCCTTTTGCCTTGAAAATGGAAAGCAAGCTAAACATCAAATTAGTGCACTACTTACTGTTGCTGTGCTGTTTTCTCATAGACTCAGGTCCTTGCACACGTGGTTCCAGCTGAGCTGGAAAGAAACAGAGAAATGTGTTGAACACACAGTAAATGCCAACAAATCGTTTGAAATTCGTGATGCTTGTTACTGATGCATGGTGAATAGGTACATGATCTGAAGACTGACATAAATATCATTGATAATGTACAATAGCAGAGGGGAGCAAGGCAGGCTGGGTTGGGTGGAGAGTGTTAGATTTTGGTGAGGGGAACAGGCTATGTGGAGATTCAATGTGACCAAACCATATGTGGTAGAGGCAGGACTGCTTTCCTGTAGAAATATTGCTGTATTTGACTCATATAGCCAAATCTTGGGTTATTTGCTCTGGAGTAGTAATCTAATCATTTGGAAATACAGGTTTGTATGTGTGCGTCCCACTGTTTTACATGTGGAGCTCAGACTTGTGTTTTCTGCCATAGAAGACTGGCCCTACAGGTCTTATGTGTTTTTTTCTCTCATCTTTCAGACTTATCAGAGAATATTGTCATGCAGAAGAACAACAAAAAAGAAACTTGCCAATTGCAGTATGAAATTACATTTTTCAAAAATAATTGTATATGCATAATTTGCAAAAGGAGCTGAGAATAGGCACTGTCTGAAGTGTGAATAAAAATCCTTGTACTCTAATCAGCATAGTCACTGAAGTTTTATTAAGATTTGGTTGCTGCGTGTCACATTTGGCTTCAAGAAAAAAACCATAAGTGAGCTTGTTAATTCGGTTTGTCCAGAGCTCCCCTTTTTTTTTTTTTTGCTTTGCCTTTTCTTCATGTCAAGGCTGTATATATCTTTACATTATTCTCTATTTTTTTTTTTTGAAACCTTTCTCTTAAATCACAATATAACAGAACCCATTTAGTGCCTACCGCTGTTTCACACTGAATAACAAGAAAATACTAATGGTTGAATCTTAAAAGTCTAAAATAGGAGGTCTTTTGAAATCTAAACCTCTGCATTTTCATTCCAGCCAGAGATGATGAAAAAGGATTGCCTCTCTTAATAATCTGAAGGAAAAAGGAGAGGTAGAAGGTTTTCAGAGAATAAATGACAGAGCACCTTTACAGTGATTCAAAATACTTTGCCTATAGAGAATTTTCAGTAGGCAAAAGCATAAGGCCAAACCTGGACTCACGTATTTTTCCAGGCAGAATTCATAAAACCTGTCATTTAAGTGAATGCTGGTAATAATTATGTTTGTGAGAGAGAAAAGAATAGTAAAAAGATCCATCTTGAAATCTATTTTAAAGGATATCATGAGCTGAGGTATACATAGTCTCTAGAAAACACAAAACCAAAAAATGAAAAAAAATCACAGAATCACAGAATCAATTAGGTTGGAAGAGACATCTGGGATGATCGAGTCTGTCCATTGCAAAACAAAGCAATTAGCAGAGGATGGTTTCGATCCATCGACCTCTGAATTATGGGCCCAGCATGCTTCCCCTGCGCCACTCTGCTGCCCCCAATATACTGCAGAATGAATTTTAATCAGTGTTTTTTTATACTAGAATTAGAATTTTACCCAGTTCTCAACTTTTCTTAGATGAAGAAATTATTTTGTTATTATTTTTAAAGTATACCATGCTTAGTAATATATGAGGGGGTACTATCTTAGCATATCTGAACACTAACCCTACTTAGAATACTGATGGCTTTCCTCCAGAATTTCAAAGATATGTTTTGTGTTTTAAAATTTGTTTGATTTTGCAAGGATTGTATGTAGGCTGCAATTTGTTCTGTAATAGTTTCAACTTTTTATTCAATTATTTTTTTGCACTTTAAATAGAAAATACGGTAATAAGGCAGTTGTTTTGTTGCTAGTGATTTCTGGGAGACGCGATATGGCTTCAGTAATTATGTTTTTTTTGACTGGTGGAATTAGTAAGAAGAGAGTTAAAATTAAATGAGATGAAAAATAATAAAATATTTATCAAGAGGAAAAAACTGCATGTGATTAGTAATTATTCTTTCTAGGATTATAGAAAATTGTAATTACAAAAAAAAAAAAAAAAGCAGCTTTACTGGTTTATAACAGTGAATGATCTTATCCAGAGCTTCTAATGTGATAATTTAATATATGACAAGTAATTTTTTGTCAAAAATGTTAAGAAAATGGACATACACTTTTTTTTTCTACAGATGTAGTAAGTGTACACATGTTGAAAGCTGGTCAGACCTATGTTAGGTTAGTCAGTAAAAATTATCATTATAGGTTAGTCAGTAAAAGTTATCAAGAACAGAAGCAAGATTCAAAAGCTTTCTTCAGGTATAATACAGCCTCACTGTGCAGCAAACGTTCATGTCTTGTCTCCTTAGATCAAGATCCATTTTTGCCTCCTGCCTAATACTGTTGTATGGCTCTTCATCATTGTTCCTGGGTAGAACAACCTGTCAGTCAGTTGAAAGTGTCCACTGCATTGATAATAGTATGCTGATTTATGATCCTTGTAATGTGAGTAGTCACCTTCTAAAAGAAATGTGGACAGAGCTTTTCATTTGAAAGTAGATTTAGTAATATTTATTTTGAACGTGTTACAGTTTAAAATCCCACATATCAGTGTTCTCATGAGTTAGGCATTTGTTTACATGGTTCCAATGGCTTTTTTCTTTTTCAGTTAAACAGATTCTTAATATCACTGGGATGAACAGTAAGCTAAAAAAAGCGTGGCTATACAGCTGCAACACTTTGTCTCTCAGCATAACTTCAGACTTGATTCATAATACAGTTGATTCCACAGAGACTCAAATGAAACTTTCTTTTTCAGTATAAATGTGCCTAACCAGTGTTTGGCAATCATTACTGGTGTGAATTATATTGATCGTAGATTCATAATCTCTCTGAACCTTTCCCTGAAAAATCATGTTTTTGTAGGGAGTATCTTAGAAACTTTAGAAGACTTATTCAGTCATTAAATCCTCATCACATGCACACATTTAATAGGAATTTTTTGTTGCTAATCTCAGCTCGGCAGACTTAGTCCTTCCCTTGTTGCCACTATAATTTATGTGTAATCATGATTTGACAACCTTAGTCTAATACTGCACTCCGTCTTCTAAGGAAGTTTAATACCTTCTGCTCTGTACACTCATAACATTTATCACTTGAACAATAGGTGTATATGACCCTGTTCAATTACCCTCCAATGTGTGCAAGGAGTTGCTTCAGTACAACCAGGTTCCCAACATTATATTTCAGTGCTGGTTTGCATCTGTTGACTTGCAGATAAGGTGTTGTTGCTCTTTTCAAATAGAGTTAATTTTTCAAAGAATTTGTTATGTCAGTGGGTTTTCTTATCTTGCTTTCTGATGATATGTTACCAACAATAAGTGAAAGACGACTGTATACCAATTGCCATGCTTTTTCAAGTCTACAAAGCCGATATAAATATTTATATCTCTCAGGAAGTGCAGCTGTGTCCTGAAACACACAGTGAGATATTTCTGACTACCAGACGGGCATTATGTATTCTTTGCCAGTTCCCACCTCTTCTGTTGTGGAAGGTTATCCCTGGCTAGCAGCTAAATGCCCACCCAGCTGCTCACTCACTCATCCCCCCCTCCTCAGTGGGACAGGGGAAGCAAATAGGGTGAAAAATCTCGTAGGCTGAGGTAAAGACAAGGAGATCGATTACCAATTACTGTCATGGGCAAAACAGATGACTTTGGGAAAATTAAATTTATTGGCAATTAAAATAGATTTGGGTATTGAGAAACAAGAAGACAAATATAAACCAAAACCTTTCCTCCTCCCTCTGCCCAGCTGAACTCGGACTTCTCCACCCCCAGCCCCAGTGGCACAGGGACGATGGGGCGGGTTAGCATCAGTCCACAGCAGTTTCTTGCTGCTGCTGCTTCCTTCTCACACTGTTACCCTGCTCCAGCGTGGACTCTCTCTGGGCTGCAACGTGAATACCTGCTACAGCTTCTGGTGTACCTCCTCCTCCTCTTCCGACCTTGATGTTATTTCTCACACTTTTTGTTTCTTTCTCCTCCCTCTGTGAGAAGTTTTTTGCCCTTTCTTAAATATGTTTTCCCAAAGGTGCCACCAGCTTGGTTGCTGGGCTCAACTGTGCCCTGTGATGGCTCGGTTGGAGCCGGCTGGAACCAGCCGTGTCTGGCATGGGACAGCCCTGGCCTCCCCTCACAGAGGCCGCCCTGCAGCCCCTGCTGCCAGTGCCTGGGCACTTGCATCAAATACAGCCATCATTGATAAATAGCAATGATCATAACAGTGTTGTAAAGGTTTAACTGTGAAGGGAATATTGACACCTGGGATGTATAACGATTCCTGATTAAGTTTGTTCTATGCTGCCCTGTTAATGCAATCTAAGGATAACTCTCACTTCTCATCGCTTGTACAGAGCAGAGTGGCTGACTGCCCCTGCTCCCAGGGCCTGTTTCCTATAGCAAGAGACCCTCACGGTCAGGCCCTCGCACCCCATCGGTTCCAAATAGCAGCAGCTTCTGCTCTAGCTGAACAAACTCCATGGTGATATTTTGGGAGACTGTTGACTCAGTCTGCTTTGCTGGTAAAGTCTTGTAATCATCTGAGGTTTCTAGAAGGGGGATCTATTGTTGTGTTCCTGTGTGCTTTCCCTAAGCAGTTGTTGCTGGCCAGCTTTGGAGACAAGGTGCTGGGTTTGGTGTATCTTTGGTCTGAACCAGTACGGCTGAATGCTCAAGTATACGTTTTACTGTTTCTTTGTTACCTCTCTGAGCTTTCTTATATGTATTCAAAAGGGAAAGAAGAATGTAGCTCTGTGATAAATAGCTTGGGAAATATCAGGAGACTACTGGAGCATTTGCATCTATATGTAACACTATGTTGAGTAAATATTTTTCTCCGTGGAAGATTGGATGTAAAGCCACTGGGCACTGCTAAGCCTGGGGGAGCTGTTAAAAAAATGTATAACGCGTAACTACTGGCAATGCTGGAGTGGCCAAGTATCACAGAATCACAGAATCAACCAGGTTGGAAGAGACCTCAAGGATCATTGAGTCCAACCATTGCCCTGACACCACCCTGTCAACTAGACCATGGCACTAAGTGCCATGTCCAGTCTTTTCTTAAACACATCCAGAGATGGTGACTCCACCACCTCCCATTCCAATGTCTAATAACCCTTTCTGAAAATAAATTCTTCCTAATGTCCAACCTGAACCTCCCCTGGAGAAGCTTGAGGCTGTGTCCTCTTGTCCTATCGCTAGTTGCCCGGGAGAAGAGGCCAACTCCCACTTCACTACAACCTCCCTTCAGGTAGTTGTAGACTGCAATAAGGTCACCTCGGAGCCTCCTCTTCTCCAGGCTAAACAACCCCAGCTCCCTCAGCCGTTCCTCATAGGTCAGACCCTCCAGACCCTTCACCAGCTTGGTCGCCCTCCTCTGGACTCGCTCCAACACTTCAACATCTTTCTTGAAGTGCGGGGCCCAGAACTGGACACAGTACTCAAGGTGCGGCCTCACCAGTGCCGAGTACAGAGGGACGATCACTTCCCTAGACTGGCTGGCTACACTATTCCTAATAGAAGCCAGGATGCCATTGGCCTTCTTGGCCACCTGGGCACACTGCTGGCTCATGTTTAGCCAGCTGTTGATCAGCACCCCCAGGTCTCTTTCCGCTGGGCCACTTTCTAACCAAAACGCTTTCTCTGTGTATCTTACACAGAGCATAGTGATTTTTTTAAGCATTGCTAAATCATCTTCCATGTGTGACTAAGCCGACACATGGTATTTGAGTCAAATTGCTGGAGGGGCATGGTACTACTCCACAGGAACAGCTGGGAGGAATCTGGCCCACACTGGGATGTAATATGCTTCTCCCACATTAAGCCGGACATCCCGCTTGTTCAAGCGTGTAGTCTACCTCTCTGGGCTCCATTTGCTATAGCCTGGAGCTGCAGGTGGTATGTGCTTGGAAGGGGGTGTGAACGGTGATCTGTGCCGCACAGGCGTCATGCAGAATGGTTTTTTGAAAGGAGAAGGTAATCAAACCTTATGCAGACTTCTCATATTGTCGTAAGTTCTTCCATAGATATACCATAGATGTATATATAATAACAGTGTAAGATAATACATAAGCCTGTAATATAATATAGTTGAGATCATCAACTATATATCATCAGCTATCATATAGTTGATATCAACATGACATAGTTGAGATAGGATAGAAAGAGAGCAGTAGTTTAGTATGTATCAACAGCTGTCACAGCTAGTTCATGTCTTCGTAGCATTTTTTAGACTAATCAATAATCTGATAATCAAGAAAGGTAAGATGAGTGGGGCAGAGAGGACTTGATTGTCTTGTTAGCCAATAAACATACTTTATACCATCTTTAGGTATAAGATATGTGTTTACATTATTTATATCAATTTTGTTATTAATCAAAGTAAAAATATTTTATTAAGACTTTTTAAAAAAACAGTAAAACATTGAAATGGTTTTCTGCCCATGAACCTGAGTTCAGGCAGAGGTCTTGCTACTTCTTGAAGATCAGTCATTGAACATCGTTAAGCTAGGTAAGATTTCTGCCTTAAAAACCCTTTCTTAATTTTTACATTTCTTTTTATTTAATTCTGTACCCACATTTTAATTACTTGCATGTGTTTCATAGCACAGTAGTACATAAATTTGCTATGTATCTATATTCCTTTACTCTTTATGTGTTCACTATATTTCATGACTGATTTATTAAGTAATTTTAAAAAGTCTAGTGTCTTTGGGGATGTTTTCTTCAACTTTTATGCTTTTTCTGCTGATATCTGGATGCCATTGTTGCCCTGTTGATTAGCTCAAATATGGAATAGATCCTGTAAGGATACCCTTAAATATACATACACTAAGATGCAGTTAATATGTAGGAGGAAATAAAGAGAGAATGAATGAGAGATTGAGAGAAAGGGGATCCTGCACAAAGAAAAGTATGTTTCATGGCAGAAAACAAAGTGACAAATCTGCCAATGTTAGGTTTCCCTAAAGCTAGCCTGTGATAACTGTTCTCAAGATTTTAATTTTTATTTTAATATTTGTCAGTAGTATTTATTGCAACTTGTTCAAATTTCTTAAACAAATATTAAAATATGCTGAAGAGGAATATTGTTGAAAAACACAGTTGGCAGACAAGATCATCTTAGATGATCTCAGTATTGCTCATTTCTTTTGGGTTGTCATCATTTAATACAATATGATTTTATTAAGTTTTTTATTAAGTTTCTATATTAATTAAAAGTTAAATATAGACCAATAAAGCCTTTTTGAGTCTTTATGAAAGAAGTGTATATTGAGCATGTAGAAGTGCCTTCCAGTTTGCTAATTCTTTCAGAGCAATGATTTGAGTAGGAAGTTTTGACCTTATCTTCTATTGAAAATACTCCTGGGCCAACGTGTATCCTTCACAAAATTGGGAACCAGCTAGAGGTCTGTTTGACATCTACCCAAATATATTTACTTCAATTCATTTTCTTGCTTGACTTCTCCAAAAGAAAAATGTCATCAGTCTTTGTGCCAGAGGAATAAGGAGATATTAGGGCTTTTCATCATCTTCCTGAGGTATCTAAAATAATAGCCCAATTGTCCTAAGTTGGTGAGAGCCTTAAGGGAGTGAAGAGAGAGAGACATTTGGAGTAGATGATTTATGCCCCTTTACATTTTTCCTTGCTTTTGGCTCAATACAGCACGTAAGTTAGGTGAAGTGAATATGAACTAAAGAAACCAACTACCAGCTACAAGAGCAGGGAAGCTACCTTCTCCTGTCTCTCAGGTCTCTGCAGCTGGAGCAGCAGATGTATTGTAAGAGGAACCAGCCACATCACTTTCATATTTACAGAGATTTCTTGGATCCTGAGGATACTCTCCTTTCCTGAATTCAAGAGTCTTTGCTGCTTTGTAGTTTTTTGAGTTAGGGGTAAAAATGAAACTAAAGAAGTGGAGTACCAAGAATCAATAGATCACTAGCAGGGCTATATCTCTTATCTGTAAAGGTCCTTTCAGCCAGCTCCTGGCTTAAATCAACTCAGTGTGAACAAAATATTTCTCAAGTTTTATTCGCTTTGTGTTTCAACGAATTTAAGTGTTGATTTAGTTTGTCCATTAATGCCAGTCAATGTGTGGGTATTGTTCTGTCATTTCAGGGTCATGTCTTGCAACTGGGTGTGGACTATACTAGAAGGTAGTTTAAACTGGAGGGCTGGACTTGAGTCACTGAAGTACATAAGTACATGCATCTGCTGATAGCAAATGGCCAGATAACAGCACACTATCATCCAAAACTGCAGCAGCAACATCAGAGTTTAACTCTTACTTATCTAAGTAAATTGGAATTCAAGCTTAAGTTGTGGCACAAGAGAGAATTTTGACAGTTACTTGTTTCAAAAAGCTGGAAAATCTTTGCTTCTCCCTTTATATTAAAAAAATGTATTAAATAACACCTAAGACTGGAAAGAATTGCTGCATGGTGAAGGAAGGCACTATTCCATGTTTCTCTGCAGACTTCCATGTGCCTGAGGTCTCTTTCTGTCTTCAGCTGTAGAGGAAGTCAGAAACAAATTACATTAGTAAGGCTCTGTAGGCATGAAAACATCAAGACATCAGAATAATATTCTGTTTTTTAAACTGTACATTCTCTTTATAGCTTAAGGTCAGCAGGTACTCACTTTATCTGCACATCATATGAGCCATTAACCACAGCTATTGTTGAATAAGCAATGACCAGTGTCTTTATACAATCAAGTGTGACATCCATCCTAAGAAGTACTTGATTCTGTCATTATTGATTTTACATAGTATCATGTAGTTTCCCTTCAAGAACACTACTAAAATCACAGTGGTAGATTTCAGAAATAATATATCCACTTAGCACACTTGCTGCTGACTTTGCCAATGTCTGATTAAAATGACTGCTGAGTTTTACTTTTAGTAATGACTTCTGATTGCAGTATTTTGCCACAAGCTGTACCAAATGAACACGAAAATTGTTGGCCAGGTTATCAGGTACTGCACGACTCTTGCCGATCTCAGTGTTGACATCTCTGGGACAATGAGTGAAATTAAATTTTCTCCCACCCTATCTGGTAAACAGAAAAAAATAGACTAGAAAGTACCATAACTTTTATCCAACAGTCAAGTACATCTCTTTGGTTCAGTATTAAATATAAATCCCTTTTGTGCACCATGGACCTTTCAAATTACATTTGTGAACACTTAATTGCTTTCTTCTCCTTATTACTAGCAGCTGCACTTTGTATCCTTTTATTTTAGTGACTTATAGCTCATGCCAAGGAGGCAACTGTTTGCAGGAGATAAAGTGCAGAGGCATAAACATTCAGGTCGCTGAATCTCTTGTGCACAAAACACTTCCTTTTCTGTTCCTCTGTTTTTAGATATTTTTAATATATTTTAAAGCAGGCAAGATGTTCATGTAAAAATGGAAATAAGCAAGCAAGCAAGCAAACAAACAAAACCTTGAAACATGGTTGTGATGAATACAGCTGAAGAGTTTAGCAAGTCAAAATGTGATTCTGAAGAAAATTGAGCTCTGCATTTTAAAAAGCTACTTCTTTTCCTAGGGTGAATAGAAGTTGTGTATTGCAACATTCACAAGAACTGCTGTGGGCTTATTTTAGTCTACGAATGATCAGTCTTTCTTAGAGTTTATTTTCTGGCAGTATGATTTACAAGAGCTCAATTTGGTGATTTTTTTATTACTGGTATACTTGTGCACTACTCTGAAGTACTGAATGGTCTTTCAGTTAGTCATAAAAATAAGCCCAGGGCTAAATAGTGGAACATATATTTCTAGGGACAAACATTTTGTTTGTGTGCAGAAATCTTTCATTTTAGCTGTGAAATTGGGGCAGGATGTGTGTGTTAATTTTCATTTATTGGAGTGCAACAAATTGTTAACTTTTTTCCTTTCAAACATTTGCCCTTTTTGATCTTCTATTTAGTCATCGTCAGCCAAGATTTAATGTGGGCTTGGTACTTTTGGTATTGGGGAAAACCTGTACATTACATCTTTCTCTTTAATCACAGCACTTATAAAATAAAAAAATAAATCAGATCCTTAGAGATTTTAAAATATATAAGATATTTATGATTTGTTGCATGGAATGAATGCACTGATACCCTGGCTCCTCCAGTGAGGGAGGTAGGGTGAAACGGAAAGGAGGATTGTAATAATTTCCTACTGTGTTCATTTAACTTTATGATGGTTCCTCTCAGGAGACCATGATGAAAAGATAAGAGACTAATGATCCATAAATTTAACAGAACCCAGAGTGAACAATCTTTCAGTCTGACAAAATTAATTAACACTAAAACACATTTTCTTGAGATATTCCTCGATTAGTGTGTATGTGTATGTGCGAAATCAAGCCCCAAGATAAGAACATTCCTTAACTTTTTGAGTTCATTTTTAGACTGCAACTTTAACCTTCCATATCTGACTCATTTCTGTTTTCACAATCTAAATTTGATATTTTTAATTTGTATTCATGCTTTGCTTTTCAAAAGTACAGCTGTCACTGATCATATTCATTACATAAAAATATTCACACCTCATACTTGATCTTTTCCTTGTATGTACTGTCACAACTACTTATTTAAGTGACAAAGTTAAGGTTTTTCTTTAATGATTCTTTTTATTCCGATTATCTTTCCAGCAGCAAGATAGCCAAGGTCTTGTATTTACTACAAACTTAAACCAATCTGTAACTCAAACATAGATCCTATATCAAGTTCCATCTCTGTACACACAACTTCAGTCCATGTATGGAGCAGTTTTTAAGTTGAGTTGAATGGCCTTGTCACCTACTATCTCACTGAATCTGCCATTTCATAGTGTGGACACCTTCACTAGTGCGTATGTGAGTATGCAGAGTTAAGTCCTCTGCAATCATCTCCGAAGGAGGTTAAATTTCCTTCCTCATAGTGAGTTACTGACACACGCCAGCATAGGTAGGCCAGCTGAAAGCACCAGAGTTGCACTGTTAAGACTGAGCTGGACAAGTACTTATGTATTAGTCTGCCCATAAATACAGGCTCACCCTATCTCATTCTGGTACATGCATCTGCATAAAACCGAAGTAACTATTAGGAACATTTGCTAAGATTATACCAATGCCTGTGCACAACAACGCAACTTGTAGTTGTACCACAAGTAATCATACCCATATTATCTTTAACTTAGATACTTCTGATAGTAACAAATTCTCAGGGGCTTGTGCTTTAGGTTTAGGCATATACAAGCTGAACTAAGTCTTGATTTATTCACAGGTGTCTCATTCACACTTGCCTAGCTATATTCAAGCTCTTTTATATGCCTGTACACGCTGAAGTCAGATTTCTGTTGGCACTACAGAATAGATCTGTGTTCTTTTTTACTCATGGTTTTGGGATTTTTTTACATCTTTCTCTCCACAGCAGAAAAAGTCCAACAAGTGATTGTAAAAGTTATGTATTATTATACAGCTGACAGATAGATACAAATTCCACAGGTGATAGAAATTGTGTAGCAATAGGGTTGACTGACTTAGGTTAACTTCATGAGTCAATAGGATAGTTATACATATGTTGTACAGTCTTCTGAAGTTTTTTCTGTTTTTTTTCTCTACCTACTGTGCTGCATGGCAGAAAACACAGGAAATTCTGGTTCTGTCCTTGCTTTCCTGCCTTCTTTTGCTGTTTCTAAGAAGTAACTTCTGTCAGAAAGAAGCAGTTAATTTTCGCTGTGTAAATTCGTAGTATCTTATCAATAATTTGCTTATTCTCCCATCACTTTTTAATGTGACAACACTCCATATATATGCTGGCAGCAGTGCTCTTCATAATCATCCCCTCTTCAGTAAAAGTCATTAAGTCTACATTGTCAAATTTTACCTTGATTACAAATATACACATTTTCCATGTTGCTAATATAAAATAAATGCCATGTATTTTTATTTGTAGCTCTAGCCAAAGTGGTTGACATTAAGGAACCATTAAGGAAACCTGAATCCCAGATCGTTATTCATTCAACAGTCAAAAAAACCCATCTGTGCATTAGATGTTATTAGCACATGCAGAATGCCAGATATAATGATCCCATTAAATCAGACTTGATTAATAGTTTATAAAGACTAAATTTATGTTATTTTTGGAAATATGGTTTATATTATCTTTTTGCATTACTTTTTTGGAAATACCAGTTCAGTGAAGCACAGCCTGAAGGCTTATACCTTGGGAGGTATATAGATTCCGTTGATTCTGGTCTGCTTCCACCTAGACCAGGAAGGTAGAAAGTCATTATACAGAGAAGACTAGATTTCTCCCAGCTACCATGTACAGAAATATGCTTTTATCACCCGGCCCTACATTAACTGTTCAGTATCCACAAAAGTGCCTCAAGGATTCAACAAAAGTTTTTATTTTCTCAATCTGGATGTCAAAAAAATAATGTGATTATGCTTATAGTTTTAGGAGTGCTGTATTAATTAAATCAAGGTAATCATAGACTTGCCTTCATTCCAGTTGTAGGGTTGGAATGAAAGAACTTCATTGCAAATGGACTTAGTCCAATGTTTTTTTTTTTTTGCTTCTGGACCTGCAACAGCTGAGACACTGTCTGTGTCAGGATCTTTGGTTTTCATTTGTTCTCACAGAATTCCTTAACCTGAAGCTCTTGTTTATGAGAGTGGTTACATTTCCAGGGCCAACAAGAATGAACGGAAAATATCCTGATTTTTCTCTGGGCTAAAACTGTCTTTGTCTTTACTGACCTAGCAATTCACTCGGTGACTTTCCAAGGCACCTTAGTTCTTGAGTGAGACGAGTTGCATAGAAAAAGTAAGGTCTCGGTGCCTGGTTTTGCTTTGCCAGCCTTAGTCAGTGCTACATCCTCTATTCTTCTAGCTACACAAGAGAGAAAAATCTTAAAGCCCTGTCCATCTTCGTTGTCAAGTCAGACTTACTCAGTTCACTGAAACCAATTAAACTTCTAGCAGTCAGAGCAATTCTGGGCTTCATTTGTAAGATTTACATTAACTGTTTCTTCCAGTTAGGACTGAAATTCCAAGACTTCAAATATAATTATTTTGGTGCATTGTATAAAGAAAAATAAAACTAGCAGGAAGCTTACAAGCAGGTGAAAATCAGCTATTTATTAGTTGTTTGTAAAAATCAGTAGAATGAATGTACATATGTTGTAGGGGCCTGGACCGTGGGAAAGTTATAGAGAGAACATACCAGTACACTGTTATGTAACAGCATGAGATAGCAAGAAAGCATAGGGATGTGGCTTGCTTAAGTTTATAGTAAGTATCCAATTAGAACAGTAGAGGTGGCACGCAGCCAGATTATGGACAATACTTGTAGCCAATAGCTTAGTGTGTGACCGTTACGTAAGAGTGTGTGTAGGTTATAAAAGGGTGTGTTAACCAAAATAAAGAAGCTACTAGAGCACCATATTGGTGTGCTGTAGTTCCTTCCTCGCGCGGACCCCAACATTATGGTGACCCCGACGTGATCGTTGCATCGGAGAAGGGGGACCAGACGAAAGATGCGAGGGTGACTGCTGTGCCGGCGGAGGTAAGCCGGGCCGTCCGAGAGAGACGGGGAAGCCGTCCGAGAGGCGGGGAAGCTGTCCGAGAGAGGCAGGAGGCCGTCCGAGAGAGACGGGGAAGCTGTCCGAGAGAGACAGGAGGCCGTCCGAGAGAGACGGGGAAGCTGTCCGAGAGAGACAGGAGGCCGTCCGAGAGAGACGGGGAAGCTGTCCGAGAGAGACAGGAGGCCGTCCGAGAGAGACGGGGAAGCCGTCTGAGAGGCGGGGAAGCTGTCTGAGAGGGGCAGGAGGCCGTCTGAGAGAGACGGGGAAGCCATCCGAGAGAGACGGGGAAGCTGTCCGAGAGAGACGAGAAGCCGTTCGAGAGAGACGGGGAATTGTAGGTCTACGTGATTAACGGCAGGATGGAGGGTGCAGTATCTGCACTGGAAAAGGCGGAGGTGGAATGTATTCTGCAGATAGCCGCGCAAACTGAGATTAAGATAAAAAGAAAAGAAGTAGAAACTTTGCTGGAATGGGGCCATCAAAGAGGTTTTCTAAAAACCACCGATCAGTTGTTTTCTGCAGCTTGATGGGACGACCTAGGACAAGAACTTTTGAAATTAGTCACGGTGGGAGATAAAAAGGCTAGAAAGCTAATTAAATCTTGGAAGAAAGTGAGGGATATGCTGGAGGCTATGTCCTCTGAGGTGAAAGTGCGATCTGCTCTCAAAAAAGCACTAATACCAGAAGAAAAAGAGCAGTTACTGGCGTACCCTGTAGAGGCAGCCCCTCCCTACGAGAACTTTCCGATATGCCCCCCCCCCCTCCCCCCGCCGGTTCGGTGCCCTCCACCGCCCCCCCCTTCCCCCCCCACTGGCTCGGTGCCAGCTGTTTACCCTGCGATTGAGGAAGAGTTTTGTGGTGGAGAATCAACAGCCCCGTTAGCCCCGTTAATGCCTTATGCAGTGGGGCCGGAGGTGACATCTGGGGTCTCGGTACCCCCTCTGGAGGCTGCCGGAGGCAAACAGCCACCGGTGAATCCTGAAACTGTACCCCTCCCCATGGAAGTAGAAACAAATGAGTCAGACGCCGCTCCCGAAGCGGACAGTAACGCGCCGTTGCGAGAGTTGCTGCAGCGACAAGAACAGCAAATGCAGGAACTATTGAAAAGAATGGGGAGGCTAGATGGAGGAGCTCGTGAAACATCGCGGCAACTCTCTTACAATGAAGCCTCGCAGGCGATATCTGGCGGGTTAGAGGCTCTTGGACAGGCTATCGAGAAGCAGGAAGCTCCTCCAGCAGAACCGGAACTTACTCCGGCAGAGCTAAAGCACAAAGAGGAAACAATCCGGAAGTGGACACCTGCCGGATTGTGAATACCTCCTACTTCAGTATCCACAAGACCTGGGAGAAGAAAATTATGCACGGGGCTTGGACAAAGAATTCAGAACCCCTGCTAAATCACTCTGGTGGATGCTTTGATAACAAAGACATCTTCCTTCAGAATCCCCACAGGCAAAATTAACAGAGGCTCGACAATCTCATCAATTTCTTCACCAATCTGCAGCAGCATTGAGATCGCAATTCCAATTGACAAAGACTGATGCAAGGGTGATTATAGCTTCTTGCCCCGATTGTGCTAGAATACCTGTGTTACAGATTGCGGGAGCAAATCCCAGGGGACTCCAACCCAGACAGATTTGGCAAACAGACATCACCAAATATGCTGCCTTTGGCCGACTCAAATATATCCATGTATCAATTGACACCTGCTCCGGTCACATGTGGGCTACAGCCCTGACCTCCATGACAGCTAAGGCTGTTGGCGCATCGCACATTAAAAGAGCATTTAGAAATTATTGGAAAACAGGGGGAGATGGGACCACAGGATGCACTACACAAAACATTGTTTGTATTAAATTGGCTAAACCCTAAGCAGAACTCGCAAACACCACCTGCCGTAACTCACGGGCAGGGAAATCAAAAAGACTTCAGTAATACAAACATACCAGTAAGGGTATTTATCCCAGAATCAGGCACTTGGGAAGGGCCAAAGCAATTAATAACCTGGGGCAGAGGGTATGCTTGTGTCTCCACAGGAAATAACTGCCAATGGGTTCTGGCCAAATGGGTGAAGCCGTGGCTAGATGAACCAGCCGACGCTACAGGACCAGACAACTCTAACACCAGAGGCCTTGAGGAGGTGTGATCACCGCCTTGCATGTATCATCTGGCCGTGACTCCAGAATCTGAATCCAGAACAGAAGATGCGGGAACATCATGGGTTTTTTTGGACGAACTGGTTGGGTGGTCTGGGAATTGGAGGGTGGATAGCCAGCCTAGCGAAAGGCTTGGCGCAAGTATTGCTATTCATTTTGTATTGGTATTCTGTACTATAAAAGGTTTTGCAGGGAATGATATCAAGAACCATTGCCATTTATATTAAGAAAGAAAGGGGGAGATGTAGGGGCCTGGACCGTGGGAAAGTTATAGAGAGAACATACCAGTACACTGTTATGTAACAGCATGAGATAGCAAGAAAGCATAGGGATGTGGCTTGCTTAAGTTTATAGTAAGTATCCAATTAGAACAGTAGAGGTGGCACGCAGCCAGATTATGGACAATACTTGTAGCCAATAGCTTAGTGTGTGACCGTTACGTAAGAGTGTGTGTAGGTTATAAAAGGGTGTGTTAACCAAAATAAAGAAGCTACTAGAGCACCATATTGGTGTGCTGTAGTTCCTTCCTCACGCGGACCCCAACAATATGTTTTCCTTAAAACTTAAAATTATTTATTTTATGATGCTCCTAGCAAATATTCTGTTTTGGGTTTTTAAGGAAGAAGTGTTGGTGTTTTTACTTGTGTTGGTGTTTTGGTTGATTTATTGTGTTTTGTCCTGAAGTCTATGGTTACTGATATACTTTTTGATACTTACAGACGGCACTTGCATATAGTAGGCCTTGTTGATGAATATTCTGGGATAGTTAATGAGAGGCAGAAAAATTCTATTCTGTAGTTCAAAATTCTGTGTTAGATTGACAGTTGTTTTCTACTTTTAATGACTAGTGTTTCAGATATTGAACACACAATCGTATGAATGGCCATTTGTACATGTGTGTGTACGTACTACATGTGCATACATGCATGAGGAGTGTGCATAGCTTTAAGATCTCTAGAGGAAAGATAATATAGTAAACAGGTAAAATCTCTATTAAGTAATGCTTTATTTCATGGATTGATCTGAAGGATTAACATTTCAAAGAACTCAGTTCTTCTAATCACAATGGGGAACATTTTTTTTTATTCTAGCAGTAGAAGGAATTGTAGTTCCTGGGTTTGGGAAATTACAGTTAATCTATATTCTGTTTCTTCAAAAGAAATCTTGATCTTTACCTTCAAGCTTAAACAACACAAAAAAATTATATCTTTCCTCATTTTAGAGGATCTTCAACCTCAAACAGCTGAAGACATCTCTCAGTGTTTTTTCAAATCGTAACTTCGTCTCCAAATGTTGAAAATCCTTGTATTCCAAAGGAAATCCCATTTTTGTATCATATTCCAAAAATGTTTTTCCTTGTCTAGCTGTCTACTACAGCTTGCTATTTGCCTGGAAGAAGCTGCTGTTAAGAACTGATGCAAATTTAAACAAAGATGCAGTTCATACAAACAGTAGATGGACGTTCTCATCAAGAGGAAAGATTGACTGTTTCAGCAGGCAACATGCCCCTGACTGTTTTAAGCACAGGCCCTTCAGGAGAATGCTTAGTTTTGCTCACTGAACCACAAAATTAAAGTACTATGGAAGAAATCCAGACATACAACAATGCCAAAATATGTATCACATTATACTGAAAGGCTTCAAAATCACTGTATTTACGCAAGGGTATTACAGAGAGAATAAATGAAAATTTTATGGTCTAAGAAAAGAAACACAATTTTAGTTAACTAGCATTTTTCTACTGCTCTAAAGCTTTTAATGGGAGCAGGGGGAATTTGCACTCAGTGAAGGAGATCAGTGAAATGATAATTTGTCTTTGAATGGAGTACTTTTATCCCATTAATTTCTGCCATTATGGTGTGAGATAAGATGTAAGCCAGTGACTAACTGAAAATTAAGGCCCCAAAAAAGAGACAACGAAACAAAAGAATAGCTTATGCAGTATTATACAAAGCATATGTTAAAATTAATTTTTACTCAACCTTTTATTGTAGCCACTTTTAACCTCAATTCTTTTTACACTTAATCACGCCTGCTTCTGCTATACTTAAATATATTCATTTCACTCATCAGATCTCTTTTTAAGGATATATGATTAAAATCCTTTCTTTTTGCAGTTAAGAGGAGAAAAAGGGCATTGTAGTGGAGATATGCCTTAAGTGAATGTATGGCATTGAAAGCCTTCCTTCTTAATATATTGCAAACGACGGAATCATTTAGTGTATTACAGAAAAAGCATAAGAGAATACTTTAGCTTGTGTTATTTGCCAATTTAACCTGGCATTGTATACTGACTTCTACTATCCTTTCTCAAAGAAGTGTAATCACTGAGATGTTTTGAAAGTACTTTTCAGGGTAACATGAAAAAAGGAAAGGATCATAGATGTGTGTTGGCAGTAAGAATTTCCAGAGTTCAAGGCATTTCATTCAATCCATTGCACTGAAGCTGGATCATGTAAAACTACCATATGCTTGTCTAATCTCTTCTTAAAAACAGTGAAGAATCGTTCATCACATCCTTGGGTAGCCTGATGAAGTGCTTCATTACTCTTCATTAGAACATTTTTACTGCTCTAAACCTAAAGTCTTTGTTGAATTCTTCTTGTCCTTCCCCTTATGTATATGGAGAATAAATGATAATCTCCCTTTTTATAACTGCTTTTTAAGTAATGGAAGACAGTTATGTTTTCTACTAGCCAGCCTGTTCTTTTTTTAAATACATTTCTACTTTTTCTTGTAAGTCATGTTTTCTAAACCCCTTTGCATCTCTGTATTTTCTCCAGTTCTCCTCTCTGAACTCTGCAGCTTGCTAGCATCATTCTTAAGAGAAAGTTATCCAAAATGAGCCTGAATCCTCCAACTAGGGACCCCATGCTACCAGTAAACAGGGCAAAGATAGGTACCTCTCTTGTCCTATGTAGGACCTCCTGGCAGACATCCTGAAGTGAGATCTATCTTTACAACAGCAAAGCCTTATGAATTTATAGTATGCCTCTGACCTTTTTATGCCCTTAATATATTTTCTGCCTGGCTGATTTTTCCCCACTGGGAATGATGCATTCAGTTGTGTCGTGGCTGTTACCTTCCTTGAGTACTTTCCACTAGTCTTTTTGAATTGATCTTGTTGAACAATCTAGTTAAGACTGTCCAGTTAAGTTGCTCAGTAGCTATGCCTTGAAAAAGCAAGAGCTATGATTTACTAATCCTTTGGAGATCGCAAGTAAATCTTTTCATCTGAGAAGCTGAACAAACTCGGTCTGAGTTTTTGAAGGTCCATCCCAGCTTCTTGCCACAATTCCACCAGCAGATTGTCATTGCTTCACTTCTTTTTATAGTCTGGCAGATCAAGACTCTACATAAAGACTCCAGGCACTATTGCAATGAAAACATTGGGAAAAAGAAAATACTGTAGAATAAATTAGGTTCCCCAGTTCTATGTTCTCCAGGTTCCTTCAGGGTTTGTTCTCAACTGCAACCTGAAAAATTCATTCTTAAAGAGTGATCATTATTCATGGATTCTCTGGGCAGAATCTCCATCTGCTCACCAGATCTTCCCACTGAGATTGTTAGTTAGCTAAAATACATAATACCATCGTCTCCCTCCTCATGTTGTAAGAGGGTTATATTTAATGTTCACTGGCAGAAAAGGTGATGGTAGACTTAAGTTCAAGGCAGAATTGAGTACCAGGAGCCATATGGCTGTGCAAGTGAACCACTTCTATCAGGAAAATGCACCTTGCTTGCATGCAGTCAGAAGGCAAAACAAAACCAAGAGGCTTTCCTGTCCTTTCCTCAGCCTTTCAGTCTTCTTTTCCTCTGCTGGAGTTGCCTGTTGCTCCAGTTTTGCAGGCTGATGAGCTCACTATATGTGTCTCCACCTTCTAAGAGAGAGGGCATAAACTTCTAGCAGAGTCTGCAGCTTAAGCAGGAGCCAGAAAACTATTTAAAATTGATAATGAAAAGGATAAATGTATGATCACTTGTTGAAATGATAATCAGGAAATGTTATTAACACTGATGTTTATTATCACTAAAGCCAAGTCAAATCAACTTTTAAACTTATAATTAAATTTGTATTTAAATTATTTTCTGAATCTGAACTGTGTATTAGTTAGGAATCCCTTGGAGATTCCCAAGCTAAATATATATCTAAGGGACCCAGAGCAGAGAGATGTGCAAACAGTACTGCTGCAAGGAACATGGACCACTCAGATCTGTAGAGTTTATGGAGTGATATCCAGAGCAGGCTTTTCAGGAAAAATGTGCACGTGCAGTTAAAAATCTGACTTGTATCGCTGTATGCCAAGAGACTGAAGCCATAATATGGGTTTTATAAGTAAAGCCATTTGTGTGCAGGATCAACTTTAAATGAATCATTTGTTTCTTCTGAAGAAGAAACATAATGATTACGAAATCATTAACACAATCTTGGAAAGGAGTTTATTTTATTTTGTTTTGTTTTGTTTCCCTCCAACAGTTAGTAAATATCCTCATGAAGTATAATTTCCAGAAAAACAACTGAAAGGAGACTAGACAAGAAAAGAGAAAGAATTTTTCTTTTCATAGCAGTAAAAACAGTAATAATATAATGCTAATTTCAGAAATTTTCTATGAGAGGTTTTCAAACACTAGGGAATCTCTGATGTCACTTTGACTAATAAGGTATGCATTACAACTACTTTTCCCTAAAAATACCTGCTAATTTTATTTTGATTGTACACCTATAATTAAAAAATCTTTAAAAAGTGAACTGCTCATAGGGAAAGTAATTGGAGGGAATCTTACGCTTTTTCTTTTCGTAAGTGAGAAAAGAACATTAGCCTTATTAAATGCTCTACACTGAATTTCAAAGCACTTTACAAATTATCCTACTATTAGGTTAATTCTTATATTCAGTATTAATTGTCTGGGAATTAGAATCCTCTGGAAGAAGAAGTAAGGGGAGAGAACCAAGGCAAAGAGATTATACTGCAGAACCCTGTGTTGTAAGGCAGAGAATAGTGTGACTTCTTTTTGGTGGCGGTAGCACACATGGTTCACCCACAGTTATATTAAAACAAAAAGGCAGAGCTTGTAGGCTGCTTGTTCTACAGCATATAGTTCAATGTACTTTATTAGGCTCTCTGATATGGCTTAGTCTTTCTAAGTCATCTCTTTGGTTCTGATCCTCAGAAACAGGTGAGAGGAGGAGAGGCACTATAAGAGGACGCTGGTCTGTAAAGGTGTTCCTTTTGTAGCCATGTCCACTGGGGAAATCTCAAATCTTTCAGTCACAAGAGTTAGCTTTTTATTTGCACTGTGCACCAGCTGCAAACTGTGACAGTGAAACATTTCTATAAGTTCTTTGTTTGAATGTCTTGGTCCACCTCTTGTTTAACCTCACTGCATCTCTACGAGGTCACGGAAGTAGCAAAGCACAGTATTTGTTCTTAGCCAGGCCAGCCCCAATAGAAAAAAAAAATGGTGCACAAAACAAGTGACCAGGGTGATTCTCAGCATCTTCCAGGGAGCACCAGTTCCTTTGGCACTATGGAGAAGGAGAGCAGACTGACTAATGGAAAAGATTATTACAGATTCAATTACCATGATGCCTTACAGTACATCCAACTTCTGTCTCCCTGCTGCTGATAAATCAGAAAGGTTAAGGCGTGGGATCTTCTTGTGTATTGCCTTGTGTGTCCTCCCTTCTTTTCAGGACCTGCTTTCCGTTTATTTCTCTTATCTGATGAAACAGCTGGGTACAATAACCTACAAGCATAGCAAAATTAAAGACAAAGGGCCATTAAGGAAAAAAAATAACAGCAAAATAAGAAGAAAAAAATACCAAACCACAAATCCTATACTAAAATAATTGTTCTTAATGCTTTGATATAATAACTACGATTTGTTAATCACTTAGGATTAAGAAAAAACATGTTCCATGTCTTAAGAAAAAGTTCATGGTAAGCCAAATAGAGTTGTAAATATACGAGTACATTGTTACAGTGAATTATGTTATATCTGCTTTAATGTTTTTCAAACAATCAGGAAGAGAGACACTTTACTTACATCTCTTCCTGTTCTCTTAAAACAAAAAGACAACTCAAAAAGAAAAGACAGAACCAAGAAGTCTCTCTTTCTTCAAAAATAATAATGTCACAATTATATAACTGGAAGATAAACTTACACTGTGCGGATAAAAGTTGAGGTGGGTATGGGTGTCAAGCTAAAATTTATGCAATCAAGATCATATATAGTTATAATTTATGATTCCACTTACTCTTTGCTAGTAATGCTCTTTGTCCATAATATTGTCTCACAAGACCTGTCAACAATTAGTTTTGCCAACATAAATCCTTCCTACTTCTACTACAGCTTAATTCACAAATGTACGTAGTCCATTATCTGTGGTCATCTCCTATGGACAGAAGCTGTTTTCATCACGACATTTTTCTTTCCCTTTTATGCCCATTAGCTTATTACTATAACAGGAAAGTTAAAAGATGGCAATATGCCAAAAATACCAATAAGTACCTGGAAAATAAAAATAGTATTTAAATATTGACTGCCGACACCATCCTGGGCTACTTTAGGATAAGTGTTGACAGCAGGTCAGAGTTCGTGATCATTCTATGCTACTCAGCCCTGATGAGACATGTCTTGTGTGCTGGCTCCAGTTCTGGGCTCCCCAGTACAAGTAAGATGTAGGCTTTCTGGATCAAGTCCAGCGATGGGCCATAAAGATAATTAAGGTATTGGATGATGTCTCATATAAGGAGAGGCTGAGAAAGATGGGGTTGCTCAGCCTGCAGAAAAGAAGGCTCGGGGGGATCTGAGTAATGTGTATAAATGCCTGATGGAAGGGTAGGAAAGGAGAGAGTCAGGTTCTTCTTGGTGGTGCCTGGTGAGAGGACAAGAGGTAAAGAGCAAAAATTGAAATACAGTAAATTCCATTTAAAAAAAATGAGTGATCATAATGAGCCTTCATAATCTCAACCTAATGAGATGTGAGAGTGATCCAACACTGGAAGACATTGCCCTGAAAGGCTGTGTAGTCTCCATCCTTGGAGGTATACAAATCCCAACTGGACATGGCCCTGAGCAACCTGCTCTAGCTGACCCTGCTTTGAGTAGGGGATTGTGCTAGTCAATCTTTAGAGGTCCTTTCCAACCTCAATAGTTCTGCGATTGGTTCTGTGATTCTATAGATAAATAATTTTTGCCCTTGTGGCCAGGAAGGCCAATGGTATCCTGGGGTGCATTAGGAAGAGTGTGTCCAGCAGGATGAGGGAGGTTATCCTCCCCCTCTACACTGCCTTAGTGAGGCCACATCTGGAGTACTGTGTCCAGTTCTGGGTCCCCCAGTTCAAGAAAGACAAGGAACTACTGGAGAGAGTCCAGTGGAGGGCTACAAAGATCATTAGAGGACTGGAGCATCTCTCTTATAGGAGAGACTGAGAGAGTTGGGTCTGTTTAGCCTGGAGAAGAGAAGACTGAGGGGGGATCTTATCAATACGTACAAATACCTTAGGGATGAGTGTCAAGAGGATGGAGCCAGACTCTTCTCAGTGGTGCCCAGCGACGGAACAAGGGGCAACGAGGACAAACTGAAACACAGGAAGTTCCATCTGAATATGAGGGAAAATCTTTACTTTGAGCATGACAGAACACTGGAACAGGCTTCCCAGGAAGGTTGTAGAGTCTTCTTCTCTGGAGATACTCAAAACTTGCCTAGATGCGACCCTGTGCAACGTGCTCTAGGTGAACCTGCTTTGGCAGGGGGTTGGACTAGATGATCTCTAGAGATCCCTTCCAACCCTAACCATTCTGTGATTCTGTGATTTTTACTTTTTTTCCATAGGAAAAACCTTTCTCTCTGTTTCTGTTTCATAAATTAATATTACTTTAAAGAGTAGAAATTGATGAAAACATATACTTAACTTCTTAAAGAAGTATAAATATTCTACTTCATTATCTTTTATTCTAAAGATTTAAAACTGCTCAAAAATTGGACTTAAGTGGGATTGGTCTAAAATATATCTGCTGTGAACAGCTCAGTACTCACAGTAGACCTCTACAGAAACTCAAGAAATGCAGGGCAAGTCCTTCTGTACTTTACATATTACCCTGATAGCAGCAGGATGAGCTGGTTCTTATTCCTAAAACTAACATATGTAGTCTTCAAAATTGTTTCTGGTTTTTGAGGGGTTTGTTTGTTTGTTTATTTCTTTTTTTTTTTAAATAATATTTTTTCATCTCCCTGGAAGAATGATTGTTTTTTCTGTTTGTTTAGCTCTTGTTATCTTACTTTGCTCTTGCTGTTACCTTTGGAATACAAATTTGGAGCGAAGGAAGTGAGTTTCACTTCACTTAACTGTAGCAAACATATTTAGATGTAGCTTTCTGCTGTCCTCTTAGGTAATGGTCTGGCATCCATTTCATGATCTAGCAAGGGGCAGATATACCCTGAGTCCTGTGTCAGCTCTGTCAGCCCTGTGCAGATACCTTAGATACCAATATTTCACTATAATAAAGTGGAATGCTAATATCAATTACATTTTTTATCGTGTAGGACTACAGCCATATTTGTCTTTTGGCCTTAGCCTTTTTAAACATTTTTCTTTAAGCTCTTCTGTGTCATTTTGAATCTCTCTTTTATGTGATGTAAAGGTATAATGTCTTTCAAAAGATATAGAAATAAGGTATGTACAAATAAGGTCAGAAATTTCACACAGCAAAAGATTAAGTAATTACTTTCTTTATGAAGGCTATCACATCAAGCTGACATCAGACACTTTAGAACAGGACCTTATTTCATCATGCTGTGTTCTGCTTACTTATTTCAAGCTAGAACTATTGTACCCCTTAATTTAGCTGGCATAATGCACATAAATACTGAAGCATAAACATTTTGTGATGTAAGTTAGCTAGTATGAAATCTGTACAAATATAGAACTAAAGCAGGGCCTGAATGGCCTGACTTAATATCCCCCCCCCCTAGCTTTTGCACTGCTTACACAGATGACAGGGAGCAGAGCTCTGATTCACAGTCTGTCTTGTGGGCTATACCAGTGGCTCCCAAAAACATATCACCTCTTTGCTGAGCTGGTGGGAAAATCGCAGCTGATCCTGTAATAACGGTACTGCAAAAGGAGCAAAGCTTTCACTAGACTGGAAATGAGTTCATTGCTAATGAAAAAAAAGGATAAAGTTTATCTGGAGGAGGCTTTTAGGAAGAAGACATTTTTTTTCAAAGTTTGGGTGTGGAAGGTGTGATCCTGTGGCAAGTGGACACAGAGTTGCTCCCTCTTGTGCTGAACAGCATTACGTTTGTTGGTATTTGTTCTATTTATACTCACGTATTCAAAATGCTGCAGTATTTTACAAGAATACTCACATTTATTAGAGAGCTGAGGCCATTACATAAAAAAAATCAATGAGATGGAAATGAGGATAGTGCATATTTATAATAAATGTGGTTTTGTGTGTGTGTATGTAAAATAACAGAGTTAAAAAGTTAGATTTTACCACAGACCTGCTAAGGGAGCAGATGCTGCCCCTACTGTAAGCTCCTGTTCTGTGTGCGACTTCAGAAAGTAGAATGCAGGAAGCTAGTGCTGATCCTGAGCTGTGCATCAGCACTGCTCCTGCAGTTTGATACAGCACCATCAGCTCCTTCAGGAACCACACTGGGAATTCGAACCAACCATGTTAACACCTGATCATATTCATTGTGGTATACTGTATGGTACAACAGTCAGCTTTTTAGTTGTGTTAAGCCCTGGCCACCAGTTGGTGGCTGGGACCTGTTTCCAGACTACCGTTTTCTTTAAACAGTTTTGGTCGAGCTCCTGGCCATCTTCCTGTGTTCTTCTTAGGACACTGAGCCTCTTTGGGAGATACTGTGGAGACACAGCTGTTCCATTACTGTTGCATACAGAGTCAAATGGGATCACTTTTGAACATGATCTATTTGAATAGAAATTATGCTTAAGTGTGGAATAGCTTTCTTTAGTATAAACTACCAACAACTGAAACAGTAGATTTGTTTTTAAGTATTTATGTTTCTCAATACTTGGAAACTTGGATAGTTTATGCTCATGCTTTGATACTTCCAGTAAGGCTTTCTGATAACTCCAAAAGAAATATATCAACAAAATTTTAGAGGACACAGCAAAGTTTCCCAGTGTCTCATTTTATTTAGATTTCATGAAAATACTGTAGAAGTTACATGAAGATCAAGAAGGTCAGAATTGGCTTTGGAATCTAGAAATATGTATTTCATGAAGATTATTTTTATACAGAAAAAACTTCTTTACTTTGAGGGTGACAGGGAGGTTGTAGAGTCTCCTTCTCTGGAGATATTCAACACCTGCCTGGATGGGACCCTGTGTAACATGCTCAAGGTGAACCTGCTTTGGCAGCGAGTTGGACTAGATGATCTCCAGAGGTTCCTTCCAACCTTTACCATTCTGTGACTCTGTATTGAAAAGCTTTGCTGATTTTAAATGTTACATTGTCCTAGAGGCAAAGAAATAGTAAATCTACCTCAGCCCTTTTTTTAAAGAAGATAATACAAGGCTAGCTATCTTTGAAGTGTACTTTCTTTGATTTGTAACAAAAGATTTGTAACAAAACTAATAGAAAGCTGAGAGCAAAATAAAAACATAACTGTGCAAATTTGGCCAGAAAAGTTTCTGAATAAATAAAATAATAAAACAACTTCAGCAATTTGACCTGATGAGGATAAAGTTTAGGGATTTTAGTAAATCTTAGCAATGGATACAATCTTTCTTTCATTCCAGGAAAGCTGTAAAAGCAGGTCCCATCACAGGCTACTCTGCTAATAAAGTGCACTTGTGATAAGAAGTTCATTATACAAAAGGTGGTTACTAGCCATAGGACTGATTTAAAAGAAAGTAATTTTTCCTCTCTGTACTCATAAGCAAGATTTTGACATGTAAGTCAATCCTTTTACTCCCACACTTACACTGAGATAAAGTGAGAAACAGAGTTATGGATGAACCCCTTGTTCCCAGTACTCAATAGTATGGTCATCTTGAAACCTAAATCAAGGTACCTGACTGTATAGGGCACTGTATAGGGCAGTATATAGGGTACTGACTGTACCCCTATAGGGTAGTAGAGTCCCTTAAGGTGTGGATGGCTAACTTCTGGGTACTGCAGTGCTGAAATCTCGATGGCCAAGTTTCTCCTGGAGCTCACTTCCAGTTTCTAGCTTGATCTATTTACTTGTATGAAAGCTGTACTCTTCACTAAGGTTTTATCTACAGCTAACACCTCAGGCTGAGATCAACTCTGGCCTAACTTCACAGGAAAAGAGACAAAGTGTGGGCAATGTGGCTTGATTATAATATAACTGTATTAAAACAACACAGAGAAGGTCATACTGTGAGGACCATCTTTCTTTCCTTAATTATTATCATGTTGTGAGGAATGGAGGACAGCAGCCCTGACTCAATCAGTGAACTCTCTTCGAACAGATACCAAAATGAGGGCTAAAGGGGAACATTTTTTCTCTGCTGATATGATGTGATCATGGAGCCTTGAGAGACTTCTACTAACTTTGTATTCATCTATGGCTTACTAGAGGACTAGATTTCTCCTCTGGGAATGTACCTGCACTGGATTTCAGTCACAATTTGAACATAACTTTCTCCACCTACCTGCTCACTGCTCTGGTATAGTAAAAGTGGAAAAACATGCACTATCCTAATCACTCTGCCATGGGTGAAAATTACAGCTTGAGTCTGGTGGACAGAGAGGAAGTTTAACTATGCCCAAAGAAATCATAAAGCCTAATTCTGGTGTCATGTGAGCCTTACGATGGACAAAAAACCTATACCATTCTCATACTTTTTGGAACATCAAATGTATATCAAAAGTTTTGATACACATCAGTTGCAAGATGGACAGGTTTCATAATTTCCACTCTGCTCTCAGTTCTCATTCATAATAGGAATATTTGTTACTGCTAGCCTGTACCAAGAGAGAAGCAGAGTATAAATACTGTTCTTGGTGAATTGTCTTTTCCCGTTTATATCAATCAGACACAGTGCTAATAACCTGGCCTCTGTCTTCCCTCTTGTTCTCCCTTTCATATAACCCTTTCAACTTCAAGAGAAGCCAGGGCAGAGTCCTTCTGTGAAGCAGAGATTTGTTTAACAGAACATGTGTGAAATCTGGGGAACAAATACCCCAAACAATTAACCTGTCATCAGCGATTACCTCCAGCATATGTCCTCTCTCTCCTTGATAGAGCAGGGATTGTGGGGTGCTTTTCTCTCAGGGTCCCTACTGCATGCAGTTCAAACTAATCCAAATATTTCAGTATGTGGTTTTCTGCTAATAATCCCTACTGTATAGCTGGATGCTTACAGAGATTCCTTTTGAATCTCTAATTTCTGTGTTTTTTTTTTTTTTGCTAATTTAGCTATATATATGTTTAGGCATAAACATTAACTGTAACTATCTGATTACTAAACTCAGGCAAACCAATAAAAGAAAATCTCATTATTTCTTTCCATACTTCACAATCAACAAATAGAATTTTTTTACATATTTGTAACTTTTCACCAAAATTTTCAGCATCTCTCTGTCAATGACTAAGATGTTTAGGTCAGCATGATCAAGGTTTGGTCCTATTGTTCTGTAAATAGGAGAAAGTGAAGGATACTTAAACATTTTTTTTCTTTGGCCTGCAGACAACGTCTGTCTTCTTTCTTCTACAAATTTAATGAACGTCTAATGAAGACATGGCCTTGGAGTCCAAACTATGAGCAGCCCAGAAGAAATCTTAGACTACAGCAAGCACTAGGATCTAAAAAGAGATAAACGTACTTTTAAGTTCCCTTTGTAGTGGTAAAACTGGCAGCTCTGCTCTGTCTCTTTTACTAAGAAACTTTGCTCCCTAAAAGCAAAAACTATTTGTCTGATATCAAATTATTGGTAAATCTGAAATGAAACACCTGTATTACAAACAGTTGTTTCTATACAGTGGTACCTGCCTCTAGCAAGACCTCGGGGTGGGTTATGTTTCTTGAAGACACTGTTTACTTCCATGTCAATAGGAGTAGTAATGATAAGACACATTAAAATGCCATAATGATGCTTCATTACCAGCTATCATCACCATTAGCACATTGTTATTACATTGTATATGTATGTATCCACTCATATATCTTCCAAACTTGACACATCATCATATCACCTTTAATTGTTATGAATGATTTGAGAGAGAATCTGATTGGAGAATGAGAGCAAGAGTCGAAAAAAATAGATTCTCTTACACTTTCGTGTTACGTCCTTTCCCTGCTGATTTAGTTTTTTTTCTTTTCTTCTTTTGTGTGACTTTGATACGTAGAATTTCTTAAATTATATTTCTGAAAATGAACTGAAAAGGTGTTAGTGACATAAATAATTGCTTTTCCCTGATTCATCCAAGTTTGCTAGAGATAAACACTCTAAAAATATTTTTGTCAGTTTTCTTTCAGTTGTATTTATTTGGGGATTCTTTAAAATATTCATCAAACGAGTGCTTTTAATCAGGGGAACAATGAAGCAATATGTGACATTGCACTAAGCAATCATGCTTCATAGTCAACAATCAATCCAGATTGTTTTGGTTGCCAGATATCTATGATAGCTAAAAATAACTTGGTAGAATGATGAATTATATATAGGAAAGCCAGCATTTTGCTTCTCATGGGAAAGATCCCTTAAAAAAATCTTAAAACTCTATTTTCCTCTTCAACTCCAATGCTGTCTTCATGTTCACAATTAACATCTTTTCCACACTGTCAGATGTCATGTACATTTAGAAGGATACTCCTCTAGAATTGTTTTATCACAGACTACCTTTTACAGTCCTCTCTATTGTGAAACCCCATAAACTTCATACAGTTCTCCCCTGACATTGCGTTGCTTGAGAAGGTTTTATTGTCAGTCAGATCTCTTTCTGTTTACTTTCTGCTGCTGAATAGTAATGCTGAAAATCCCATTTCAGATGTCCCCTCCTTGTCCTTCTTTTTTCTTTCTGGGAGAACTCTAAAATATATTAAATTCTGTGAATGCAGAAAATTGTTACTTGTCTGTTCTCTTCAGTACTCAGTCTTCTGCAGAAACCTCTGCTTCTATCCATGTCTCTTGTGTAACCCAAATATATATGGATAATTTTTCTGCATTTCCGGACATGTTAAATGACAGTAAAATTTGAACTGAAGAAGCATTTGCTTTAAAATTTTTCAATTTTATTTTCTAAGTCTAGTTTTAAGTGTGGTAATTTGTAACATTCTTTTCATTCAGATGTTCCCATGTTACTACCAAGGTATGACAAAAGATTAACCTCTTGTATTTGCCTTTGAGAGTAACATGTGCTGTGGAAGTCTCTTGCTCTTATATTGACTATTTTTGCATTTGTGCATTTTAATATTCCCCACTCTTTTCAGGTCTTACAACCAGTTTTCTGCCTCTCCTCTTTTACTACTCTCATTTTCATTGGTGCAACTAGAACGGGCTAAAGAATTCACATATTTTTAGAATCCAGGATTGTGGAGGAAAACGGAAGTGATCAGATACCAAGGACAAAAAAAGGCAAATAAGGAATCTCCTGTGCTGATGTCACCTAGAGGTTCTAGAGTTACCCAAACTAAAACAGTCTTTCTCAAGCTCCATGCTCAGTCAATCACAGAAAGTCTGTGCTAGCTTTTTGTAGAAAGAAAGGAGGAATGGATAATATTTTCAGTGGAAAAAGGTCCTGTGAGAAGTATGAAGTGAGATGCAATTTATAGTATAGTTGTGGCAAAATAACCTAGGTAAATTTAATCTAAAGCAGAATTGTTTCTGGAAAAAACCTGAAAATGCAATATATTAGTATTAAGAGTGGATAAGTTTATTTAGAGCATGTTTAAAAGATTTTAATAAAATATTGAAGTTATGCAAATGAAAAGGCCTTATTACAGTGCTGCTCAGTTGTATGCTAGTAAACTTCTGAAATTAGGATTTCCATTACAGTTGTTTACACTACGATTTTGAGTCGTTTATAATTCATCAGTACAAATTCACTGCAGGCTAAACCTCAGTGTACAACTTCTAATCCACAGAAAACATTTCTTCTAGTAGATTGCTTTTATTAAGTTACAGGATCCACACCAAAAAATATACGATATGGGCACTGTTTGCTGTTTGTTCTGGATCATTCTTTGAGACATGAAATCTTTCAGTTAAAAAAACAGAAGAAGACAAAGAAGCTTCCTCCTAAAAACCCCACTTCTATTTTCTGTCTTAACCGATGTAGTGTTAGAATAGCTGGCCCTTGAATATTCTGTAAGAGATTCTAAATCCATCTAAAAATGGAATTTGAAAGTTATTGTTATTTCAGACAAACTGGAACAATAACTATAAAGAAAAAGTGAAAAATACAGGAACAGAAGCAACCTTGCTAAGGGCCAGTTAGTTCAATTTCTGGTTTAAGTTATTGGACTTCCTGGATGAATCTATTCCTGTTGTTGCAGCACTCATGCAGCTGCGAGAAACACAGTCCCCTCATTGCCCTTATCTGGCATTTCATTGAAGGACTCTGCTGCTCCTATCCAGCCTGTGTGCTTGTATTTTATTTGTATGGAAACTAGGAGCTGCAGAGATGGAGTGAAAGGAGAGGCTGGGCCACCATCAATCTTCCATACTGCGTTGGAAGTGAGTAGTCATGGGAGTGCCCTGACCCGAGAACATGAATGTGCTCCTGGATCCAGTAATATAGACGTCACTTGTAACATTGAGGTATTATTTGGTACATGAAAAAAGCTCGTTCAACTGCTGTGAATAATTAGTGTTAAATTGTTAAATTGTTCTGAACAATATATATGTGCATATTGATGCCATCCGCCCTTTTGAAGAAGAAATCACTTGTATGACATTAGGAAGAGCTATTTGGTTCAGTCTGCATGTCTATTCCTAGAATGTCATTTAAAACATGCATTTTGCATTGTAATCAGAGTAATTAGGCTCAGTAATGAATACCAAATAGCGTAACAACTTTCTCTCATGGGTCCCATCAGCTATGGTTTTTCCTCTCAGCACAGCTGCCATGATCAAGAATAGAAAGGAATAATTCTTGTGATGTATCAGTCAAGCGTTCTTGTGGCCACGAAATCTCAAAGTCAATAATACATGGTCTGAATTGGATTTAAACTCCAAGATTTGATTTATACCAAGTATTTGTTTAAAATACAAAACTTTAAAAGTCATGCTGTAGTTCATCTCTTCTTGTTGCAATGAGGTATGTGTTTATGTTTCTCAGGAGCAGGAGCTCACAGAAGCAATGAAATTTAGAATGGCAATTGTAAATGGCTTCATGGAAAGAAAAATAGCTTTAGGATGAAGTAAAAATGATGAGTATGCATACTCTTAGCAGTGTAAAACTGCTAAGCTAACAGTAAAACTTGTTATCACAGCTCTGGTTTATAACAACATGACTGATGCAGTAAGGATAGTATTTAGTTCTGGTCTTTGTTCAGTTTACAGAAGTTATGGCATTCAGGGCTATCACAACACAACTTTCCTCTCCTGAACTATAGTTTGAAAAAGTGTCATAAAAGGACACAGAGATGTCTCTAACATGTTGGGAAATCATACGTGCTGTTTCATTGTTATTTATGAACAACTCAAGCAGGAACAGCTACATGCAAGTAGAAGGGGAGAGGGTGATCTGGTTACGGGTGCTCTAAGAGTACCCGAGACAGTTCATAGTGTTAATTTTTTGTTGGCATGATGATAAATGATGGTAAAATGATAGTAAAACTGCAAGTGTCTTGTCTTCAAAAGTATTTAAGCTCAAAATATTTATTGTTTACCACTGAGTGTGATACAAAAACACACACGTTTTTTAACATTGAGAATAAAGCTGTAATGTAGTAATGATCTTGATGGTCTAAGGAAGCATACAAGCTAAAGTCTCCTAGAAATGAAGCTTCTGCAGAAGCTCCTAACACAGAAAAATGGTCTGCCCTGTTGTAATGATTGCAATTCTTTAAGGTAGGGTTGGACCAAAAAAACTATGTGTAACTACACACTTTCTAAAACAAGAGGATGGCAGAAATTTCCCTTTTGTTCTGACATTCTACTTGCATGTTTGACCTTGTGTCTTTACAGAATATAATTTCAGGAAATAAAAATAAAATCTTTATTTATTACACAAAATTCTATACAGTCATATCAAGCAACATGCTGAAATCAAGATGAAAATGTGTTTACTACACCTGTTTGAACTACTGTAGTTTTTCAATTTATTTCTGTTTCCAGCCTTTACTTGTGGGTTTTTTAATATTAAATGTGAATTTCTTCTCTGCTGCATTGCTTTCTCCTTCCTTCTTAGTTTGCCTCTGTTTTCTCTGCTGCTTGTTTATATTCAAGCTGGAGTTGAGCTATAACAGATCTCACACTGAAGTGATTACCTGCACCACTTTGACTAAGTGACAGTGACAAGGATTACCTAGTGCCAATAAGTTTTATTCTTATTTACCTTATGGCTGTTTCTCCAGCCAAGCACTGTGAAGAAGCTTTCATGTAATAGAGAATGAGGTCCAATGAATTGTTTTAAAAATGAATTCCAATACATTTTAGTGTACCTTGGTCAGTCTGCTGTCAATGCTTGTCATTTAGCACAACTCCCTGTCCTATGCTTCCTCTTTTCGGTGCCTCTTATGGTTATTTTTAATTAAAGGTTGCACTTTGAATGATATTTCAGAGGTTTCCTTTATGGACCAAGGAGCACTGCAAAGCTGAGTTTACCATGTCCCAGTCTGAAACTGTCCCAGTCTGAAAACTGTCCTGTCTCAGTACTGAAACTTAAATGCATTTTTTACAACACCCAGGCTTAGCCATTATAGTTCATTGTTTATTAGTGCAGAAAAAAGTCTGCAGCAACTGTTTATTTTTTTATTTTTTTTTTTTTCAATTTAAAAGTCAAGACTGCTTTTGTTAATCTATCCTAGATACACTTTCCTGTTTGTCTGCATTGCTGTTAGTGCCCACTAAGCCATACAGAATCACAGAATCACAGAATCAATCAGGTTGGAAGAGACCTCAGGGATCATCGAGTCCAACCATTGCCCTGACACCACCCTGTCAACTAGACCATGGCACTGAGTGCCATGTCCAGTCTTTTCTTAAACACATCCAGAGACGGTGACTCCACCACCTCCCCGGGCAGCCCATTCCAATGTCTAATGACCCTTTCTGAGAAGATATGCTTCCTAATGATCTTGATGGTCTAAGGAAGCATACAAGCTAGAGTCTCCTAGAAATGCAGCTCTCACACTTGATGGAGCTCTGTGAGGATGTCTGACTCAACAAGGGCACTTATTATTCCTTTTGTTTCCATGAAAAAAAGGTAAATCTCCTCTCTTTTATCTCCTAACTAATAACTCCATTTAAATTTGAATCTTCTCCATGATTCAGGGCATCTGTAAGACACCGGTAGAGTCCCTTGTTGGGGTCCGCGCAAGGAAGGAACTACACCACACCAATATGGTGCTCTAGTAGCTTCTTTATTTTGGTTAACACACCCTTTTATAACCTACATACTCTCTTATGTAACGGTTACACACTAAGCTATTGGCTACAAGTATTGTCCATAATCTGGCTGCGTGCCACCTCTACTGTTCTAATTGGATACTTACTATAAACTTAAGCAAGCCACATCCCTATGCTTTCTTGCTATCTCATGCTGTTACATAACAGTGTACTGGTATGTTCTCTCTATAACTTTCCCACGGTCCAGGCCCCTACAGTCCCTTATTCTTTCCCTCCCATGGATGAGTGCCTTTGTGTCTGGGCATCCTGGTGTTTTGCCAGCCTCTCCAGCTGCATTGCAGATGGCCATAGCTGGACAGGAGATGTTTTGCAGGTGCATTTCTGTTTCAACAGGTTTTGGGAAATTGTCATGACTACCTGGTTCAGGTGTCTTACTTACATGCTTAGTTAAACTGATACTCAGATTTGTCAAGAAGGAATTAGGTCTTTGTTTTGGACAGATTATTTCTGCCTTGCTCTATTGCCTGGGTCATAGTTTACTTTTTAATCTACTCTAAATTCCCTATTCTTCTGTGAGCCTACAGCACATGTACTCTCTCTCTCTCTCATACACACACATACGTATGCATGCATACACAAAGAAACACATAGAGTCTCTCATCTCTGTGTATCCTGTCCTGGGTAATTAGCTGGCAGGTCAAAAGAGTCATGAGAAATCAGGCATTGAGAGCAGGGGAAGGGAGCAGGGAGGACTGGAGCAGGCAGGAAAAGCAGCCAGGAAAAGTAGACAATGCATTCACAGTTCAGATGATCTTCCCATGGGACAATTCCCATGATGATCTCATGTGGGCATTCCCATTCCCACCTTCCCTCTCCAAATTGTATTTTATAAGATGTTTGAATTTCTAGGCAGTTCTTATAGCCTTTGTCCTCCACCCTCCACTCTCCAGACTACATACTGTGCAATGCTGCTAAGTGATACTTTCCCACGTGTTGACAGGTGCCTTATCCTGCAAACTTAAATGATTTTTTTTTTTTTGCTTGGCTGCTGCTTCTTTGTCATGTAGAAAACAGTCTTTTCTCAAGGCTGCAATTCTTCCGTGACCAGTAATTGCCATCAGTGAGTTATTTACAGTCATGGAGATACAGTCATGTATCACCTGTGCCCTTATTTTCAAGCTCTTTGCTGGCATCTCATGCTTGAACTCCACATCATAGCAAAGGACAGCAGGTACCAATCTCTGGGTCACATAGCAAGTTCTCATAACAGGTTGATAGCAGACCTAATAGGCCAAGTCTGGGGCCTTTTAAGGTTTGCATTATGCAAAATTAACCGAAGCCCCTTTGCATGTTGCTATCAATGGCAATAAGGTTCTTACAGGGTAACAATCCTATCATTGCATCAGACTTAGATTTTGCAGCTTTTAGAATTTCACACAGAAGGATTTAGGTTGACTCTAGAGTTTTGCAGTTTGTATGTGGCTCTTACGGACCCATTTAGACCAAGCATATATTTCATACTCGAAATAGTCATGACTGACTGCAGCACATCAAAAAATCAGGCATTTGTAGGGTATGTTATGCAACTACCCTATAAACAGCTTCAAAGAAACAGTCTTCTTAAGAGGCACTAGAGAACACACTAGTGTCTCTGTGCGTCCAGGCAGCCTGTTTTAGGAAAGAACCCTTGTAAATATTGTGGGTGAGGAACAACTTAAAAACTATTGACTAAAAATCTTTCACCAGAAAGGGAATCTCACCAACATAACTGAAAGAATTCTTCCACAATATGAATTTCTACATTTAGCTGTCTTTCTAGGCTATGTTTACATTCATGAGCGTAGTAGGAGTGGGTCTGGGGAGAGATGAGGATGTGATGTCCCCACTATGTGCATTTAAGTGTTACGGAGATTGCTTTACTCTAGCTCTAATCTGGTCCTGTGGAGTTAATGCCCAACAGGAGAACAGAAAACCTCTAGAAACGTATATAATTTTGTTTAGGTTCACCTGAAAGGAATTCAGATACTATGAGACCCTTTCACTCCACCCTGTGATGAACTGAAGCTCAGTAAATGTGAGGTACAGGGAAATGTCCTTCAAAAGAGCACCCAAGATCTGAACTAAAATGCTTGCAAAGGTGCAATGATATAAAATTGATAGTTAACTCAAAGAATGTACACATGCATGTTATATATTATAGTTTTAGAAGATAATATATGGTGAAAAAGGTTGATGAAAATCAAGTATAAACTACAGATTTGACATTTTTTTGCTCACTGCCCTTCCCCACCCCTCCAAAAAGCAAAATTTAACAGCTTTTCTGAAAACAGATTTTTCTTGAAATGCTAGCTTTTGCTTGCCAGAATTCCAGCTTGGTGATAACTTGATCATGATGGTCATTGCAGTTTTGTTTAGCACAGAATCTTTTATCCTAGGGGAAAATTAAGTTGATTTGCATTAAACACTACTTTTTAATATGATTTGTGTCCTAGATAGTACGCATTAGTGTAAATGCTGTAAATGCTGTTCTCTACTTGGCATAATCCTCCTCACTGACTGTTATTTTAATCTACTGTTGTTCCCATGATGTAGTGATAGGGCAAGGGGTAATGGTTTTAAACTAAAAGAAAGCAGATTTAGATTAGGCAGAAGGAAAAATTCTTTACTATGAGGGTGGTGAGACACTGGAACAGGCCACCCAGAGAAGTTGTGGATGCCCCATCCTTAGAAGTATTCAAGGTCAGGTTGGATAGGGCTTTGAGCAACATGATCTGGTGAAAGATGTCCCTGCCCATGGCAGGGGGGTTGAACGAGGTGATCTTCAAAGGTTCTTTCCAACCCAAACCATCCTATGATTCTATGATAAAAAGGGAACTTGGGAAGGAGAAAGAAACCTTTGTCTGTGTTTGAGTTCAACTGCACTGTGTAGAATGAGCTACTTATCTATATAATCCTGTCTCTGGAGTTAGTAGGTAGAAAGTGATGGAGGATATGTGGCAATAGCTCAACTGGGGAATGAGTTATCTTTTGCCATTCTCCTATGTTGTGCAGACATAAACTGTTTAGTAATGTTCCTGGTCTTTGAAAATCCATTGCTTTGATTAAATGGTTTTCTTCAATATGAAACATACTATTCACTTAAATCATCCTCAACATAAAGAAATGCAAAACAGCAAATGAGAAAATGCATGGAGTGTCCAGGATAGATAAAAGTATGGAGACTTTGTATATGTGTGGTGAGTTGACTTCAGCTGGCAGGTAACCCCTCAACCAGTCTCTTGCTTGCTTCGCTCCAGTGGGATGGGGGAGAGAATCAGAAGGGCAAAAGTGAGAAAACTCATGGATTGAGTTAAAGAGAGTTTAACAAGTAAAGGGGGAAAAAAAGAAAAGGAAAAAAACAAGTGGTACAAACATAATCACTTACTACCAGCTGACCGATGCACAGCCAGTCTCTGAGCAATGGCTACTTGGGAAAAATTGTCCCCTGGTTTTATTGCTGACCATGTTGTTATATGGTGTGGGATGTTTCTCTGGTCAGTTCAGGTCAGCTGTCCTGCCTGTATCTGCTCCCAGCCTCTTGGCCATCCCCAGTCTACTTGCTGTGGGGGCAGAGTGTGAAACAGAGCAAGCCTTGGCACTGTGCAAAAAATGTTCAGCAATGGCTAAAACATCATTGTGTTATCAACATTGTTTTAAGAATAGACTAGACTAGACGACTATTTCTGTTGGAAGGGACCTACAATGATTATCTAGTCCAACTGCCAACTGTTTTGGTCACAGATCTAAAACACAGCAACATATGGGCTGCTATGAAGAAAATTAACTCCATCTAAGCAAAATCCAGTACTGTATAAAAAATGTTTCAAGAGATGAGGACTCTTCAGTTTGGAAAACAACTAAGGTGAGATATGATAGAGAAGGATGGAGAAATGTAACAAGGAACAATTATCCCCTTTTTCTCACAACAGCCGTCCAGTGAAGCATCAGATGAAATGGTCAGGCTGCAGGTATAAATCAAAGAAAAGCAAGTGCTCTCTCACACAGCATGCAGGAAAAGTCTGGAACTCATCACCAGAGACTCCTATGGAGGCTCTCTATGTAAATGAGTTTGAAAAGCTCTTAGAGAAATTCATGGAAGAAGAATCAATCAAGGGCCATCAAACAGGATGCAGATGCAGCTTTTAATGGAAAAAAAGGCTATATGGCAGACTGCTGGAAACTGTAAAAGTAGTGAGAGAAAGTAACAGTCTCTGCTTTCACTGTTCTTAAGTTCTCTCACTACGCATTCATTACAGACCCCTTTCAGAAATGGGATACAGGCTACATGGACCTTTGCTGAGATGTGTTATGTTTGCTTTCCTCCTCTTATGTTTATGTTCTTATTATTAGACTGCAGTTCATCTCAGGTTATGCTTTTCCAGTGACACGCTCTGAGTACAGGAGGCCACGGAAGAGAAACCAGGATTTCCTAATGAAGATGAGTTATTTAAAACGTTTCCCATCTACTCCATTGATTTGTGTTAGATGTTCAAAACTAATTTCTTCCCCAGCAAGTGACTTCCAGTTGGAAACATCCCTGTTGACCTCTGTCTTCAGTTCTTGTTTAAAATGTTTGTACACCTTTTTTTCCCCTCTAAGTTCACAAGTCTAAATTCTTCCCTGGAGGATGTTCACAGTTTCTTCAAAACCTTCGTTCCTTATCTGGAGGCTA
The DNA here is from genome assembly GCF_013368605.1 of Nyctibius grandis. NCBI lineage: Eukaryota > Metazoa > Chordata > Aves > Nyctibiiformes > Nyctibiidae > Nyctibius > Nyctibius grandis. Next base: position 81,967,591 of record NC_090658.1, read on the forward strand.
TGATGTTCCTTGACAACATTCGCATCTCCCGTTTGGCAGGTCACCCTGGTCAGGTAAAGAAGAAGTGATTCTGGTTAGAGATGCACTGAACTAGCTGATTCTAATTAGAGGAGGTTAGAAAAAACACTCAATTTCAGTCTGCTGCTTTCATTTCAGATAGTTTATCCAGTATCTAAATTGGAAGCAGCAGGTATCTGATCTGAAAATAAATTGTTTTTCCTTAAATCTCAACCTTAGTGCTTTGGTATTTTTTTTCCCTGATGCTTCAGTCTGAGTTAGTGGGAACAGCCACATCAAATTCTGTTTTGGAATTGTAAAACTTGCAGCACTGTACTACTGTCTGAGGGTGGTGTATAGGTTTCAGTGAGGGCTTTTGCACAAATGTTTCTAAAGCAGGCAATACATCCAGTGAATACCTGTTTCTTGGAAGCTTGTTTTCATTACAATGTTGAAAACATAGTTAGAGACTGAAATGGGGACCATCTTAAAAAGACTTTGACGATAATAATGTAGGATTACACGTAAAGTACTTATCTCTTCAGCTGTCTTATTTTCCACTTTATACAAATTTAATAATATCATATTGAATTAATTTAAAGTTCTATTGGAAATCCATTATTTTTAACCAAGAAAGAGTTGAATCTGAATTTAAGATCGAGTTGAAATCTCTAACAACATGTTTAAGTCAGATGGTGCATTTTTGAATTTATGCAATCAAGTGGCAGTGGTATTTAGGTTCAAGGCTTTACACTAATAATAAATGCAACGTTAAAACATTTTAGATATAAATATTTTGTTCAGAGAAGGAACCTGTGTAGGCCCAAATATTTACCCCCAGACTGAGTCCCTATACTCTATATATGACTCTATTCTCTATATAATCCTTCATATGTAAATGCAAGCATAAGAATGATACTGTTTATAACTTTCAATTGCTCCTTTCAGATCTTTTTCTTCACTTAAAATTGGGAATAAATTACAATACATAGTTCTTCTAGAAGCTGAACTGTCTTTTAAAATAAGGCCACTGAATACATAATAGCTAAAACAAGTAGAGAGGTGTGGCAAAAGTTATCTCCTGCTTTGATCTTTATAGCATTATCCTTAACAGATCTAAAACAATTGATACCAACTGCACATCTAGGTCCCAGTGCTTTGTTCTTCTACTGGGAAACAATTATTCTGATTGATAAAGGATATGTTGAATATTGGGTCATGTTTTCACCAAGACATCATTGGCTGACTTATTACTGTCATGTTAGAAAACATGTTTTTAGAGGCAAGAGCAGTCTCCGCACAAGGCACCCTGTGCTCTGTGCACTGTGCAGTGTCTGGGGAAAGTGAGGGTCCAGAACAGCGAGCATCTCTCTTACAGACTGTCTGCAAGAAATAGTGAAAACAAGAAAATACAGAAGACTCTGCAGTAGGCTTTAGGAAAAAGGTCATCTTTAATTCTTAGATACTGTTGCTGAACCACTGTGCAACAGAGAACTGAAGGTAAGAAAACAGAAAAAGGAGGAAAAGGCAGCGCAATTGTGTGAAGTAGAGGTTGGGGCTCACAGTCAAGTGTGCAAATCCTTGTCTCTGATCTTTTTTCCTGACTATGTAAACTGTAACTGGACAAGATATCTCAATCTGGGAATTCCTGTTTGGGAAACAGAACCTGAACTCTGATCTTTCTCATCTCTGTCAGGGGACAGGCACTCCCTGAGGACCTGGAGCAGTAAGGGCTTCCCATGGGGTTAGTCAGGGCAGGGCAGGGCAGCCAGGACCCATCCCACCATCCTGGCCAGGAGCAGGGCATCTTGGGAGCTGAAATGGGGTTCTAGGTTGTAGGCAGGTTTGGAGGAGCCCCGGAGGAGTTGGGCAGGGACAGCAAGACCAGTTGGTGCCCCCAGGACCCTGCAGCCTCTTTCCCAGAAAAGCACTCACTTCTGAGCTACCTTATTTTGCCTTTGCTCTCATTCTTTCTGCTCCTTTAATGAATCTTTCTTTCCTTACAATCCTGTGGCAACATAAAAGATGAGAAGTGATCCGACCAAAACTGATAACAGCCTATAGTAAAAAGATATCAAATCCCAGGAGAATTAACAAGATTTCTGACAGGTGAGAATATTTTTATTTGCTAAGGTGACAGCATTTCTACTCAGGCATAATTTACACCCTTTCTCTATTGAACAAACAACATCACACAAGCTGTTGCATTAGTTGTACGTTTTGGTGTCCAGGACATCACTGGTAATGAGTAGAGTGGAGCTCAAGTTTGTAGTGTGAAGGGTTAGCACAGGGTTAACTACACTGCAGATAACTTATGCTTTTTAATTATGTACTATGACAATTTCTGTATGTGACAAATTTTTGAACTTGTGCTTTTCTGGTAGGTGATTGCTAAAGAGTTTCTTGTGACATTTTAGAAGAAATTCTTTACTGTGGGGGTAGTGAGACACTGGCACAGGTTGCCCAGAGAAGCTGTGGATGCTTCCTCCCTGGAAGTGTTCAAGGCCACGTTGGATGGGGCTTTGAGCAACCTGATCTAGTGGAAAGGTGTCCCTGCCCATGGCAGGGGGATTGTAACTAGATGATCTTTAAGGTCCCTTCCAACCCAAACCATTCTATGATTCTATGATTCTGTGAAATGTCCGATGATTACTAATCCATTTGGCACTCCTCTGTTATAATGTAAATCATGATGCTCTTCTGTGGCATTAGTGGATGTAATCTCTTTCAAAAATCCCACAAAATCCTCTATCTCTTGTCTTAGTATAGTCAAGTATATCTGCTTTAGTTTATCTAGATTTGGCAATGCTCCAGTTTCTTTGATGTATTTAGTAGAAAGAGACTTGATAAGTAGGTACCAGCATTTAGGGATGAGAGAAGCTGGTTTAATACAGATATTTTAATTTAATTGAGATTCATGAGTTTGGCTTTTTTTTTAATATCCCTTCCTTCTTCTGCTTATCCTGAAATTTAATTAGATTGAGGTTTATTAAGCTTGGAAATAAAGTCTTCATATCTAACTTAAAAAGAGAACATAGCTGTTTTTGTGGGGGAAAAATAATAACAAACCCTCCCCCCCAAAACCAAAAAAACAAAACCTCAAGGCTTTTCACTCTTTTCTCACAGTAACAGAAAAAAACCCCAGATCTCGCATTTAAAAGTAGTTTTTGCCAACTGTGAGACTTTTATTCAATAACACAGAACAGTGAGTGAATATTTCCAAAGATGTTTTAAAAGACACACTTGTAAGTGCCTTATGATATTTAAAGTAGTGGTATTTCACCATTTTTAACTTCTTTTGTGAAATTCTTCACATGGAGAAGCCCTCCTTGCATTATACAAAAGCATATCTCTTCATACTGAGGCATTTAGTCATTAGGTTTACAAAACTGAACAATAAGCACTTGACCTGTGTTGCTGCTGCTCATATAATATCATGAACAGGTTGATGGGTCATGAAATACTGAAGACAAAGATAGGTAACAGAAATGGAACTCCATTTTGCTGTTCGTTTCTCTGCTGAGGTTAGTAAGAAGGCAACTGTGCCCACTTAACCACATCATACAGCTAGACTCCTTATCATGGCACAACACTAAATATGTTCATGCATTTCTGAAAAGAGTACATTTAATAAATAATGTGCCTTAGTGAATGAGAGTGGAGAGAACCTTAAAGCAGACCGTCTTTCTGAATGCAGGATTAACTGTCCCTGTACCATTACAGTCAGATATTTGTTCTGTGTATCTTGAAGACCTCCAATGATCGAGACCCCCCCATTCTAGGAAATAATCTACTTCAGTGCTTCATTATGAATAGGGATATCCAGCTTGAATCACACTTTTGTAATTCTAAATTTTTTCCTGTATTTTGGTGCAATTAGATAGATGACCATGCCCAAACATCCTCCTTCTGTTTCTGTGTTTTCTTTTAATTTTTTAATAATTCAACTTCCAGTTTTACAACTCCCATTGAAATACAGATGGAATTGCAGGGGCCATACATTTATCCTGACTTATGTCCTTCTCGCAACTTTTTGAAATTCCTTTCCTTTTCCCTTCCTTCCATCAACCGTGGTTGGGGACTTAGAATCAGTTAAATTAAATTCTGAAACCGTATCAGCTCTTAAAAAACTAGTTATCAGGTCCCCACCCCAGTCATATCTTGGAGGGCATCATGAAGTCTATGTCTTACAGTAAAGGTAGAAAAATACGCTGTTTCTCAGGGAACTATTGTTTCAGCATAAGAAATATGATTTTTTTGCATACATACAGGAGTTCTGGCAGTTGAACCCTAAACCTGGAAATTTCTGTAGAGAAAAGGCAGTTAATCATCCTTACTTTACACTTGTCTCTACCTTAAAGTTCCATGTCCCATTTTACCCCGTACCATATTCTCTGGCTTCTTTGAAGAGAGTCTCTTTGTGTGCTAAGACTGCTTATTAAGGCTGCTTTTTTGTTGTTTGTGTGTTGCTAAAAATCAGCATCTGAAATGGCTTTGCAGCTTAAGGCCAGAAAGAGGCAGCAGGAAACAGAGATGCAGGAGTTCAGCTTTGTTTTTTTCCTGTATGTCTGTTGGCAGTCCCTGCATATGTTGGGATTCAGTCTCCCTCAAACCAGTGCCTGAAGCCTTCACAGTGTGTTGTTGCAGTAGAGCAGCAGGAATTCAAGGATTTATCTCTATACGATTTGATCACTCACTGTTTATGAGACAGCACAGCTTGTGCTGATAATGAAAGACCTCCTCTTTCCCCACCTCCCAATTAGTAGGTCTTGTCTGTCTCATATTCCTTATGAAAAAGTTTTATGTCAATATTGACAAGATGAGAAAAGGAAAATAAATTGACTTTGCACAGCTTGACTCCGATCCTGTGAAAAATTCTGTGGGAGCAGGGCTGGACTCCAGAAGTTCTGTCTTATTCTTTAACACTACCCTAGAACACAATTAATACTTTAGATGATAAGGATGATGTTTATGACACTGACTTTAACATTTGTTTCATATTACTCCAGAGTGTGTTCAGGGTGTTATGACTCACTGCACACAACAGTAAAAAAAGCCCAAAGCCCAAACCCCTTCCTCATCAAAAATGATAAAAAATTCACTAAACTTTCCTTATGACTGAGGAACAGGTTTATGGGAGTTGACATTGTGAAGAAGCAAATGCCAGAAAACCCATAATTCCCAAGAGGCTTTGTCTTGTGATGAAGGAACTGAATCTCATGAGTCTGAGGTACGAGACCCAGTGCAAAGTAGTTAATCTTTCAAGGTTCCCTATTTGCAAAATGAGATAGTAGTACTTCTACTTACCTTTCCTCTGTCTTGCCTAGATCAATTCCAGACATTTCAAGCAGTGCCTCTTTAAGGCAATGTGCATGCATAACACCCAACCAAAGAAAAAATAACAAAAAGATGAGAAAACTTTTAATCTCAGTTAAAATTGGGTACCTGCTTTGTATCAATCATATTTAATGATGATATGAATAGCAACAAAATGGATGTCTAAGGGATCTTTAATAGTTAAAAAGTGCAGACATAAAGCAGACCAATTAAGTGTGAAAAGAAGGATCAATATAATGATTTATAGGTCAAAAGAGCATCACAAAGTCAATATATTGCTTAATAGGGATTCAATTAACTGATCAGAGAGTAATTCTGATGTGTTGCTGTTCACCTTGCACAAGCTGTGGTGAATCATACTATGAATCATCTGCAGCAGGTAACTTATTACAGGTGCCAGCAAATAAAGTTTTAGGCATCAAGTGAAAAGATGGCAAACCACTTTCTCTATAACAGAATGCAATTTTGCAATCTGCTGCCTGTGACACCGTTAAGCACCTAATATTGTAAAAACACATATCTCGTAGACAAACTGTGTTAAGGTTTGTTAACCTTTGCATTGATATGGTGCACTTCATCTTCAAGTGGCAAACTAGCTTATTTACAACTTATTTTGCTATTTCTCCCAGCTATGAATCACATATTCCTGCTACTGGAAGAAAAAATTAGTTTGATAAGAAATAACCAAAATACACCACTTAAAGGACATGGCCAGCATTTACAGTTCTTGGTCTTTTTCTCCCTTAATTCTTCAAGGTCTTCAGTTGTCTTCATGCCTACAGTTTGCCCAGCTGTGAAAATGTCATCTAGATTTGTAATCTCAGTTTGATATTTTTAGCACAATAATGAAGCCGAAATAAAGACCCAAATCTGATAATTGCATTAAAATGGGCCCCACATAGTAGTTCCCATGAGTTTTGTGGGAGACTGGGTTTTTGCTCCCAGAAAGCTGCTCCTTTTATGGAGCATTGTCTTAGTAGAAGCTTGCATAGAGCAGTACTCATCAGCAAAGATAAACATCAGGGCTTTTCACTTGTCTGTTTTATGTCTAGAGTCTCATGGACAGTGGAATGAAATTAGAGCTGCTTCCTTTGTAGACTTCAAAAGTCTTCCAGCAGGCTTTATGATGTGGCACCCAGTTTTTGAAAACAGTCAGTATGTGCCAACTTGCTTGAAGACATCTCTAGCCAGAACAGAAATCAGACCAACATGTATTTCAGTTGTTAAGTAAGAGGCATCATTAAAAAGACAACCAGAACAATGAATGCTTGAATTGTTCCAGAGCACAGTGAGGTTCTGAAGCAGTTCAGTAGGATGAAAGTCAAAACAAATAAGAAAACAAAAAACTAGCTAGTTTCCAGGTGGTGGTTAATTGGTTAATAAACATGATATTGTTGCTTTAAATACTCAAGGACTTTTTGAAAGGGTGTCTTCCTGTAATAGTTTTATGGGCTTTTTGACAGTAAGTACACTTTTGTGTCTGACTTTCTCTTCTCAAGATCTCATGCCCAGCTCTTGAATGTTTTACTATGAAAATATTTTCAAAAGCCTTCCACTTGTACCACGATGCTGTAGAATACATCCAAAAGTAGCGTACTTATGTATGTCTCCAGACAAGTTTGTTACGATAGTAACATTAGCTGAAATAAGATTAGTTCTTAAGGATACAAGAGGTTTTTCTCATTTTATTGAATTTTATTTATTTTCTCATTTATTGAATTATTATTGCATCCCTTAGTTTTTTCCAGAAAAATTCATTTAATGTAGCAACCATATTTTGAAAGACTTGTACATGTCTCACCTATAATGGTGGAAGATTAAATTATGTTGCTGTTCACTGTCTTCCAACAAGAAAGCATCATATCAATTTGATTACTGACAAATACAAACTCTTGGTTTTACAAGATGCGTTTTTTCAACTCCCAGCATTGCTGATAGAAATACACGTCTCAATCTTAAATGCAGATCTCCCTAAAGCTAGCCTCACACATTTAAAAAGAACTAACTTGTAGCAATAGAACAGAATAAGATGTTAACTAATTACTAGAAAGTGATTGACGATACAGAAACCTCTTATTGGACATTACTAAGAGATAGTTATACATTAAAGCTATATTTAATCAGCTGCTTGCAATTAATTTTCATGATTATTTTAAAATGTCAATCCCATACACCCTATATATAGTTGTCTTGCAAAATGTAACTGACATTTTGAAGATGATTTTTTAAATTCTTTATATTGGGAAAACACTAGTAGTACCTTTCATTAGGGAACATAAATGACTCTAAGAAATTAACGATTTCGAAATAAGGCATTTTGACATGCAAATTATTATACAGGAGCTTGTTGAAAGACACTAAAAATAATGTGATAGTTCTTTAGCATACACATAGCTAGTGACTGTATTAGATCCTTGCTTGTATGTTTCATGAAATGCACAATTGCAGTGTTTTATAAGGAGTAAACACTTTAAAAGCTCATATTTTCTTGTGTGTGGATGAACACAAGGAAACAAAAGAAAATTCCCTCCCAACAATGACAATGCATCTCTAAATGAGGAAGAGTTGATCTAAAGCATTCATCAGTGTAATTACAACTGGCACAAAATTTGCTCAGATATAAACATAGATCGTTTTCTGATTTTGTGAGAATTTTGAGCAAGTCGGTTTTATTCTATTGATTAAGTTGCAGACATTTAGTATTTTCTAGTACTAAATATTAATACTAATTAATGTTAACTAATGCTAAATAGGGATACTAATTAGAAATACTATTAAATAAAGATCTATAACAGACCTGGTTGCCATATATCTGCATATAAGTGTCTTTTTTACCATTTTTAAATGAATGGGATCTCATTTTGACTTGTGATTTCCTTATTCTGGAGTAAAATTGGACGAGCTCTTCTGAAGGCTCTGCTGTCATTGCTGATAACAACTGCGCTTGAAGGCAAACATCATTTTCTTGACTCATTTTTGTTGGTATAAAAGAAAATTGCACCACCCACACTCAAGTGGGCGTTGCTAGAAATGTTCTGTTTATGTATGTGCACCTTAAGTCATAACAAATAACACAAACTAAGTGAGTATGGCTTTGTTTTTTTAAAAACATAAGACAGAATTGATCTCATCTGATTTAACTGGCCGTACCTAACTCTAAATCAGCCTTCTTAGTCTTTTATTTAAATCAGGAAGGGAAAAAATAATGACATGGCATTTCATTTCACCCATTTTGAGCACCTATTCTATCCTATTTTAGGATCGATACAATGCCCCTATTTCTCTCCATCATCTTTAAAATGGATTTGAGGTGCCTATCTTTCATATGAATGATTAACATTAATGTGCCTAATTTGAAGTAGATAAAGTCCCTTCATAATATTTAACAGATCTGCCTTTTCAAAGGTAAATTGGGATCATCTTTCACATATACCTTATATATCATGTATTTTTACAGAAAGGAAATGAAAGGCATATTTACTGCCTTCTGATTTTGTTTTTGTAGGCATTTAAACATAAGAAAACTATCGTTATCAAAAAGTCAATTATTCAGATCACCTGAATTTGCATGAGGAAAAATATTAGGTTTTATTTCCTGGTATTTATACTCAATGATCCAATTTTGCTCTGACTTACAATGGTCTAAACCTAGAGTGATTTCTTTGATTCTGATGAATTATTTTTCTATTTCCATAGGATAAGTCCTATATAATAGAAAATGGAAGAAAATCCTCTCTTTTATTACCAGTGAAGTATTTTTAAACTAGTCTATTCATAATAAGTAACATGGACCTTTTTGTAATCTATATAGTCTATATTGGTGCTGAATATAGAAGCTATTATCATCTCACACTTCAGATTGAAACATTAACCATAGAACTGGTTTTATACATTAACATTCCTTCTGGCAAGGTGGACAGAAGATTAAAATACTTCTCTAAGAAAATTCTTGCAATTTCACATTATTCAAGTATTATCTGAGATGGAGAACTACAGTGATTTATTGTGGAAAAATTAAGAGACATATTACTTGCCATGGGAAGTACAGACATACTGTTAGTTTGACATAAACCACATAAAGATATTAAATGTGACTCTAATTAGTTTTATTCACCACTCGAGTCTCTGCAGTTAGATTCCTTTGATGCCATCCTACTTCTATATAACATGAGTAATGTGAATGGTTAGTGAACAATGTTTCATACTGCCACATTCCAGTAGAAGTGGTTTCCACTTGTATGCACAGTTCCAGTGGATGCACTTTGATAAAGTGGTAAAAATGAGAAGCTCATAACTATCTCGTTTCTTGACACACAAAATCCTGCAGATTGGTGATACATCAGCATGTGCAAAATTACCCTTTGCTAATACAATGAACCTGTTTATTATAACACACTATGCCTACTTAATCACTGTTGTACAATGGATCATGGTTGCTATGTTCTTACATAATGCAATAAAGGAACACCATATAATTCAAAATAGCCTTAATTAAGCAAACCAAAGCCAACTTTCCAACTTGTTAAAAAAACCAAAACAACTTAGAAACAGAAACAGTCTGCAGCTCACACTAAAAGTTCTGGCCCCTAAAGCATAAGCTATCTGTTGATCTGGGAAAAATCTACAAACTTGCTCCTAAACTAGGATCGTAACTTTGGTAAGTACCCTGGACCAAGGACATATAAAATCTTGTGGTGAGTTGACCTTGGCTGGCTGTCAGACACCCACCCAGCTGCTCTCTCACTCCCCCTCCTCAACATGACAAGGGGAGAAAATAAAATGGAAAAGATCATGGGCTGAGATGAAGACAAGGAGATCCCTTACCAATTATTTTCATGGGCGAAACAGGCTTGACTTCGGGAAAACTAATTTAATTTATTGCCAATTAAAATACGTTTGGATAGTGAGAAACAAAGACAAATTAAAATAATGCCTTCCTTGCAACCCCTCTTTTTCCCAGGCTCAACTTCATTCCTTTATTCCTGACTTCTCTAGCTCCTCCACCCCCACTGAGCACCATGGGAGGATGGGAATGAGAAGCTGAGCTCCTATCTGCCGCTCTCTCCTCCTCACACTTTTCCCTAGCATGGGTCCTCTCCATGGACTGCAGTCCTTCAGGATAAACCCGCTCCAGCTCATCTCCACAGGCTACAGTTCCTTCAGGAAATATCCACTGGCTCTGCTGTGGTCCTCTTCACGGGTTACAGGGAATACCTGCTTCACAATTGTAACTTCCAAAACTTCCATGGGCTACAGGGAAATACTTGCTCCAACTCCTGCAGCACCTCCTCCCCTCTGTCTTCTCTGACCTTGATTTTCACGGTATTGTTGGGTTTTTTCCTCACTTCTGCACAGCATTTTACCCTTTCTTAAATACATTTTCCCCAAGGCATCACCTGGCTGAAGGGCTCAGCTGTGTCCTGTGGTGGGTCTGTTGGAGCTGACTGTGTCTGGCATAGGGCAGCCCCTGGCCTCTCCTCACAGAGGCCACCCCTGCAGCTCACGTGCTGTCAGCACCTGGACACAGACACCCAAAACAAACCTCTGACTAAAAGAGACCTCCTGATTAGTCTGCTGTTGAAGCTTCTGAATGAGGAAGTAAGTAAAATACACTCATACTATTTGTCCCTTCTCACAAGGAACGCATTAATTGTATTTCACATTGTCTAGAACTTTGTGTGTGGCCTGCTGAATGGGAAAGGCAATGGGAAATGCTGTGTTAAATTTGTTTGTGATGGAAATTGGCCATCTGTGTCAACAATGAATAGGGGAAACAGTGCTTGGGTTAGAGGGAGAGGGTTTAGAGGCTTATGATGAAAAAATCTGCTCTGTCAGCAAGAAGGATAGAAAGAAAAATCTTACCTGTAACTAACAATATCTACGTGGTAAATAATTATCTTAAATAAAAATGCTTACAAAGCTTGTGTTTTGGAAGTCAGTGATACTGACAAAACAATGTTATTCCTCGTACATACGACTTTCACTGAGAGGCTTTCCAGGTATAACATAACTAGAATATTGATGAATTCTTTCCAGAAATAAGATTCAACTAAGTGGTTTTCCAGATGAAAAGAACAATCTAAATAAATTAGTATTTTGTATTACATTTTAAGTTTTCAGCACTGAAATGCATTTAGTGTGTTTCAGAAGCAGTAAAAAAAACCATCAAAATGAAAGGGGAGATGCAATGAAGAATAACAGTGATGGGAGCAGGACTCATGGTTGTGTTGATTAGCGAATAGATTCAAGTTTAGGCTGCAGCTTAGAAAAGGCACAAAGAAAATTGTGAAAGAAAATAATTGTTCCTAAAGAGACAACAAGGTAAAGAGAGTATTCTATGTTATGTATAAGGGTAATATGAAACTTTTCTGTTATGACATTAATGACTTTATCTTTTTTTTTTCCTTTTTTTTTTTTTTTTCTGGCCAGCTGGGAAAGATAGGGCTGAAATGAGTTTTTAATTAAAATGAAGTGAATTGAGGAAACACTGATGATTCTCTGTTATCTTGAAAACTCCTTTGCAAAGAAAAATGAAGAAATTAGAGATCTGTTTAGCTAAAGAAATGCTAGGATAAATTTTAGTTAGTTATTTACTATTTTTATATAATTTTAGACTTGTAATATAACTGCTGACATAATTTTGAGAAAAGTCAAATTTAACAAGTGACTGAAATAACCACTGGGATATTTATAAATATGTAAAGGGCAAGTGTCAAGAGGATGGAGCCAGGCTCTTCTCAGTGACATCCATTGACAGGACAAGGGGCAACAGGTGCAAGCTGGAACACAGGAGGTTCCACATAAATATGAGGAAAAACCTCTTTACAGTGAGGATAACTGAACACTGGAACAGGCTGCCCAGAGAGGTTGTGGAGTCTCCTTCTCTGGAGACATTCGAAACCCGCCTGGACGCGTTCCTCTGTGACGTGATCTAGGTAATCCTGCTGTGGCAGGGGGATTGGACTAGATGATCTTTCGAGGTCCCTTCCAATCCCTAACATTCTGTGATTCTGTGACTCTGTGAGTTGGATACGTCAATGTTTTGGCCAGTAAGATAAAGAAAAATTTTGTGAGTAAGTAGATAAAGTAAATAAAATACATATAAAAAGCTGTTTTGAAAGAGTGCTTGTTTGGATCCGAGTTGATAAATTTCCTCATACATGTCTTCCCTATTGTGTGTTCTTCAAGGTAAACAACACAAAGACATTAACCTGGATTGAAGACTTCTTTACCTTAAGGAATGACAAAAAGTTAACCCTGCCATGTGATTTCCACTAAGTAAATTTTGGATTTCTTGCAATAATTTCGGTATGATTGGAAGGAAATAAACTTGGGAAAAGTTACATGGATTAATTAGGCCTAGTGATCTGACAGTCAGCTTTTGTCTGTAAAGAGTAGATAAAACATTTTAAAACCACAACACTGTCACTGAGATCATGGCATAAATATGTGCCTAGTTAAGATTTAAATGTGTAGTCCTGTCAATATTTATTAAAGGAAGAAAAAGAAGAAAAAGATCAGTTTAGGGTTGGATAATGAGCTGTATTGTATTAGATTAGAACAGGGTCAAAAACAATGACTGCATTTTTCACTGGGTCTCCACCAGAACTGAACGTCCATTAGAACTGTCCACCTAATTGAACATTAATGGGATTTGAGTATCTAGTTCCCATGCGACTGAAAATTCCAAACATAATTACTAATGGAGAGAAATAAAAGGCAGAACACAAGATGGAGAGTTGCGCATAGAAGTTAGAAAATAAAAAGAGTAAAATAAAAGCAAATCTTTCACAAACTGGAGCCTTAACCATGAAAAGTATAAGTAATACCTGCTATTGAGCAGAGGTGTTAGAGGAGAATCAGGAATGCATTTTTTTCCAGAGTTCATATAAGAAAGGAGCCAATACCTTCTGGTAAGTGTGGAGCTTACACTGACACTGTAATGTTTGGGAATATATTTGTCAGTGACCCAGACTCATGTCTCACTGATAAACTTTTTGCCATATCTTTGAAGCAATGATATAATTTTCTCAGCAACTAGAAAATGTGCCAGTAAAAAACAGTTACCCACAGAAAGACTAAAACACAAGTGGTCTCTCATAAAAGCATTTTTTCTGTTTCTCAGAAGATACTGGCTCAGGTTTTGTTCAGTTCATCTAATCCTGAAAGAAGTTATGTCCACTGGAAAAACATTAACTGCATCAAACTAAAGCATACAAACATAGATAAAGTTTAATTAATGTTACAGTCCATTGGAAAGATGGTTACAAGCAGGGACAGATGAGCTCCAGAGGAGTTTTCCAAAGAAAAGCAATGGATTCCCTTGGTGCAGGAATTGTGAAGCAGAACATCTTCAGTTTGCTGACAGGAATGGAAGCCTGCTTTGGAAGGTAAATCATTGCATTGCCCAGCTGTAGTGGACAGACCTTCTCCAGAGCCATGCTTGGGAATAACAGAGCTTTCCACTGTAGTGCATGACTCTGGGACTGCAGGCAGACTCCAGACCAGAAGAGAGACTGCATAATTAGTTCTGTGGTTTTCCTAGCGAGTATCTGCTTAGTATATCTGTTTGGAGACCCATGCAATGATTTACATAGATGGTGAAGTGAGCAGTGGTGAATTACAGCCCAAGATCTCTTTTTATCCCTTCAACAGGTTCCCTACCAGTCACACTATGCATCTATTTCTGTGAAAAGAGGTGACAACAGAGGCATTTCCTTCATTTCCCCCCTCCCTGTGTTAGCCCACATCAACTGTATTTCTATGCTATACAAGTGTTTCCTAAGTTTGTAAAAATAACTTTTGAACCTCATTATTTTCAAGCAAACCCATTCTGTCATGAACATAGGAATATGACTTCAAAGTAGAATGAAGCAGCAACAGCATATGATGTATCAAAAAAAAAAAGGGTTCAAGAGCTATTGTTGATTGCGAAAGAGGTGCTCTTTGATTTCTCCCTTCACCTGGGTGGGAAGTGGGGATAGGCAATCCCCTGAATGTCAGTGTCGCTGCTTAGACCCTCCTTTGAAATAAATGAGAATCTTCCACCTTTATTTGAGTCGGCTAGCATTTCTGAACTGTCCAACACCAAAAAAATCCTAACAAAATCTTATGCTTAAGCAAATATGCACAGTTGATGACATTCCAGAATGACAGTTTTACCATCTGTCTTAGTTACTATTCTTCTTGTTTCAGTCCTCTAAGTTTTTTCTAGAGAAATTCCACTGTAAAAGTATTGGCATTAACTATTTGAAATACCAAAGTCAAAACTGAAGGTTTTGGTGAGATAGATACCTAAAAAAAGCTGTATGGTGCTTGACACTTTAGTGTGAAAACAATATGCAAATGATATAACATGATGATCTTTGTGACTTTTTGATCAGCAAAAGTTTTCACATAATACAACTGGCAATATGAAAAAACAGTAGTTGATACTATTAAAAAGATTTGTTGTCCTCAGAAAATGGATTCTGAGGCTGCGTAAAAACACTCTTCCACTTTGAGGAAGCTGAGGTATAAGTAACAATGTATATGTGCATAATTTGGAACCATCCATAATATCATTATGAATCTTATAATGTGCATTCATCTACGTAATTTATTGTTCTTTGGGTTCTTAACATCTGATGCCACAGCTGTTTGGAAAGACTCACCAGTAATGCATTTAAAAAATTTGGCATGTAACAAGAAGTTTCTATGAAGCTAAATGTACTTTTTTATGTCAGCATTTTAAATTTAGGAAATGTCTAGTACTTTTGTACATAAGCTTTACTGTTAGGTATATAGGTTGGTTTTTATAATCCATATGTGTAAGAAAGCTCTGAATATATGCACTGTGCAGTCTGTTACAATGAACTCCTTTAATAATCAGATGAAGTAAACATAAATGTTTTCATGTGAGCCATGTCGATATTGTTTTGTAAATGTCAAATTCAGCCACTATGAATCTTTATATAAAGATCTTGGAATGACTAGATTTGTATCATAAGCTAAGACATTAGATGGTCAAATTTGGATTTAGATGTCCAGGTAAACTCAACCATGGTAGATAGTTGTATTGAACTTCACTGTGACCTGAACTTGCTGCTAATTCTGAAGATGGTGCTGTTCAATATTGGAAAGGTGTACGTAGAGAATATGGTGGGACATAAAATTTCAGAAAATCTAATATTGTGAAATAAAAATGAACCTACCATAAAATTTTTTTTTTGTTTTTTTTTGTTTTTTTTTTAGAAAACATGAAATCTCTTTGTAGATTGGCCCAGATGAAGCAATACATTGTCCTAATCAGTTGATTTAGTCCTTGCTTACTTGGGTTTAAGTTGATCCACCCAAATGATAATGATATATGTAGAGACTGAAACATGTTTACATATATCTCTTGTGTTTTTTTTTTCCAGATCAAAGAAAATGATTACTTCTGTAACACAAAGAAGACTTAAGAGGATGAAGTAAACATATTCAAAGTACTCAAAAAGACAAAATAATAGAATTTTAATTCTAAAATTTTCTGTATATACATGTATACACATATAATATACACACACATGTATATACCTACACATATTTTAAATATAATCACATACACAATCTAGTATAATTACATCTAAATTTGTTGTGTATTTATTTGGAAGCCATGTGGTATAAATATGTTTGTTAGATGAAAGCTCTCTGCCAGCACCTACTGATGAGTCTACTAGCTTCATTGCCAGAAGTGACACCAAGTATATCAGCATAAACACCCTGGCTGTGCTTTCACCTAACACTGGGAGACAGACTGTCCATGGGCTTTGGGGCACTCCTAAGCAGTGACAGCAAATCATGACAGACTTGCACCAAAAGATAATAATGCTGTGTCAAAGAGGTATATATCTAGCAGATATACACATTCTCAGGTGTGGGAACAGTGGCAGAGTATTTATGCCTAGAATATCAATGTGCTAACAGTTTTGCCTCTATTTATATAAACATGGATTTACTTATTGATACCATATTTAATTGTGTCTTTTTTCTGAATAGTTGTTTTTGTTTTCTTTCATTTTAAACAAAAACTTACTTAATTAAGAATGCATGAAGGAGTGGTTAGCTCATCCAAGTTTCTAGGTGATTGTTAGGGAGCAGCAAGGGAGGCTGCTCTGCACAGGAAGGAGAGCTGTGGGCTGAGGGTGATGGCAGGGCCAGTGAGGCAGAGGTCTCACTGACAAGGGCGCAGTCCCACTGTGCTGGAACAAGGTGAGTGAAGCAGGGCCAGTGATGGTAATCAGGTCAGCAAAAAGTCTGGTGAATGCCAAACAAGTCTGTAGTGATGAGATATGTCTGACTGTGGTCAAGCCGGGAAGTCAAATCTTCAGGTGACAACCAGCAAGGCATGTGGCTGGGTAAGGGCATAGCTGCACTGTAGTGCAGGCAAGGACCAAGAGTGAATGACAACAATTAAATGCAGCTTCTGAACAAAGAGGGTGATGACTCCGCTTCTTGATACATTATCTTGCACTGCTCTTTCCACACAGCTCTCTGATTTAGGTCCAAAACCCTGGCATAGGGAAGAAAAGAGTAGCGGAAATCAGGGCACTGACAGCAAGAGACAGAAGTGGTACATCTGTTAATTTTGAAAGGAATATATATGTATTTGAATTCGATCCTTGTTGCTACCAACAGTTCCCACAAAAAAGTTTCAGATCAAAGAGAGTAATGCATCACAGAGTTATGGTGAGAGCTATGGTGAGAAGATAAACTCCTAAAAAGAAATATGATGTAGCTGTGGCTGTTGTCACTGGAAAAAGCATGCAAATGAAGACAGAAAAAATAAGGACCTGTTATTTTAACAGTTGGCTTAGCCTGATGCAGTGAAACCAAAGATGGTGCTTCTTTGTCTATAACATTCATCTTTTCAAAGAGTATGATGAATGGAAGCCATGTAGTAAGGTATTTATTATGATCTCTTCTGAGATTAGTCATCTCTTCCACCATCAGCACATGCTATTCCTTAATGATCTGTATGTCCAGTGATAGGATATTTGGACTACACCATTCAGCAGCAATAGGCCTTTCAGCTGAAATAATGGATGCCTTAGTGTGCTTCTGAGGTATTCACAGATGAATTTAAATCTACCCCCTAAAATATCTATTGCTGAACATGTTTCAGCTGCACAGGATTGTGTGTTCAGTTGCCACCAGCTCAACATTTCTTGCTTAGCATTGTACATACTCTGATATTTGCTGGTCTTGAGTTCAAACAATTTCCTGGGATGATCAGTGGTTCTGAATATTGCAGGCTTAGATTTTAAACATATCAAGTAGACTATAAGTATCCCAAAATGTTGAAGTATGTGATCTTTATAACTTGGCACTTGCTCAGAATTAATCAATCAGAGCCTTTTTTCTTTTATTCTTGATATTAGAAAATATGCAAAGGTCCTTGAACTCTGATGCAGTAAATTTATAAGTACTTGCTTACCTTTACATTCATTAGTCAACAACAGTCAACTTGTCAACAGAATTTGAAAATTCCTCATTAGGAAAGGAATAAAACAAGAAAACATAGTTATGTCATTACAGAAATTAATGGTGAGCTAAATCATGAATGCTTCATGTGTTTTTGATTCTATTGGGGAAAAAAAAGAAAAAGAAAAGAAAAAGAAGGAGGCGATAGAACAAGAAGAGGCAAAGATAATGGTGGCAGATGTAATCAAAAGTATGGAATGATTTCTGTACAAACATTAAATAGAGGATACTTTAACGTGGGAAAGAAATAGATGATCTTATGGTAGATTCTATAAAACCATATATATAACAGATGTAATTATTCTGTTTAGTCTGTTGTAACAGACTACTTCTTCTTAAGATATCAAAGTGACAGGCAAAAAATATGTAGGGAAGAAATAGTGACTATTATTTCGTACTTCAGAAAATACCAGAGGAACTTAATGAAATTAACAGGCAGCAGACTTAGAAGGAATTTCTTCTTTACATAACACAGACTTAAGACTGAGAATCCATTGTGGCTGTAGAAACTACAAGTATAAGTGAGAAAGTGGAAAGCAATGATATGAATTCATGGAAGAGAAGTATAAAAGGGGTTATTTAATATGGGTGTACGGATATAACCTTTCACTCAGTATGTTCTTCAGCCAATGACTGATATTAACTGAGAGGAAACACCATGGAGGGCACAATAACATATTCATTTTTTAGTCTTTCCCTAGCCTCTGTTGGAGATTAGTTCTGTAGAGCTCAAGGGAACTCATGTTTCAGTGGGGCTACCTGCAAGTATAAAATGAAGCATATTGATTGGTGCTTCATGACTGAGGAAAATGATTCAAGACGCCAGACCAGCTTCTTACAGTCTGAATGGAATTGATTTCTGCTGTCATCATAAACACAAACTGTAGGCTTATAAGATGGTATTTGTTTAAAATATATCAGAGAGAGAGAAGTTTAAAAGGTCCGTAAATACAATTCCTCAAGAGAAAGAAGACAGATGGAAACACAGATCTTCATGAACAGAACTCACCTTAAAATTTTGGACATAAAAAGTCAGAATTCAGCAAATGTAGATAATTAATTTGGATGTGTCGATGCAGTGCCTGTGGTTTTTGTCTTTGTGAGCTTCTTAGAGGCCTATATTCAAACACAAATTTAACATCCAGAAAAAAACAAAATACGCAATGACCCACTAGGGCCTGTTTCTTGCCAGTAAGTTTGTTTCTGAGTCAGCCTGTCTAAAATGGCTCTGCCCACAGAAATCTTACATAGGAACATAGAGGAGAGGGTAGAGGAAAACTGAACCAGTATAAAAAATTGTGTAAAAGGAAAAAACATACAAAAAAAATGCTAGAAGCGATCAGTGGAAGCCCTAGCCATGAGGACTGATACGATAACTTATAATTTCTAACTTGAATGCTTGTAAAGGTCTTTGAAATCCACAGATGGAACATATTATTAAATGTGCAATATGTTACTATATTAGCAGTGTGAAAGCCCAAGGAAGATTCTGTTTTTTTCCCCTGTTAATTTCTGAACAACTTTGTTGCTTCATCAATATGCTGCTGATGGTATGATATTCACCTGGCATTTCATACAAACAAAAACATATCCAGGCAGATGGCTGACTTCGGACTACTGCTGACCAATTTTAGTAAAGAGGTGTAGTTCCTAATCAGAACAGGTATTAAGATATTTCTCATGCAAATTATTACTTCTAACTAGCACTCCTCAAAGCACTACAATGCAATATTGGATTTCCTGTAACAAAATGGAGTTGCTAGGCAACATGAGTGGTCAGTCTTTTTCTTGTGAGAGCTGACTTTAAAAAACTCTTTATGTATTCTTTTCTGAAATTCAAACTCTTATTTAAATACGATTGCACAAGTGTTAAATTAAGGTTTCATACCAACCGAAGAAAGTAAGAGACATCACTTGACTTTTGCTTTAGAATTCCAAACTTTTTCATTTTGGAACACATTTTCCACTTCAGTTTTTCGTGCAGAACCATCAGAGAACATTAATTAGCATGTTGTTAGGATGTAATGGATTTTAGTGGCCCAACTGGAAGGTCACCCACATGTCGCTAGAAAATTATAAGCAGAGATTTTCCAGCTAAAACAGATGGATAAGTATGAAACTAATGTTATTTCTTCTGGGGCCAGAATGTCAAAGTGAATATCTAATGAAGTTTCTATTTTTTTTTTTTTTCCTTCAGCACTAACCACACAGAGCAGAAATAAATCAAGTATCAGTTTAAGACTGGAACACAAAGAGGACTTAAAGTCATTTAAATGTATATTAGAAAAGAGTGAAGAACTGAAGCTTTGTTTAGAGATAAGAGTGAATAAAGTCCTTTGCTCATTTTATGCATGCTGGGGTACAGTACTGTCTGACTTACATTAGAAATCAGTCTTGAGTCATAGAACTCGGATCATGATGCAGCTCTCCGGAGACTGGATCCTGGGTCATCCATACAATTCAAGGATAGATTCAGGGGGTCTGCTTATGATTTCACAAAGCAGCAAGTAAGTTATTGTTTTCCCCAAATTACTTATGTGAAAGTTTTTTCTAAAGACTGGAAAAATAAAGCTGTTTCTAACGAGTGGAAACAAAAGTTTCTCCAAATTAAAAAAGATCAGATATGTGGTTTTGACAAAGTTCTGTCTCTGCAAAGTCAATTTCATATGCATATTATTGACAATATTTCAATAAATAAGGCTAGAAAAGAGTTGTGCAATGACAACATGGCTTACTTCAACGTGCGGTATGTTCAGCAATGACTCAAGGTTACAAGACCCTGGATCAGGACTTGTCTGACTGATAGATAAAAGAACATTGGTAGGGACACCAGGATTAACATGAATGTAGTACTACCGGGGGTCTTTTAACTTCCGTCTGTCAAGAGAGGCAAGCAGATGTGGCTTCCCTGTAACACCTCATTGAAAGGATGACAACTCTAACAGTGCAGTACCTTGCCAAATACCATGTTTGGTGAATTACTGATTTGATAATTTTGTACCTTCAGCTACAAGATAACAAACTTGATCAGCCATATAATATCTAAAAAATTAGTGTCCTTAGAGAAGAGATTCTCTATGTTCATTTAAATAAGTGGTTTCAGAAAACACAGTAAAATTAGGTCAGTAATTACTTGCCCCACGTCCAGACTATGAACCAGAAGAGGTTGCTGAGATGATTTCTAATTATCTCTCTTTTAAATGGATTTGAAAAGGCTAAATACTAGCAATGTCAATATCTCAATCCATCAGACGTGACCTGTGCCTATATCCCTAACACAGCTACAGTAATGGGGCAGTAAATATGTGTGATAACAACATTACAACTTTTTTTCTAGATTCTTGGTATGTCAAAATCTGAGGTGAAACTACAGAGAGCATGTGCTAGAAATAATGTGTTTCATTATTAAATACCTTTGACTGAGTTTATGGTAAACTATTAGGCTTGCCGTTGCATTAAACATTGTGATCCCCAGGAATACAGTTTGATCTCCCTGCTCCAAAAATTTCCACAATTAGATCTCTAGCATATTGCGCCTCCCACCAAATAACAAAGGCTATAGAGAATATTAGACACACTAGAAAACTAGACTAGAAAACAATACTACAAAACCGTGATACACCTTAAGGTGAAGAAGGTGGGATATGTGTCACTTCAACCTTTACTCATTAGGTGTCCAAGAAGTATGGCTTGAGTTGCTCCCTAGTCAATAGAGAAAGTCAAGAAAGTTTTGTCTTTCTTAGGCATATCTTTGAGCATTGGTGAATCTACCTGTGGAACACCAACCTCACACTGAAGTATTTCTGCCAAAAGCTGTGTTGTTTTATGCTGCGGTTGGTGTAATGACATCATGTTAATGTAGAGCTAGGTTTAAATTAGCCAACTTCAAGAGCAGAAGGCCCAACTGGCCCAACTACATATGACATAATTCAGTGATAATCAAGATAAATTAACCTATGCAAAGTTTCTGCATAGACTAAATTACTTTTGACAGTTAAACTGCCTTATTGATAGGTCATTTTGTTATCTCTAGGGCATAATGTAGCCTTCTGTATAGTCATAACTTAGTAGCTGCATTTATCACAAGAAAGCATCTCTTTAAATCAGGAACTGAACTGAAGTGAAAATAGCTGAAGATAGGAGAAAGCATTAGATGTGCTTGCCTCATTTTCTGTCTTACAAGGCATAACATTATGATTACAGTCAGAGAAAGTGTGCTCATCTAGGTGAAATTTTGGCTCTCTCATTCCCTTTCACAGTTTAATTTTACATAAATACTAACTATTCAAAATGAGCCTGTGTATGGAGGCACATCATTGTGGTACTAAGACTAAATATTTCCTGTTTCCTTTCTGCTTTCAGTTGAAGCAAACATGTTTGAACAGGTAAGCGTTACTTTAAAATTTTCATATTATCTCTTCTAAATTTGCATTTTGAACATTGAAAATTCAAAGCTGTTGATTTCAGAGATGTGTCAAAACAGAAGTGAAGGATGGGATCTGACTCTTCTGACTGCTAAATAATGGTGATTAATGTGGAGAAGCATTGCCCTCCTCATTCAAAATAGCAGTAATTCCATTTCTAGTACAGAGATGAGAATGGCATGCACAGTAGGATCCTTGGGATTAGCAGACTGATTTCCCTTGATCTAAGCACTTCCCACTAATTCTAAGAGATGGAGTTCTATATTAAAGAATAAAATAGAAAAGGTCTTTTGCTGAATTAGGAAAAAAACTCCATAAACTGAAAGAAACATAGTCTGTTTATAACAGCCATTGATCAACAGTAGGAGAAATTGAAATTAATCAACAATTAAAGTAATTTGCAATTTTTTTTCTATACTTGTACTTTTTGTTGTTTGGCTTGTGCAGCTGGTGGCTCTATTTCTTTAGAAAGAAAAATATGTGAATTCTGACTACTATACAAGAAATTTGTGTTAGCTGTACTCTTACCATATTTTCTTTTTTTTTTTCTCTTTTTTTATATAAGTCTCTTATTAAAGTGTTACCACTAATAAAACTTTCTGGGTTAAAGGCAACTTCTTTATTCTCATTTTCATGGTTCTTTTTGCAATGCTTAACTCACATTATTGTTAGTGGAAACCTAATGCAAGTTAAGAATATGACAGAGACAGGCAAGCTGAAATGAGAGTGATCATTAAAGGTACGTAATAGTAGGGAGAAAGTAAAGATAAATACATAGGCTCTTAGTTGAGCCTTCATGTGTTATGATTACTGAGGAAGGAACAGAATTTAAACTTCTACCAGAAACAATAAACCATAAACATCCAGGCTGCTGTAAGTTGTCAAGGTCATCTGCCACTATTTGCAGATAAGCCCCTGACTGCTGGGTCGACCAGAATACAGGCAGTAGTAATTCACACTGTTTAAATAAAAGGGTCTCACCAAACCGTAGGGAGATGTCTTCACTAGGTTTTGCTAGAAGTTGTCTCTCTTTTGTCAATGAAATCTCATCTTTAGTATGCACTCCATCCTCTGTTATATATAATATCTGGCTCTTTCATCATGTATTAATAGGCTGCATGAGACAGTAAAGTTAGTTTCCTTTTATGACTCTTACAGAGATAGCAGGCTCCAATGTTAGAACACGATAGTGTCTCTTTCTTGGGAAGAGATGGTGTTATTTCTGACTGTGTGTTTGGATAAGTCATTGCAGAATGTCTAGTTTTGTTTATGGTGATCTCTCTGCCCAAAAGATGACAAGCACTAACAGAACTTCCAGCCAGACAGAAAGGGAAGTGGCATGTTTTTTTCTAACTCTTTCAGAATATGTAGAACATGATAAATGTCAGAAAACTGCGTATAAGTGCTGCTTCCAGATTTTAGAGATAAAGTGTTCCTGTGCCAAAACATTATTCAAATGTGATGAAAATTGTCTCCAAAGATGTTGTAGGTGGTATAGAGACTGATAGCCCTATTCACAACACTTCAATCTCCCTACCAAATACAGTTTAAAAATAACATGACACTGGTTTGACATAAATTGCTGTGGACTATACATTTGTCGTTCCTATTACTGAATAGAAACCAGGCATTATGGGCTGACATGCATTTCATTCAAGTATGTCTGAGACACTTAGATTGGAAAATAAATTAAACACTCAATACTAGTGATGTGATTAATATAGGGTCTGGCTTGGGCTGACTTTACAAGTGTGCAAGAAATGGCTTGTTGGACATTAGAGTATTTTCATGGTGCAACGATTAGGGGATTATGGCTATGAGAAACACCTTCAACCTCAGTGAACCTGACTGTGAGTTAGCATGTTTGAGAAGCATTTTTTTTTTACAGTGGAACTGAACATGCTTTTTTATTTTCCTGATGTGATGTTTATAAACAGCAGTTGAAGAAGGGTCTCGTCAGCTTTGTAACAGTTCCCACTGCTGCAAATACCTTCCTCTGGTATTAACTGAAACCGTGTTCTGAAAGAAATTTAAACAGAGCTCTAAGTATGGATTCATGCATGCCTCTGTGAAAACAGGCATGGATGACCCCTGTTAATACTTCTATAAATTTCATAGGTTCTTTATATCAGATAACTTGTAGAGTGCTCATTTTCTATGACTCTGTGAGCAAATTAATTTACAAACTGTGGAGGAAACACATAAAAGCATCAAATGTTAAGTAAATTCTGCATAATACTGTGGAACACACATTGTGAAATGATTCTTACAAATGTCAATGCTAGTAGCTTTTTTTCATAACCTAATCCTTTGCAGAACACTTTAAATGCCCATGGCATCATAGTTCCTCTTCCTACTAAAGGAGAAATCAGGGACGTGAAGTTTAAATATAACTTGTTTTATTTGCACCTATATACACATTCTGGAACAGAGATCTAAGCAGTCATCACTTTCACATGTATCAGTTTAACATTCTTGTTGAGAAAATCAGCCTCAGGATTTTGCTCTGATGTTAGCACAGTTTAGAGACAAGAACACATTTTACCATAAGAAAACGTCCTGTTACCTTGAACAAGCAAAATTAGCAGGGTGAAAGATGGCTTTTCCCAAAAGAATATTTAATCAAAATCCTAGAATAAGAAAAATCAGCAGAGTAAATGTAGCAGTGATCCAAGATCCTATCCAAGATAATAACTGTAAATATTTACAACTCACCAGAGAAATTGGCTTTGAGTTCTAAATTTACCTGTAAGATTTGCAAGAATGGGAACTCAATCAGAAAACAGGAATGGTGGCATTCATGTTCCTTAGCTTTTATTTAGGTATCTTCACCTGATTTTCTCACTGGGGTCTTCTTTTGTAGCCAGTGGAGAGAAGTAGGAACCTATACAGCTTAGACATGCAGGATGTAAAATCAGTTCATTTAAAAAATGTCTGCTGTTATAATGGAGGTTTGGGATGAAATAAATTTACCTCCTATTATTTCCTGTGTTTTCCTGCTTTTATATGTTAAAGGTTCATAATTTTGTTTGTCCTTGAAAAATATGCTGGCTCACAGGGGAACAGGACTTTTTACCTAGTCAATAGAAATGCATGCCTCATTCTTATTGTCTAGAAAATTTTTATTTGCACAGATGAAAGTGACTAAAGTAATAAAACAAGACATTATGATTTTATGGAATGTAGAATTTCTAGTAGAATTTCTTCTACTGATTTTAAGACCAGCCTGGAAGTGAATGCAATTGTCAAGATAAGTTCATAATAGGACTAAAGTTTGTTGCCTGCTTGCTGTGGTGAATGAACCACTGGAACCCTTTGCAGTAAGACCCCGTATAGGACAATACATAGCAGTCTCACCACCAGCAGCTCAGACAGGGCAGCCTTTTTTCCCTGTGGCTTGGCTTTCCCAGTAATACAGACTATCAGATGAGGCAGAGTAGGAGAGTTCTCATTCCCAACACAAAGTGTTTCTGGAGAAAAAGTAAGTTAGAGCTCTTTCAACAACATGGAAAGACCTTGAAAGGAAAGATAACATTTGATAGACGCTATCTAGGCAGAAGAGGCTCCAAAAATGGATTCAGGAGTTGAATATTACCTGCTCAGTTACTCAGACTATGAGGTTTGACCCAGATTTTTTTTTCTAGAGTGATTCAGCTGGGCAGACCAGATTAAATCCTGCTGCTCCAGGATTTCTGTCTCCACAGGTTTACAGTTAAAAACTTTGTTACTCTTTGCACCAGAGAACTACAACAGCTGAAAAACAATTACTTAGAGTCAAGGCTTTGAACAGCCCTAATATGGATCCTGAGAACTAGAGCAGACAAAAAGGTTGGATCTGTCTGACCAAGTTATAGACGTCTGCAGTGCAGGTGCTTATTCTCTTCCTTGTCAGAGAAAGAGGTATTCTAGGGTACAAAACAACTGTCTAAAATAAGCCACGGAACCTCAGAAGCACCTCTTTCTCTCCCTTGTCCAGGAGGGGAATCAGGCTTTATGAATTCACACGTAGATGACTGTATTGTCAATGACTGTGGTCAGTTAGGTGAGAGGAATCTAACCCAGGTGGTCAAGGAGGAGCTGAGAAGTCCTTACTCCCTCTTTGTCCTGGGCTGCTGCAGACAAAACAAACCATAGCCTAAGTCTGAGGTAGCTCTTTGAAGCAGCTCAGACTTATCCTTCCCCTCTCTGGACATTCCTAGGAATTCATCTACCCAAATTTTGACTAAGTATAAGCTGCAGATATACGTCTTCACACTCCGTGATTCACTCCTTACTTCCAGGTAGAAGAAAGTGCCAGACTGGGCAATTATGTTCCTGCAAGAGAATCCTCTCCAGATCTCTGGAGCTCTTACAGAGGAACAACTTATGCACCACTGAGTATCATAAAGAAAGGGAAAGGTTTTTGACTCTGAAATCATCAGCTGTTATTTAAAAAGAAGCCTACGAACCAGAGAATGCTCTTTTCTTGGTTCTTACTATGCACATTTAGAAGCTCTCATCTAAATACTCTCATCTCATCCAAGCATGCTTTTCAATACTGTATTATACATCATCAGCATTATAAAGCTAACACAAGTCTTGAAGTATCTCTTCTCATTCTTTTAATCCTGTACCTTTCTCATGGCACAAAATATTCTCCTGAGGATGTTAAAATCACAAATAGACCAATTTTGTTGAAACAAACCTGCTTTCACATATATTTCTTGTTACAAAATATATTGGAAATAATCTTTCACAGCACAGCATGTGTATGTATGTTTGTGTTTATAAATTGCATAGCAAAGATAAACAGATATACACGTTTGTACTTAAGTAATATGTATATATTGCCTAATCATAACAAGAGCAAACAGAAGTTAAAAAGAACCAAGTGTTAAATTAATGAAAAGGAACAAGCCTTCTGAAAGCCAGGAGGCTATGCTGCTTTACAGCAGTAGATGTTCAAAGTGAGGTATTGGATTTGATCATAGTTGAGATGGGGACAGTTTGCTTAAGACTCTGAGCTTTACATGGTTTTATACAAGTACCCCTTGGATGTGCATGGGTCTCAGTGGCATTTAATGTCTAAAGTTTTATTTTACTTCTCTTTGAAGAGTTCCATCTCTTTTCTTGTTCCTTTTTTTTTCTTGTAAGAAAGATGACGGGGGCTTGTGAATGAAAAGGATGACTCTACCGGAGTACCTGTTTGATGAATGCAGACTTCTATTTCAACTTGTACAATGGTGCTTGCAGGGGTGAGAGTAGGGATTCTAAAAGGCATAAAAAAGGAAACAAGCAGAAACTTCTATTGACTTCCATTAGGTGCTTAACTGCCTTTGATGACTCTTTTCATTAAATTTAGTTATCTGTATATGTTAACAAATCATCTATAAAAAGAATCACAGAATCACAGAATCACAGAATGTTAGGGATTGGAAGGGACCTCGAAAGATCATCTAGTCCAATCCCCCTGCCGGGGCAGGATTGCCTAGACCATATCACACAGGAACGCGTCCAGGCGGGTTTTGAATGTCTCCAGAGAAGGAGACTCCACAACCTCTCTGGGCAGCCTGTTCCAGTGTTCAGTCACCCTCACCATAAAGAAGTTTTTCCTCATATTTATGTGGAACCTCCTGTGTTCCAGCTTGCACCCATTGCCCCTTGTCCTGTCAATGGATGTCACTGAGAAGACCCTGGCTCCATCCTCTTGACACTTGCCCTTTACATATTTATAAACATTAATGAGGTCACCCCTCAGTCTCCTCTTCTCTAAGCTAAAGAGACCCAGCTCCCTCAGCGTCTCCTCATAAGGGAGATGTTCCACTCCCTTAATCATCTTCGTGGCTCTGCACTGGACTCTCTCTAGCAGTTCCCTGTCCTTCTTGAACTGAGGGGCCCAGAACTGGACACAAAGAACTGTCTACAGAACGAATTTTTAATAATGAGGTGTTTTGCTGAAAGACAGGGTATAAAGCAGCAGTGTTATAATATCTGAGTTGAGAAAAAAAGAATAAATGTCAGCCTGGAAAATCCTGCAGTAGAAACTTGTTTGCTAGCTGCTCATATCTTGTATTTCAAAACCAAAAAGGAGCAGAAAAATACATTGAGACTAATCAGTATGAGGACTGAGTGCAACTCCTGTTATAAAGCACTTTCTTTATGCAGCAGATTACTGTAAAATAATATTCACTGCATTCCTGCGTTGGTACTTATTATTGTTTAATAGCATCTAGATAATTTAAAAATGTATAGACATTAGGTTCAAGAATGTGGCATGTTTTGGTTTTTATTTTGATGTTTTGATATGTATTTTTTACTAGTGCAGAGTGAAAAAAAATTGCAGGAAAAAATGTCAAGTTGTAGAAATACATATGTTTTAATATGACTTTTGTAAAGGCACTGTCGTTTTCTTCACAAGATCTCGAATTTCCTCTGACTAAAAATCCTACATTCTGACATTAAATGAATCTGATATACCAAACTTCTCCGGGAGATGTAGGGTGTGGACTGAGGGAGTTCCCTTCCAAGAAAAGCAATTAGAAAAATAATAAAAAACCCCTCCCAGTGCTGTCCTGAAAGAAACCACAGCTTCTTTTAAAAGGAAAAAGGAAAACCAGGAAACAAACAATTCCCTCCCCACCCCCCCTGCTGCCGAGTGAATGTAGTGTATAATTGTTTGTAAGAAAAAAATGTGAATTTACATTATAGCAACCTGTAAAACAACAGAAACAAAGGAATTTATATAAAACATATGTTATTATCTTTGCAATTAATTTCACATTTAATTTGTTTCCCTCAAGTGTAGCCCTACATCATTTCATGGAGGAAAAATGGAAGCTCATTAGCATTAGTGGGCCATTTATATTCTTCATGCTTTTTAGCTTAGAGCTACCCAATGTGAGAGATTTTATTTGTTATGAATATTTATATTATTCTGCACCATGATAGTCACATTTTGTCACAATACTTTCTTCAAACATAAGGGTAGGTTATAAGATTCCTTCCCACGCATTTTTAGTAATCACTTTTCAAACAACTCCTGTTATAAAACACTTTCTTTATGCAGCAGATCAGTTGTAAAATAATATTCACTGCATACCTGCATTTGTACTAAATATTCTTTATGTAGTATCTAGATAATTTAAAAATATAGAGACATCACCTTGCAGTTCCATGAGGCAGTCAAATTCACTATTTCTCTATATTTTGTCTCATTTTATTATGTGGATGCAGGCCTCCATATTAGCAGCTTTTCCTCTTTCTTTGAGCCTGACTTTATTTTATTAGCAGCTTTCCTTTTTTTTTTTTTCAGCCTTATTTTATTTTTTCCCTTCTCCATCCAATTTTGCATTATCGAAAAAGAAATCTGAGAGCTTTTGCTGACATAGAGTGTATAAAGAAACCGTATGGCAGAAGTAGTTGACCTAGTAGTGGTAATCGTGCACAGAAATAGAAGAACTGCAGGGCGAAGTTTTTGATCCATAGCATGGAGCTGTGCAATGATCAATTGCCTGTCCAAATCTGCTCCGTACTTATTATTTTTATGGAAATGTATCATCCCAGCTTCTGTTAGGTGTTCTCAGCTTTTCTCTGTTTCCACCCCTTGGTGTTCCAACTACTTCTGTGAGATTTAATAAAATACCCTGAAAAACAAACATGGGGCCTTTTGAAAGACTGGATGTTATTCTGATTGCAGTTGGAAAATCAAAGCTCCAACTCAATTTTCTAAGAACCAGTATTAGAAAATGCAGATTGCAGAGAGCTTAATGGAACTGCCCTACTTTCTAGAGTCATTTGTTTTGATGAGAGCCTGAGTGTAAATTCTGTGCAGAACACAGACAGCTATTATGCAGTTAATTATGCACAAAGTAAACATGTACAATTGCAAACAGCAGAATGCCACCTAATAATGGATAACCTGAGATTTATGGTATGCATGCACAATCTGTAAAGGCTTCTACTCATGAATCTGAAATGAATGGAACATTACCTAAATGATCCAGAATGAAGGATTTAACATATCTCTCTACCCTTATTGCTACTTATTTCCTGTCAGCAAATTTTTCATTTGGCTTTAATTTATGGCACATAAACACTATGCAAATGATTTGGTCATATTTAAAAACATATGGCCTGTGCTTCTGATTACTGGTTAGGCATTTTGTTACCAATTACTTGTTAAAGTAATCACTTCTTTAATTATACTGGTCAGCTGATAATGACTTTGCATTCATTTAGTTGAAGACTAACTGCAGCAAAATAAGTCGTAATGTGAAAGTCTCTAGAAAAACAGGGCACATCCTTTTTGCACATATTCATTAGCTTTCAATTTCTTTGTACGTGTTTTTATAAATTTGATTACAGTCTACATTTATTCTTACTTCAGATTGTCTGTGCCGGAGACTGATCAGTGCTCAGATGTAGTTAGCAGAGTTGGGACTGCATCAGAGACCACTAATGGGAGTGTTGGCTCACACACCATGATTAGCCCTCATCATCTTCTTTGTGTCTTCTCTGAAAGGAGACAAGGGTTTAAAAAATTCATAACTAATTGCAAAGCAGCAAGGAACCCATCTGAACTGCTAGAGCAGTTTGTCAGTAAAAGGCAGCTGTTATTGTCTCTTTCTGCAGTTGGATTTCTAGCTTGTCCCTTTTTTTTTGAGGGGAATAAAAGTGAACAAGCCCCCAGACCTTAAGATATCTTTTGTAGCTTTGCTATAACACTGATCTGTGACACCAGGGACAGAATAATTTGCATGTTTGAGTAAGTCACCACATCAATGGAAATATTGCTGCCACGGCTATCTAAGCCTTTGTTTCCTTCTTAGATTTGGATTATCATTAATTGCATGTAATGTCTCGCTGTAATCGGGTTTTTTGCTTATTTATACCTGTTTCCTGTCTTTATTCTTTTCTTTGCTGGCTGCTAGGTCCTGTTAAAAGATTCCACTGACTCAATTGCATTGTACAATCCTTTTTGCCTGGGGCATTAATAAAAGGACAAGACAAAAGAAGCGGAAAAAATAGTCAGGAATGTGTGTATCATAAGCTGTATCTACACTGCTAAATAAACCAGACCCAGGGAGTGGGCTTAAGGACTTTCTTTGTCATCATGCATGTTATTCAATTGCTGTCACACTCCCAGTCATGGTTTTGGCACCGACCAGAATTTTCTGATAGAATGTCTGCATAGAATTTGTGGGATAGCATATGTCAGGAAGCTCTTATATCCCTGCCCATGAGAGATACGTAGTGCAACAATTCTGTCCTGTACAGTCCTCCAACAGTATCCCAGCAAGACTGGTATCCTCAAGCACTCCTATGTGCCCACACTCAGGCTATACCTCGGAGCCTCCAAAACACCTCCAGTTTCAGGCATTGAAACACTGATAGTCTGCAACACAGATTTCTCAGTAGTCTAGACACATTCAAATGAAAAGAAAACATGTAGAGATGATAAGCATGACTTAAGGTGACTGAAGCTCTGGGAAAGTTGAATACTAAGTGCTGTGTAGTGTGGATGTAGCTAAGCCAAACCATTTGTCCAGAGACTGGTCCCTGCCTCTGTTTTATTTAACAGCAAATATTGAGATTCCATGGAGAGAGATGGAAATGCATCATACAGTGAGATATTCCTGTCTACAGGTGGATGGATGGATAGAGTACTCATCAAATATAATGATTAGATCTTTCTGACGCTTAGACAAGGAAAAATGATGTTTCCCCTAAAAACATGAGGATTAATTGAAATGGTCTGTTCTATGTAGCATATTCCCCTTGTACATCACTGTAATTCTACTACAAAAGAGATGTTATTATTACTAATACTGCCCAGGTTGAAGTGACAGGTGTGCTGAACTCTATAATTACCTTCATATAGAGCACATCAGGAAATTCATTTAGAAAAGTGAAGAAAGAACAATGGTGATGTTGAGATACATTGCTGTTGGCACACAAGCTGTCTAGTTCAAAGCTAACTTGTATGGTTTTGCCCTTGACTGCAATTCAGACATGCTTGGATACATAGCACCACTGATGTTTGAACTACTTAGGCACTGTTGGCTTTCCAAACAGTATGTTATGACAGCCCCTACCCCTGTAGGTAGAGGTGAAGATGCTGTACAGCCACAATTTCTTTCAAGCTGTGTATTCTTCTTCCCCAAGATGTTACATCTGACAAAAAAAAAAAACCCAAACCACTCAGTTATAAAATTAGTAGTAAGGGCATATTATGTGCAATTACAGAGAATGGAAATGAAACAAACTGGAGAACTAGCAACCACAGAATAAAAAGAAACAATCCCAAAAGTAAGGAATTAGGTATGTCTCTCTTCTGGGCCATTAAAGATTCTAGGTCATAAATGTGTACTGCATTGCATCATTCATTTTTACTACTTTGATGGTCCTGCCTCCTTTTCTTGCATTTTTGCTGAATCCATCCATTCATTAACAGCTTATTTTCTTACGTTATGTAAAAGAGTGGGAGGAGCTCTGCTTTCATCTTTGTGGGTCAGTAGTCTTTTTTTTTTTTTTTAATTGTTCCTCTGTAATTAAAGCTAACATTTCAATTGTTCTTTACGAGCATTTTTTTGCTCTTTGAAGACATTTTCCCCCTTCCATAACAATTTTATCTTTTATTACTATTCCTTTCCTCTCGATCAGTCTGCTTTCACATCAGATCTCTTGTTGTTGTCATTGTAGCCTGCTGCGTGAATCAGGTAAGCCTGGTAATATACCTTTACAGTGGCAGCCTTGATTGTGTTTGCTGGGGTATTAGGAAGCAAGAACCCTAAAAAAAAAATAAACTCAGAGGCTTGCTTGTGAAAGAATCAGCCCCTGCTGAATCTACAGTACAGAAAAAGGCAGAGAATTTTATGCTTAAATTGAAGGTATCTTATTGAAGTCTCTTTCTGAGAGGAAACCACCTCATGTTAACTTGACCTTAGTAGTTTTCATCTGTCTAATGTACTGCTCCAGCAGTATGTTATACCCACTTTGCATAGAGGTAAATGACAGCACACAGCCCAAGGCAATGGGGAGACAGGCCCCTACTCTTTATAAAAGAGATGCAGAAGCAGAGCAGTCACCTGAGCTAGGCTTAAACTCACATTGCAGCAGCAGCTAGGCTGACAGGAGGAGTCACAGCTGCAGCAAGCCTCTGGGGCCAGAGGGACCTCTGGCTTTAATGGCATCTTTGCAGCTGCAGCAATTACTGTCACGCATCCAACTGCATGCAAGGGTCGCTGCTTCCAGTCTGAAGTCTGCAAACAAGCATCTTCTGCTAATTAGGAACAGAGGAAGAAGAGATCAGAGGAGTTAGTAAGAAGTCAGTGCTGTGGCCAGTTAATAGTAATACTCTTTCTTCTTGTGCCCATTAATGTATTACAGAAGCATTGGCAAATCTTATCCTGCCTGTAGGGAAGCGGGTGGCTGACGGAATAAGAAAGGCTCTTTTCTTTCAGCTACTACTTTGAAGCCTGCTCAGACTAGAAATGGCAAAACTTTATCACATGATGGTCTCTCTGATGCTAATCAATAGTCTTGAAGTATTTGTTGGCAGGAGACTGTATCATAAAAATTCCCTGTTAGCAATAGAATTCCTTGTGTTTTAACAAATCAGGCCTAGGGCTTGGGTAATCTTGTCGAGTTGCAAGACTGAATGACTCTATGCTTCCAATGGTTTTGCTGTTCTTCCTGCTTCTTCCCTTTTCATCTGCTGAGGGCCTAGCTGTGGTCTGCAATAAGTCTTGGACTAGGACTGGACTAGAATTGCCTCCTTGCTATGAAAAGGAGCCAAGCAGTGGTGGAAGAGAGAGGAAATACCTCTTTCAAATGAGAGAATGTAGCAACTGTATTGAGATCCCAGAACTGAAGTAGACATGGTGTTGGGTCAAAATATGGCCAAGTAATAAATGTGGAGGAAGACAGGTAGTTGGTTAGACATGAGATTTTTGCACTGTAGCACATGTCAAATTGTGCTATGAGGCAAAGATGTTTTCTTCCTTTTATCTGACATTCCCCTTGTGAATTCTGGGAGGTCAGCTTTGGACTTGAATGAATAATACTTTTGATTTGTTTGTAACTTCTGCTAGTTTCATCATCTGGCATGAACGGTACTGTACTGAACATGTTCTGTCTTATCAAATTCTATTATCACTTTGTGCTTGTCCTGTAGTTTATCACTTTTCAACTGCTCGTGTAAAAATAAGTAAAGCAATGAAATAAAACTATTCATAGTATGAAAACACTTTAAAATCTTGTTGCAGCCATTCCTGCAAACACCTGAGGTCTGAATCTTTGTCTCAAATACAGATAACTTTAATGTTCTTTCTGTTGTCTGTATAGCTTTATTGCTGTATAGTGTTATTTTACAACAAATTGAGTATCTTTGGTTTTACCAAGCAATATATCCCTTTTATTTTGCTTCCATTTATTTATCTCTAGTTCTAAAGCACTATTAATTTTCTTCATTTTCCTTCTGTTCCTTTTCTAGTTTAATTTGACTCGTATCAAGTTCTACTTTTGTTGCCTGAGTTCTTTGTTATTTTTAGGGGAGTGTATATAATTTTTTTAACCTGGTTAAAGTGCTTCATTTTAAGTGTACTTTTCTTTTACCTTTTATTTCAAATCATCTCTGCTTTTTTCTCTGCCACTCTCTGTCGCGTTTTTATTTATGTTCTTAAATATGCTCTGTTTGTAGTGCACAACTTAAGTACTGACTGCTTTCTTTTTTGCTCCTGTTATCTATCCCTGGTCACAGTAGGTTGATTTATTTACTTTTGCAGTTTTTTTTTCAGGATCATATCCTTCACACTGTATCAGATGAGAGTCTGAACATGACAGAAATACTAAATAGAAAAGATTTCACTCACAGCCCAAAAGTGTTAGGGAAAACTACTTTCAAAAGGCACTTTTGCAAACCATTATATATAACAGATTCAAATCTTTGAAGTATCTTAAATCTGGTAGCTTTAAATTTCAACCCTCTCTTCTAGTTTCACCTTTTGAAGCTGCTTTGGCTTTCACATAGATGTTATATACCAATAAATACTTAAGTCTGACGCCTCATGTTAAAACACCACACACTTTCTATGACCAACAAGTACCCGATCTGACCTGATGATCAAATTTCAAACAATAAGCATAGAACAAGGCAACAAGCCTTGACCATGATGTCAGGAAAAAGGTAATAACTGAATATTTTTTTCCTCTCATTAAGTAGTGAATGATGAAATTATTCTGCGAAGAGTGCTTCTGTTCAGAGTGTTTTGACCCACAACACTACACGATTTTGTTCTGCTCTGGTGAATTCAGAAATGGAGCAGTCTCGGGGATTCTCACTGAGATGGTCGGGGTACAGAGTAATTACATCCTAATTCTTCAGAAGAAAGTTGATGTTAGCTACAGATATTTTCTTACATCATCTCAGTATTATCTTGCTTTTTGCTGAGACACTGCAGAGTAAAAATCAAACTGACTAAATTCATATTTGGCAAATCTTCTGCCAGATCCAGATTTCAGTTACTTTGACCAAAACACAGAAATCCTTGGACTTGTACTGACAACAGAGTGACTATGACCAAAATGTAGCCACTCATGAATGTGAATGGCAAACTGCCTATTTACAGATAAATCCTAGAGGAAGTGATAAAAATGTTATACTCTGTTCTAAAGTAAAAAAGTACAGTGCAGCAAAGTAAATAAAGCTGGATGACTCTGAATCTTTATTAACTAATTTATGTGAATTGTTATTAGTTCCTTCTATCTAAAAGGACTTTGAAAGAGTACTTGGGTTCTGCTGCTCTTTAGTTGAAGCGGAACATCTAGTGCCTAGTCAGGAAACAGGAGAACCATTAGATGTTGAGTCTTGTGGTTCTCCAGGTAAAATTATTTATGAACGAAGATGTGGCTTTATTAGTTTTGAATCACAAGAGAAAAATTGATTTAGTCTCACGGTGAAAGAAAGGGAACCTGTTGCTCTTTGATAATAAGCTCTTTCTTTTCTTGGAGGTTTTTTTAGTTTGTGTTTTTGAATAACTTTTAGAATTTGAAATTCCCTGATCAGACTGCCTTTCCAAAACCAGTATCAAAGGGCTCTAAGTATTGTGAAGGCATCTTTTACTGAAGATCTGGACATCCACAAAACTACAGCCAGGTTTTATTTCGACTTCAAAACATATGAACATGGATAAAGTGACAAATCACTGGAATGTGTGAAAACACAATCACGATAAAGCAAAAGGAGACTGAAATAATTGTCTCAGAGGCATTAATGCTTATGCTAGACAAAATATTCTTAGAATGAGCATTTCTACAATGTAAGAGAACATCAGTTTTGTTTTCATAGCAGGACATGAAGGGTTGGTAAATAACAAGATTTATACATAGATCCCCTGAGTACTGGGTTGAACAATCGCATTATTGATTGGCCACCATGATGGCACTAAACTTGAACATCCTTAACGTCATCATCTCTAATCATCTCTTGATTAGACACTCTAAAGCACCATAGCCATGATCAGGTAGCAGGAAAGAGCTCTGATTGAGCAAATCAGTTTGAAAAGGGTCCCTGGAGAAAAATTTAATCTTCCAGGCCAGAATTATCGTCTCTGTGCCTTTGAGTCTATACTAATAACAAAATGGGTGAGAAAAAATGTTTCTTATGCTGACATAAAACACCTGTTTCCTCCCTTTCCTCTGGGTCAGGATTATCAAATTATGAGCTGAGTATTACGCAGCTATTTTGCAGTGAGCAAAATGGACTGATAGTAGATAGACATTTTTAATTCTTATGTTATCTGCTGTATGACTGTTGACATATGTAATTATTATCTTCATATTTGAAAATGCTTTTAAAACTCTAGATAACAAGAGATAATTAGTGTCCCTTTATGGAAAAGTAAATCCCAAACCAACTTTCCACAACTGAAAGAAATAATATTATGGCAACACTGGTCTTAACAGATTCTGTTTGTGGCTGGAGCTGCAAATCAATGATCTACCAGTTTGTGATGCTGCTCTGGCAAAAAACAAAACAGAAAATCTCTAACAGTTACTTCAGCAAATTAAATTCTATATTAAGCTGTTGACAACAGTAAAAAAAGAGAGAGTGCACTCAGGGAACTGAGATGAAACCATTGAGAGCTCTCACAGGCTGAGGTTGGTGACAGTATCACAGATGTAGTGGTAATGACTTCATCCCATCAGTACACTGCTGCCTTTGAAAAGCTAAAAAGTGGTAGAATATTAAGCCAGTTGCCCCTGGAGTCTCCCTGTTTAATGAGGTAAAGTGGGAGGCCCTGGGCCCTCTCTTCAGATACCTTTGGTAAAACCTATGATCAAAGCATCAGGTGATCCCTTCCCTAAATCTCCTTACAATCCTGATTTATAGGTTATGTTTTAAACCTGTTTACTGGGTAGCAAGAGGCTGTATAATGCCTTAAAAACATTTCTGTATGGGAAAGGAATAACCTCTAGCAGATATTGCTAGCAGTGGGCTTAGCAGATGTACAAAAAATACAATCACGATTACCAAGCAGACACAGAAAGTCTCAATATGAAGCCAGTATCAATGCAACTAGGCAACACCCATGGGAGATGCCCTAGGTCCCACTCTTTTCAATCCCTGAATGTGGAGTATGTACGGAGTAGAATACATGGGGATGTCAGGTAAAGGCTGATCTGTGTTGACCTATATGGGAAATCCATCCATCAAAGCTGGAAATGGACATGCCTTGAGGTTGCTAAATGAACCTGTGCTTTTTCACTACAGGAACAGGAAAATTCAGTCAGCTCAGAACAGTTTCTGATAGGTGCTCACACCCAGTGTTCCCTGTTCCTTAATCAACACAGAGATGATCAATTTTTGATGCACTCTGAGTAGGGTCCTACTCTCACCTACTCTCACCCCCCTGCAACATGTTGGCATTGTTAATTTAGGCTGTAGGAAAGGAAGGAGACAGATAGTCTGATTTTGATCTACTGGCAATTCTGGGATAGGAAACTTCTGTGAAGTAGTATGAGTCATGCTTGTCCATCCCTTTCTTGTTCTGGTTGAACAACAGAATAGAAATTGTTGTTCTGGTGCCAAAGCAATTTGAAGTCTGCTTGTGTTTGCAAAGGCACTATTAAGAAATAGGTGTGAGAATTGTCTGCAGCCAGTTAGTGTGCAAATCCTCTGTGGCCAAGGAATTTGATAGACACCCTGTTCCTATGTTAAAAAAAAAAATCTGCAAGAGGTTATGGCATACTGACCTCTGCTTTTGCTGTATACACTGCCTTGTATCATCAGAGTTTCATGGTTAAGTGTCCAAAACTCTTTCCCTAGGGATTTCATGCTTTCTTAACACACACAGATTCACTATGAAGATTTAAGAAAGCCAAACATATAGACAGGAAAAGTTTATGATCTTGAAGGTGCTCTTGGAAGCTTCATAAGCAGAAAATACAGTCATAGACCCTGAATCCAAGGGCTGTTTCACATCTGCACTTCACGATGTAGCATTACCTCATAAGGTCAAAATGGCAGCCTGAGGACTGCACCTGGCTTACTAAATGTCTCCATCCAGCCCATTGTCTCTGTCAGGAGGAATGATGGACCAGATAACCCCCACAAAACACCATACTTGAGGAAAGTCCTCCAGACTACTACATCCCATAGGTGAAATGGACAGAATGGATACCTGTTACTTCCTTTTTTACATGTAGTAGACAACAAAATTGCTAGTTTAGTGCCACTATACCAGGGAATTTAACCTTGATGAGAGCAGCCGTTGGTCCATGTAGGGAATGCACCTGTTGTCAGGGAGGCTCCCTGGACAGCTCTAGGTTTGGTTACAGCAGGAGTTGCGTGGTCTGTGGCAAAGACCGCACAGTGCCTGTAAAACTTCTCTGGAGGATGACTTCAATGAAAGGCAAATGTTTACAGGCAGTGAGAAGAGAGATGGGCAATTCACTTAGATCTGTCTAGCAGAACATATCTTAGTTTGGTGCTACTGAGTGTGGTTTGTGATGGGAAGAAATCAGATACTGCAATTTCTTTTTTGTGTGAGAAGAACATTGGTGGGGAGGGAGAAGTAGTTATTGAAAAGTATGCAAGATTTTAAAAAAATCTGAGAGTGAATAGTAACCTGTTTTAGCCAAGGAAAATAATTAACCTATGGTCAGAATGAATTATTTGACATATTTCCTTCATCTATAGATGTTTAATCCTCACATTACCTCAAAAACTTTCAAAAGTATTCAGTCTTATACAAATGTAATGCTGTCTTTGGATAAGAGCTTTTGGCAGAGTTTTGGAAGAAAAATGTTAACACAGTAGGGCTTTTGCTTAATATTAGGGAAGGATAACGACTTTTGAAATATCCAACCAATACGGGGAAGAGGGAATTTTCTAAAACATTATAGAACTGGATTTTTGTGTTATAAAAATACATAGAAAGAACTACTATAAGATGATATAACAGCATAAGGTCACTAGCACATTTATGGTGCTCCATATAAGACTTTCTGGGTGGTGACATTAAAACCAACATTGATTTATCACTGGATGATAGATTTATTCTGGCATCATAGATGTAGTAAGCAGGCATCTGTTTAAAATGATTGCTGTACACAGACAACAAACTACCAAACTGCTCACAGCTAGCTGGACCCCATTTGTACTGAATACACAGGTCTCTACAGTGTTGTTAAAGTTTTTACATTACTTTTGACCTTCAAACTTTTTTCTTATGAAAACTAATTCATTCTTATTGAAAGAGCAATAAACTTGCTCCTCATGAATGCATAAGAAAGAAACAAATCTCTTAAAGATCCTGATTTTCAGCAACACATACTAGACTTGTATCAAACCAAAGTCCAATATATTTCCAGGTTTTTCTGCAGTGGGTAAGGAATGCTCAAACTTCAGACAATCTTCTTAAGGTGTCTAAGACATTTTCAGAAGTCATGTGCCTCTGGTTTCCTGAATAAGAAACTTGAGGCATGTTCTCTCATTATGCCACAAATACAACTAACTGTATGTTGCACAACAGAGAGGGAACAGTATAAATTGGTCAAACTGAGCTCATGTTTATTTTTTGGACAAGGGAAAACCAAGCAAACTTCAGATTCTTGAAACATGTATGTGGAAAAATTAGATGTTTCCATTTTGTGATTGTATTTTCCAAAATTTGGTTTCCATATCTCTCTGTTTGTTTGTTTTGTTTTCTTTCTCCACTTTGCTATTGTGGAAGACACTTAGGAAAGAAGACATTAGAGCAGCAACAACTTGGAGAGACTTAAAACTAAAATAAAAGAGGAAAGCAAATAAACAAAAAATGGGCTCAAGTTTCCCAAGATAAAACACTGCTAGGGAGGAAAAAAAAAAAATCTGTATGTTTTTTTTTCTTCTCAATGAAAATTTCTGGTGAATTCTATTTTGCCTAAGCCATGTCAAGCTGCTGAAGCACAGAGCCACCAAAGGTGATCCTCAGCCCCCAGAGCAATCAGCTCCCTTACTGGAAAGAAGGAAGAAAATGCTATAGCAAAGACCTCATCAGTGAAAACCCCAACTCTAAATACAATCTGCCATTTTTCTTCTGGTTCCTAGGAATGCTTCCACTCTCTCCTATAGATTTGCCTGAAAACACTAAAATAAATAAATATCCATACACTTACTTTAAGGCCATTGAGAGTGAAAAATATGAAGGTTTGAACTAAACATCTGGAAAGAAACATAAAATCCAAGGTCTGTGCAGTCAGGATGACTATTACGTCATCATAACCTTATAGTCACCATGCTCTGTAGAGCAGAATGTGATAGGCAAATGGGACTGTAACTTTGTCAGGTAGTCACCAACTGTGCTGCAGGAAGCACTGAAGATTCATGCTTTCTTTGCAACACAGAAATACAGTAAAGGATAACAATACAGGACTACCTGTATTAACATAAATCAGGCAGATCTGTATTGTATTAGTAATTAAGTAATTATCATGATATGAGTACTGTACCAGTTGCATATGGCTATAAACAGACTAAGTGTAAAATTTAGTTCTACTTCTGCATTTTAAAAACAATACACTTACTAATTTTGGGTACCTGTTGTTTTAGCCTCAGTGCACCATGCAGGGTTTTTACATGAAATTTCCTTCCCCCACTCCCTGTTATCAAAGAATGGATAGATAAAGAAAGTAGATGAAGCTATTCTACTTGAAAGTGAAATCTTTGGTATGGAGATGTGCAGTTCGGATAAATCTGTGTCTGTCCTGTAGTATGAAAAAAGCAGTGTGCTTCCCAAATCTCTGCACCTTAACTCAGCTAGCTAGGAATTTAACAGAGATTACTTAGCTGTGTGTATATGTTTGAGATGATTGTAACTTAATAATTAAGACTATTTACTGCACCTCATGAAACATGGTGTGTTTTAAAGCCCTCATAAATTTTATCTTTTATGAGCACTTGTTTTCAAATGATCCTGAAAGCACAATAATCTTTATAGTCAATGTATCTATAAAATGCCAAGTTTAAATGTGTTCACCTCCAACCGCAGTGGAATCGATTTACTTTGCAGTTTGGCATGAGAAAAAAGAGGTTTTTTTAAAATTCCTTGGTTTCAAGGATTTTACACAAATTTACCAGATAATAGTAAAAGAAAGGGAAAAAAAGTTGTAAATGAAAATTAAATAGATTTCAGCGTTAAAAGCAAATTTAAAGTCACATCCTAGTTTTTAAGGAATTAATAAAAACTTCTGGTCATGATTTCTATTCATAAATATTCAGAGCAGCAATTGTCCACTCTTCTCTTTTCACTTCTTTTCTTTTTTGTGCTGCTATGTTGATGAAATAAGTGTATTACGATACTGATGATCAGGGTAATCTTTCTCAGCATAGACTAAGGGTATTGTGTACGTCTAACTGGTACAAGCCAGCACTCCTACCGAAGAAGTGGTCTCAGCCACATCAGGGTCTTGTCCTCAGTCCCCTGTTGCTGATGGAGGAGAAGCCACTGAGGGAACCACATTGGGATTAAAACTCTGGGAGAGAACATGGGAAAAGAAAGCTTCACCTGGATTACTCCCATGGTGCGTGGTGCTCCTCAGGGTTTCGCAAGAGCATGTATATATAACAGAGTGTAGGTGCGTGGGTGGGTAGACTCAGGAAAAGCAGCTGAGGGAGGTGCGGCAGCCCCTGTTCTTGCTGGTGTATGCTAGTGCATTGTGGCTGCAGGAAGTACGGGTAAAAGAGAAATCATTGTTTCAGTTACAGCCTTGTAAAGGTTTCTTTCCTTATGTTATTATTACTGTTAGTGTAATCCCACATGTATTCAAACACAGTCTGTCAGGTTAGGGAAAAGAGAGAATACTTATGGTCAAGCATCACTTTTTGAATTTCCCCATTTATTTTATATACTAGACTTGAGCCAATCCTTCCCTAAAAGATGTGAAGAACAGAGCAAACACATCCTTCTCCTCTATGCTAGGAGAATTACTAAGTTATCTGCAAAAGCCTCCTACTCTCTTTTGTAGTTCCATTATTCACTGGTCATGCTCAGTGACTTTCTGTCTCACTGCCTTTCTTAGGCATTCCAGTAAGGCCCATGTAATATTTATGGAAAGGTTTTCACCAGAACCTAACACATAATGCAGCTCTTTGGTAGCAAATATTTAGACCTATTTTATCAACTTATCATGACACTAGCATTTTCCTGTATTTTCCTTTTATCTGCCAAAATAACAAGATGGAGGTGACCATCATGAGGAAATTTCAGTCTATTCTAGGAGTGGTGATTAGGTCAGAATAAGGAAGGTGAGGGAGGAAGGGATCACAAACAATATTTGTTGCTTAGGACTGGGATAAGACAAACTGAAATTATCATTTACTGAATATTTAATAGTCAAATATTTATTTGTTAAGCACATAATTAGTATCGACTTGCTGTATGTGATAAGGGAATTCTTTGTGATATTTTAATAAATGTCATAGGTCTGACTAATTACCTGTGTGATATTAACCTATCAGAAAATACATAGTTAAGTCTAAAGAAGTTTAAGAAGAAAGAGAAGAGCAGTTAAAGATAGAATCACTTGGAAAGTATCTGAAAAACATCGGAGGAGCTATTGTAGAAGTACTTTCTACTTGACAGCTCTACAGCTGGTCTTTTAGTGTATAGTCTTTCCATGTCAAATATGAAGAATCACAGGTAATATTAAATTAGGCATGCTGGACTAATTAATAGGACTAAATTACAGAAGATAAGATTGAAATCCAGATGGATTGTTTTACACAAAGACACAGGGTAACTACTACAAACAGATCAACCTGGTACTCTTAGCCTGTCTGGGATGAGAGAACCTCACATGTATTCCAAGGAAAGATTATTGTATTCTTAAAGGAAATGTACATTTTAACACTTGGTTGTTCTGACACTTTGTGGTGTGTGTTATATGCTCCAGGCGAATAGATAACATTCTGTTCTAGAGAACCTGCTTTCTGAGTCATTAATCAGCCAGAGTCTGGCTTCTGGAGAGTCTTGGCTCTGCTGATAGTCTTGTCTTCCACAGAGCTGGAAAACAGATGGAGCTCTAGTCAGGCAGTCTGAGCAGCTGAGGGTCCCACCCTTGAGACTGGTGAAGAATCCTCAACCTGTCACTTGAAAATAGGAAAAAAGGGGTAAAATATGAATCTTACCTGGTCGTGTGGAAAAGGAAAGTACACTGGCATGCAGTACAAGTCATGTTTTATGTACCAGAGAGAGGAAAGCTTTGACAATCTGAGAAACAGCACTAATACATATGCATATTAATATGCCAAGCACACCAGTTCAAGAGCGTGAGGGAATTGTCAAAAATGTGCAGAAGCACTCTAGATACTTGAAGAAACTTGCCTATCCAGAATGTAGCCCACCACTTTATACATGGGCCATTGCAGCTTTCAGATGAACAGCATTTGAGCCTACAGTCAATATAAAGTGAAAGGAAGCAGAAAGTTATATCTTTCTATTATCTTGCATGTTGTTTTATATACAGGCTGTTCACTGGCCTCCCTCCACCTTGGATGTACTCAGATGGCATCGAGTGTTTTGCCAGGGAATGCACTGACTGGTGTCTAGCACACACTATCCAGTAAGACCTATTTTTGTTATCTGGTAAAACTACAGCCTGGAAATATGTGCTGTTGAGACATTTTTCTGTTTGAAAATGCTCCAGAAACTAGTTTCATGGCTGTAAATCAAGAATTATAATGCCATCATAATATCAAAAAACTTCCTTTCAGTCCCAAATGTGAAAATTAAATGTTTAGCTGACACGAATAGGATATAAGGCAGAGAGGGACATTTATTGCTTCTGAATGTAGGGGGACTTTCCACCGGTAGGGTAAATAATTCTTTTTACCAAACCTTATACACATCAAATTGTCAATGAAATTAATGAATATATTCAATTCAAATGGAAAATATGAGAGAAAGAAGGAAAGGGTTGAATCTAGTGTTTACACAAAGACACATTTCTGTTCCCTTCGTTTTCAATCTATCACCCATGCACAGGGAGTACTAGATTTGCCCTTCAGCTTCAGGGTGACTCCTCATAAATGTTAAGAAGGAGTTACCCCATGTCAAACGTAGCTCTTTCTATGTTTTTCTTCATGAGAAAAGTGTTGTGCTTTAATTTGTTCGTGATCTCTGGCTACACACCTTTACCAGAAAGGTACAGGTTCTTTTTATTATTTACAATATATTTTATCTGTTATATGAAGACCTAAGTGCCT
Organism: Nyctibius grandis; assembly: GCF_013368605.1. Lineage (NCBI taxonomy): Eukaryota > Metazoa > Chordata > Aves > Nyctibiiformes > Nyctibiidae > Nyctibius > Nyctibius grandis. Next base: position 82,012,579 of record NC_090658.1, read on the forward strand.
CTACATTTTCCTACACTGAGGACTTTAGAGTAAGAGATGAAGCACAGTTTCGTTGGAACCTGTAGTACAAGTGCTCAAAGCCTAATGCTCACTGTCACAGACAATAGCTCCCAGCGTGGGGGGGTGGGCAACAATCCCGTGTAAACAACAACCTTGTGCTCAGAGTAAAAATGAATTTCAACTCTCAGACAAAACACAGTTCAGGAAATCAAAGGATATTAATTTCAATATCGTCAAATGAATTTGTCTTGAGAAGTCTCAGTGCTCTAGCCTCACCACCCAAGTCGCAGAAGACAGAGGCAGGGAATGGAAGGATGAAGAACCACCCACTGTAGAAGAAGATCAGGTTAGAGACCATCTAAGGAACCTGATATGGTACAAGTCCATGGGACCTGATGAGGTGCATCCACGGGTCCTGAGGGAACTGGTGGATGAAGTTGCTAAGCCGCTATCCACCATTTTTGAGAATTCGTGGCAGTCTGGTGAAGTTCCCACTTACTGGAAAAGGGGAAACATAACCCCCATCTTCAAGAAGGGGAAAAAGGAAGATCCGGGGAACTACAGGCCAGTCAGTCTCACCTCTGTGCCTGGCAAGATCATGGAGCAGATCCTCCTGGAAACTATACTGAGGCACACGGAAATCAAGGAGGTGGTTGGTGACAGCCAACATGGCTTCACTAAGGGCAAATCATGTCTGACAAATTTGGTGGCCTTCTATGATGGGGTTGCAGCACTGGTGGATAGGGGAAGAGCAACTGATGTCATCTACCTGTACTTGTGCAAAGCATATGACACTGTCCCGCACGACATCCTTGTCTCTAAATTGGAGAGACATGGCTAGACGGATGGACCACTTGGTGGATAAAGAATTGGCTGGATGGTCGCACTCAAAGAGTTATGGTCAACGGCTCGATGTCCAAGTGGACACCAGTGACGAGTGGCATTCCTCAGGGGTCGGTATTGGGACCGGTCCTGTTTAACATCTTTGTTGGCGACATGGACAGTGGGATTGAGTGTGCCCTCAGCAAGTTTGCCGACGACACCAAGCTGTGCGGTGTGGTTGACAAGCTGGAGGGAAGGGATGCCATCCAGAGGAACCCTGACAGGCTTGAGAGCTGGGCCTGTGTGAACCACATGAAGTTCAACATGGCCAAGTGCAAGGTCCTGCACGTGGATTGGGGCAATCCCAAGCACAAATACAGGCTGGGCGGAGAATGGATTGAGAGCAGCCCTGAGGAGAAGGACTTGGGGGTGATGGTTGATGAGAAGCTCAACATGAGCCGGCAGTGTGTGCTTGCAGCCCAGAAGGCCAACCGTATCCTGGGTTGCATCAAAAGAAGCATGGCCAGCAGGTCGAGGGAGGTGATTCTGCCCCTCTACTCCTCTCTCGTGAGACCCCACCTGGAGTACTGCATCTAGCTCTGGGGCCCCCAACATAAAAAGGACATGGAGCTGTTGGAATGAGTCCAGAGGAGGGCTATGAAGGTGATCAGAGGGTTGGAGCACCTCTCCTATGAAGACAGGCTGAGAGAGTCGGGGCTGTTCAGCCTGGAGAAGAGAAGGCTCTGGGGAGACCTCATAGCAGCCTTCCAGTATCTGAAGGGGGCTACAGGAAAGCAGAAGAGGGGCTTTTTACAAGGGCATGTAGTGACAGGATGAGGGGGAATGGTTTTAAACTGAAAGAGGGTAGATTTAGATTAGATACTAGGAAGAAATTCTTGACTGTGAGGGTGGTGAGACACTAGAACAGGTTGCCCAGAGAAGTTGTGGCTGCCCTCTCCCTGGCAGTGTTCAAGGCCAGGTTGGATGAGGCTTTGAGCAACCTGGTCTAGAGGCAAGGTGTCCCTGCCTGTGGCAGGGGGATTGTAACTAGATGATCTTTAAGGTCCCTTCCAACCCAAACCATTCTATCATTCTATGATTCTGCGAAGTGTACTCCACATCCCATTCAAAAAAAAAATCCATTAGGAATAGGAAAATGTCTATATACAAAAAGGAAAAAAAAAGGTAGAAAAAATAAGTAAGAGAGAGATATGTGCAGCCAAGAGACACACATGAAAAACAAACCATATCTTATGGAGTACAGAACTAAAAAAAATAATATACTCAATAAATTCAGAATAGTAAAGTAATGCCTGCTACTCTGCTGCTTTTTGGTTATTTGCACTGATACAAAAAAGTATAAAACTTTTAAGTAATAATAAGCCTTTTACACCAGTTTTATGTTAAGAGGATGAGACTATTACTTCAGATTTACTGTTGATCTGTGACTTTCATATTTACTCTATGGGACTTAAAAGATGTTTATATCTGCCTATTGGTGTGCTTCTGTCTCCTATAATTCCTGATTTATAGACCTTGGCAAAACAAAAGTGGGATGAATTATTGAATGCTTTATCATGACATAGAGTAATAACTTTACTATGCAGTAAATGTTTGTTTAATAGAGGATGTCCTTTATAGTTCACCTGTAAAATCAAGAAATCTATGTTTTTGTGCTTGGGTTTTATGTTAGTGCAGAGCATATAGGGTCCTTCACATAGTTTCTGTTACTCGCAGAAGTATGATGCATAATTGTATTTTTCACATGCTATAGGACATCAGGATCCTTTTAGTCCTTTACATTTTATTCAAGACTACGAAGCTCCAGAAAGTGGCAGAAAATTCTAGCAGAGACCTTTACTTTGCTGAAGGTGTAAAATGGTAATGAAAATTTATATTCTATGTTTTGCTTGACTTATCTTTTGAGTTCCCTGTAGACTCAAGATAGGTTCATAAAGTGCGTTCTCTGTTCCACTCAACAGCCTGGGAAAATGGGGAACAGGAGGGAGAGGGTTAAACTGATACCAGGAAAATGTTTAGAATTACTCTCCTTTAAAATTTGTGGGTATCTGCCTTTGAAAACCTCAGGTGCAGCCGGATAAAAATCAGCCACAAAGGGAATTTATCATTTATGTTAGCTTGGCTGAATGATGATTTCTTACTACTATGGTTACTTTTTTTTGTAATGCATCTCTTCACTGTGAGAAGTAGATATTCTCCCTCTGGTATAAAACTGATAGGCAATAAATCTATTTAATTTCTTGTAGTTCTGTGGGAATCTAGCTGAGAATTTCACCAATAAAAATGGTGCTCCAGATCACATTCTATGTTTGCTTATACTTACTGGAACATCAAATTTCAATGGCAACCATCTTTTATTATACACACCATTGGACAAAAGCAGAAACAGAAAATATGATTCAGTGCAAATATAGTGGATCTTTTGCACAGCATTATCTCCCTACTTATCCAATATTTTATCTTTCTTCTGTCACTATGAACAACAGTTGCTAACTACTAGGATAAGATATTTCTTTCTAGCATTATTTTAATTTCAGCTTTGTGGTGTCTGCATTTGCAAATGTGCATTAATACATACATGCTGGCACTTAATTTTTTTTTCCTCTGGAAAACACGGTTTTCTCTCTGATGTGAAATTTTTTTTTCTATCTGGTTTTGCAAGTGGGGTAGAGATCTCTAATACTATATATCTATAAATTAAAGGCTTGTTTTGTAAAAGGCAGCTTGAAGGTACAGGGCTGGAGGCCTCTCCAGTAAGAAAAAGAGAAAAAGTCAGTCTTTATGTTTAAAATCATTCTAGGGGGTTAGGAAGAAATTCAAATTCACAGATTTTTTTTGACTATAGTTTTCCTTCTGTTTAGAATTAGCACTAGTGAAGCAAGGATCTATCCTTCATTGTAAGTGTCCTTGACATGAACAAAACTGATGAAAACACTCATACCTTGTTATCCTTAATGCAGCAATGCAAAATCAGATTAGCAAGAGATTGTGAAGTGGTAGACCAGCTTTTTTTAGATCTGAATTCCTTTTTTTTGCTCAGCCATTGATGTAATTGTGGCTTTGGGTAAGCCACTTCTTAGCTTAAGTTTCTGCTTGTATTGGCTTTACGTGGCAAGGTTTTGGTAGCAGCAGCAGGGGTAGTGCAGGCTGCAGGGCTGGCTTCTGTGGTAAGACACCATGTCAGTCAGAGACAGTTCCAGCCAGCTCCAAAACTGACCTGCTGCTGGCCAAAACTGAGCCCATAAGCGTTGTTGGTGGCACCTCTGTGATAACGTTTAATAAGGGGTAAAAGCCACAGCAACTGTGAGAGAATAGTGAGAAAATGTGAGAGGAACAGCCCTGCAGACACCAAGGTCAGTGAAGAAGGGGGGGCAGGAGGTGCTCCAGGTGCTGGAGCAGAGATTCCCTTGCAGCCCATGGAGAAGACCGTGGTGAAGCAGGTTGTCCTGCAGTTCATGGAGGACCACGATGGATTAGATATCCACATAGCAGCCTGTGAAGGACCCCATGCTGTAGCAAGTGGATGTTCCCTGAAGGAAGCTGTGACCCTGTGGAGAGCCTGTACTGAAGCAGTCTCCCGGCAGGACCTATGCGCCCATGGAAAACAGCCCACACAGGAGGAGGTGTTCTGGTAAGACCTGTGACTCTGTAGGGGATCCACACTGAAGCAGTTCATTACTGAAGGAGTGCACCCTGTGAAAAGGGATCATGTTGGAGAAGTTCGTGAAGGACTGTCTCCTGTGGGTGGGACCCCACGCTGGAGCAGGGGAAGAGCGTGAGGAAGAAGGAGCAGCAGAGACAGCATTATGGACTGACCACAACACTTATTCCTCATTGCCCCTGCACCACTTGGGTGTTTTTAGTTTTGTTCTTTTTTCTCACTATCCTACTCTGTTATTAATTGGCAATAAATAAATTAGTTGGCCTAAGTTGACTTTGTTTTGCTCATGATGGTAATTAACATGTGATCTCTCTGTCCTTGTCTTGACCCACAAGCTTTTCTTCGGATTTTCTCTCCCTGTTCTGTTGAGGAGGGGGAGTGATAGAGCAGCTTGGTGGGCACTTGTCAGCCAGACAAGGTTAAGCCATCATGCCGCTTTTGTAATTTTTCAGAGAAAAACTCCAAGTGCTTTTGTGTCCATTCAGTCAAGTAGCCAAGTAGCTTGGCGTCTCTTTTATGCCTTAGTCTGATCAGAAATGTCCATATAAACTTTCTGCCATTTAATTTCTCTGGAAAACCTAATCAGGGAAATATGGCTAGGGAAGCCCTAAAGTCACCTACATGAAAGAATCCTTCACAATACAATCAGCCAATTATATTCAAAGTGTCATCCGGAAGTAGCAGCATTGCGGTTGTTTCCTTTTGCATGGCTGCTCAGTGATGGCACCAATTGCCCACAGGTGGGAGAACTGAGATTGCTGCATATCTCAAGATTTCAATTCTCTCCAACTTTGGGAGAAGCTTGAGAGAGTGGCCTCTTCAAGGGAAGGTGAGGAGTGCGTAATGGTGGAAGCTGGGCCACTGTGCCGTAAGCTCAATTGGGAGACTCTACCCTACTTACTCATTTTAGGAGTGACCCCTGATTTGTTTTGATGTGGATGGCTTAGGCAACAAGCTGTGAGCAAGTGTTTCTGTCTCTGAGTCCTGATATCGTGTGTGTGCATCTCTGACGACAGGAAGACAAGGAGGCCTCAGTAGTAAGGGGCTTGGACTATGCGCACAATCCTGTGGGACCTAAGTGGAAATTATGGAATATAGGGAAAAGTCACGAAGGATGATTTTAAGATTGATTCTGGTCAGTGGGGATTTCCATGTGTTTAGAACTGTAGAATAATTTAGGTTGAAGTAATTTGTGGACTAGTACATACCCCACTCAAATGAGAAGTAATTTCAATGGTGGGACAGGTTGCCCAGAGACTTGTCCAGTTGAATTTTTTGTATCTCCAAGAATGGAGATTTCACAGCCTCTCTGGGACTGAATTGTTTTGATAAGTACATAGCCTTTCCCACACGGAAACAACTCCAGATGAAATTTCCATATTCTTCACTTTTCTCTCTCAGAATTATAACTAAATAAATGAACACCGTAATGTATTCCCGGAAGCATCAAAAGTGGTTTACTTGGCGTTTATTTATGTAATTTTTTCTGAGACATCTACTGAATTTTCTTGTATTAATTTTATTATTGCAATGCTCAGTTTTGCACTCAGCATTCGCTTGTAGCTGAAAAAGCTTGTGCTTGTGAATTATATCAAAAACCAGAAGGAGAGAATAACTTCATATTAGAAGTCAAAATTTGACAAGCTGTAGTATTTTGAAGATTTCAATTCCAAAACCGTCATGCACTTCCTTTGTGCTTTTTACATTGCAGAACAGCAATTGCACTTTTTGTATTAAAACAAACTGTCTCCATGTTCTCATAGGTACATTAGTCTTAAAGGCTTAAAACTTTGGCAGGCCAGTGCAGCAGCTTTCAATGGGTGGCCCCTCTATGGTCAGTTTCAGTGATTATTTAAAGAGCTGTTATGTATGAATGGCAGAGGTTCTGTTATGTAAAGAAAAACAAAAATTCTTAGTTCACATTCAAGTTCAGATTATCTGCTGTTTCATCTCATTTTCTTGAAATTCACCTTAAAAATTACAGGATTGCTATGATCTTTGATTCTTTTCTTAGGAAAAGAACAGTATATTTGATTGGCCAGATTGTATCAGCTCTGTTAAAGAAGTGGTGATCTCAGGTGAAGAACAGCACCTGAGGAAAACAAAATGAAAGATCAAGATTTAGGAACAATTCTGCCTCCCCTACATATGGCAGTTTCAGCTGTTTCTTTACTTGGTGTTTTTTTTTTAATACATCTAAAGGCTGCAGGGAACAATTATGATCATCCTGGCTGAACTCCTGCATAACCCAAACTACACGATTTCACCCAGGGACTCTTGCCCATAACGGAACAGCTTGTGATTGAATTACTAGAGCATGTTGAATTGCTGAAAGTCCTTACATGGAAACAAGTTGTTTGTTCTTTAGAAGTTCACTCTGTTGTTCTACCAGTGTTATATCTGCAGTATCATAATGGTCTTTAGCAGCAGTTTGCTGTGATCTTGCCATAAGATCATTACAACTCTAAGTGAGCTGTGCAAAAGCAAATAGATGTTCCAAAATGCTTCCAAAAATGGTTCTTGGATCCTATTACTTTCAAACAAAAATAGTTTATGTGGTCAAATAAAGGTCCAGAATCTTCTTTTGGAGAGATGGGGGTGAAGAAGACTCATCTGTGAGAATGCTCTGCTATGCAGGGTGGTCAAAAGGCACTGCAGAATGCTCTCCTTTTTTTTCAGACAAGTGGTATGCCTCAGGTGAGCGCCTCACAGATTATTGTCTGCAGAGAGTGCAGACTGTCTCTACAGAGCACCCCATTAGGCGTTCTCGTAGAGTGAAGAGTAAGAGGAATATTTTCCACAGAATGTATCTGTTTACTCAGTCTTATTTTTTTCTCCTTAAGATAGGCCTGTTTCCTGTAATTGCTTTTGGGGTGAAGTACTGCCTAAATGGAAAAAATAAATATAAGGCTATTATCATTCATTGGTACCAGCAATTTTTGCTCGACTCCTCTACAAAAGTGTAACAGTAACAGGGCCATTTTATAACTGATTTGCAGGAATCATTTCCGTCCAGTTATCGGAGAGCATCTGTGGCAAAACCCTGGAATACATAATTTAAAAAAAGGACTGGACTAACACAGTGCCATTGTAATCCACAAAAAGATTCATATTGACTTTGGCAAGCAGTGTGTCAGAATAGAAATTTGTCAGTGAGTTTAGAACTAAAGTAGCCAAATAGGCATATCAGCTCAGTATGAGACTGAGCCCTATATATCAAATCCTGTGAAGTGCTGAAATCTGGTAACATACTGTATTTCTGAAAAAGAAAAATCTAGGACTTCAGTAAAACTACATGTAAGAGAGCAATAGCATTTCTGCACAACATTGTCATTGACATGCTCTATGCATGACGGAGACTCTTTTGACTTTTCTTTGACTATTTAAGCAGTGCTTATTTCTGTTGTCAAAATTAAACAGCTATCCAAGCACTTTGCTGCATTTAATTTGAACTGTTTAGTGGAGGCAGTTAATTAATTCTTTCCCAGTGGTTTCATTAAGCCTCTATAGTTATTTTGTGAATGATTTTCTTTAAGTGGGTTTGTTAGTAGGCTATTGTCTTATCTACAAAACCAAATACAAGTAAGAATGTATTCTAAAAGACTGTTGGAAACTGTAGGCATGTATTTGAATGCATTCTGAGGGTGCACTTTCATACATGTAAACCAGTTCATGGAAGGTATGTCACAAATAAGCAACTATGTATGTATGATATTTGTTGAAAAACACTGATTAAATCTCTCAGGAATGTATTCCGAGGATTTAATCTTTAGGATTAAATCTTTAGGATTTAAAGTAGTGCTCATTTCACCAAACTCAAGTCACTCACGGTTAAGTCAATCATCCAGACATCTTCCAGTGTCAATAAAGAGAGAGAGAAATATGCCAGTCTAACAAAGACTAGGGAACTAGACTAGATCGCCACCTTTTAGGTGACCAAAATTAGGCAAGACAGACTTTATCATTTCAGTGTAGGCAGTCATTAAAATGCTACCCATTTGTGTCTCATGCACTCCGCACTAGCTATAAGGTGTACTGGGGATAGCATTTCATGAGCTTTCCATTGTTCATCATTTCAAATATCAGTCTGTAAAGTGGATATGACATTAGTTGGGATAAGGTGCTTATTTTACTGACATATGGGACATACAATTGTGTCTTTGAATACGAATTTCTTACAGCTCTGATATCTACTTCACTGTCTAACTTATGTCACCTAGCGCTCTTAACAGTTTTTTTGACATCAGCTCCCAGTTTCTCAGAAGTTTAGAAATGATATTTCAATTTAAAGCAGTGTAACTGGAGAGTAACACTGATGTATGCTGAATAGAAGGTATAAAAATACTGAATCTGTTTTAATTGGAAATGAGCTAATTATTCTGGACTGGGGCCTACTCATTTTGAAAGTACTGTTAATAACTTTAAAAAGAGTTCTGTGGAGAATAAATGAGATTTTTTTTTCTCCCAGAGTTTATTTTGTAATTTGAGATCCAAGCCTTCTCACTTTGTCAATAAAATCCTTAGAAAACCCTGAGCTGATAGTGCAGTAAACAAGGTCCAGCATGTAGAAATATGTTAAGAAACTGTAATTGCATTTCTGCTATTGCTTCATTTTTACTTTTTCACCTGACATGTCATTCTATAGCAGATTTTATAGAGAATGAGGTGGATTGATATAATTAGTTTGGTTTCCTGCCATCTTTCTCATAGGTCAAGCCAATTAAAAGACAACTGAGGGAGACAGTACTCCAAACTGTAGCATATGGCACCATGGCATAAAACACACAATAGATGGAAAAAACATGGCTGGGGTTTTAGCTTTGAAATGTAATTGAATATAAACCATGTTTGACTCTGAATCACCTTGAAATTTCCTTCTTTCTCTTGGTTTCTTATTTTCCAGAATCAGAGCACCATTCTGCTCTTGGGCCACATAATGGCACCTTGTTTGCTTTTAAATGAGTTCCCTGCTGCAGCTGTTTCACTGCTCAACATTTTTCTTTGCATGTAAGTAAAGTCAGTTGAAAGCCAGAATTTCTGATTTGTGACGTATTTGGAAATTCTAAAATTAGTTTTACTGCATAAAGCAATCCTCTTTCTCACCCCAATAACAAAGCAAATAAAATATGTAGTTTTCGTATTTCTTGCTGTGTGGAAAACAGTAAGGTTAGCAATAAATGAAACTGATTGTTTTTTTTTGCTTCAAGTCAAATTTCACAGCACCATTCCCTATCTAACCTGAGTCTGAACTCTAAAGACAGGGAATGTGATTTCCCTGGGAGTGGTCCAGGGGCACTCTGCCAAAAGTTGGTTTGCTGTTAGGTTTCTATGAATGCTTTATCACAAGAGGTGTGTGCAGGATATTTCTTAGTGCTGACAGTCTGTCCTCCATGTCTGTAAGCTGCTAGTGGGTTCCTTGGAATGACTCTAGCACGTGCCAACCAGCACTTCACAGACAGTCTCTGGGCAAGACTCAAAAGTTAGTATGACCTAGGAGAGGTTCTCCTGACACAGTTTGGATGTGGTCACTTTCTTTTGGAGGCAGAGAGCTTGCTTGTGAGAGGAAGGCTGTTGGACAGAGCATGTTGAAAAACACACTATTTTTTTTTTTCATTCTGTTTAGATTAGACCTTTTCAGGCAAGATCTTTTTTTTTTTTTTTTTTTTGTATGAATATAGCTTAGTACACTCCTCATCCCAGCTGGGGCCTTGAGTGTTTCTATTGGATTACAGAAGGGTAGTGCTGAAAACTGGGCTCTAAATCCAGGTGCAGAGTATATGGTTGCTTAGAAGAGGTAAGCTTCATTCCTTATTGTTTAGGGACTCTTTCAAATATAGGATTTATTGATTTCTTGTGGGGTTTTTTACACAGTGTAGTTCAGACAAGGTAATATTTTTTTTTCTGATAACTACTCAAATCTAAAAGTACCTTAACCATGGTTATACAGCTGCTGAGTCTGACTTTCTGTTGTTCCATTAAGCACCAGCATAACTCATCTTTCCATAAACAATGAAAATATGTGGACAATGGAAGTGCAGTCATATGCAATCAGAGTAATGTAGCTGCTTTGTAAATATAGTCACCTCACACTTTTGGAGGACGGGCAAACAAGATCAAAATCCAGAATAAAACTGTTTTTCCTGTATTCAAGTATGAATAAATTAATGTCTGTATATGCTATTCACTATGATCCTTGAATGTACATTGGAATACTCTCTGATGAGCATGAGAGAGCAAAGCATGTCTGCTTAATTTTTAATCTCATCTATGGGTTAGTCCTTGTAAAATAATAATTATTTTCAAATCAAATTCTCTGAAAGAATGGACTTGTCAAACTCACATACTTTATCTGCTCTGGCAACTGACGTCAGTATGATAATGCCATGCCAGCAGTGCTTAAGCTAACAGTTTGTCAGTTGCCCCATGATAAACACTATCATTTGAGGGATTTTTTTCATCACAGTTCATCAAATCACAGAGGTCTGACATTCAATACTCAGTCCTCAGGGTTTCAAATGTTCTTTTGCTCTTGATTTATGCTGACAATAGAATACTTGAAAGAATGAAGGCTTAGTATCATTGCAGTGGCTAAGTGACTCTGATTAAACAGATTTCAGAAATTGTCTGTGGACAGCTGCATTGAAGTAGGCAGTTTGGATGAGTAAAGTTGTAAGTAAAAGAAAGCTTGAACTTCATACCAGTGCAGGAGAGCAGGGGAAAGAGGGGAGCAGCTTATTTCCCGAATTTCTTTGCTCTGAAGTCAAGGTGGATCTTCAACATGTTCTTGGTATTTGGAGACCAGGCTCAGCAACTCATCTTGCTTGACTTTAGAGGACTTCCAAGTGAATAGCTTCATGTGGGCTCATCACCTTAGGCTCAGGCATGGGCCTTTGTAGGGTTTGATTCTTCCATGTTTTCTTTAAAAGTAAGGTAAATCACACTTTCCAGTACTTACGTGTTTTCACTGACAACACAGACTGCCAATGGCAAACAAAAATGTGTGTGTCCATGTTGCACGTGCCTATGAATGAATGGCTGAATCCCACTCCCCACTCTGGACAACTGAGTAGGGAGTGAGCAGAAAAAGAAAAGTATTAATGTTGGCAGGGAAAGCAGAGAGCTTTGCTGCAGGTGGAACAAGAAGTAATTCATAGAAATGAATCTGTAAGTAAGTCTCCTTTATTGGCACAACCACATGATAGATTATATTCAAAATCACATGGAAACTGGTCACAGGTGCTTAGCAAGGGAAATGTCTTTTTTTTCTGAGTATATTTTTCCATCCTATCTTAAATGTACTGATTATTTCCATTCTCAGTCTCTCATTTTAAGTTGTAGTAATCATAAATTTTGTGCAGAAAATTGCATAAGTAATTTTATTATCTCTTTAGACTTATTTTTCTATGCTAAAATTCCATTTATTTAAATTACAACTGTATTGCTTCCCTATACATAAAGCATTCTGGGAAAATTATTCTCAGAAATATTCAATCAGATGTATCAACCTTGCATTTTACATATCCTGGTGTCTAAAGAACCCTGTTTAAATCCTTCTAGATATTCTTAAGTGGAAAAAAAATACATATATATGTAACAAATGACCACGGACAAGTTTTTTTTTTCTTTAAAATAAAAGCTCTTCCCTTACTCTCTATCTCATGCTGGAATTAATATCTTCTGCTGCCTTGGCTTGCCTTATAACAGTCAGGAAACAATTTATTTGTTGCCACACGATGCAACTACACTAGAAGACAGAAGGTCTGTGAAGCAAAAGTTTTCCAAGCAAAATGTCTATTCTCCAAAAAATCAGGGGAGAGAAGGTATGGTGTATTATCAACACCTTTCCAAACTCCCCTCCTCTCACTACCTACTCCAGATTCTCTCAAGGTTAATTTGAAATGATCCAAAACTCCAGTTCTCTGGAAAAGGATATTATCTTTTCGTTTAAAATAAAGAGCTGTACTTCAAAATTTTTCCCCTTCCATCACTTAAAACTACCGCAAGTGCTTGCACAGCATACACTAGAGGGCAATAGTGAGCTATAAATAGTTTTCCAGTTTACCCTTGCCGTTTACATTACAGCACCTCTCGGGCACTTTAGGCTCCTCTTCTCCTCTAACTACAGGCCATTCTCACAGTATTAAATCTTTTGCACAATAGGACCAAATGCAATTATGGTTTTTTTCCACTGTTCTCAGGATTTAGTGTATTTCTAACATATAGATGAAATTGGTGACTCTCATTACTCACTGATTAGTCTGAACTAACCCAACATTCAGGCTTTCCTATGGTGCTAATACACCTTTCTCTCATTCTGCACTCAGTCTGCTCTTTTGAGTAATGGCTCTTGCCAGTATTGGTAATATCAAACAAGAGTGAGCAAGTATGTGGATTTACATATTTCACTTTGAAATTCTCTTTAAAGCCATTTTAAACCCTCCTCTTCAGAGACCAAGACCTAGTATGTGCAAATATTATACCTGTTTCTGGGTGTATGGTTATACCTTATTTATGGATGTATGAATGCAATACAAATATCAGAAAAGGTGAAAAGAGGTGAGTAAAAAATATTTCAGGAAAATATGAGAGGGCAGCACTTCTATTTCTTAAAATTGTGACATAGTTTCTTAAATAAAGCATATTTTCCTTAGAATTTGTAAGAAAACTAAGCAGCACTTCCTGTGTTTTTAATTGCTCTGTGGCTTGAATTGAATGACATTTCTAAAACTAAGAGGTTCACCTATCCCAGCTTTCTAAAAGTTTTGTACTACTATCAGGGGAATGCAAGTAGAAACAACTGCTTTATTGACCTCTGCCTCTTGTCATATGGATTTTTTTCTGCTCAAGCTGGCTGCTGGAATTAAGCTTTTCTGACAGACTCAGGATGGAGGAACATTTTTTTTTTCCCATCAGCTGCCGGTTCTTTTTGCATGAGTGTAGAGATTTAGGGAACAAGTCATTATGATCTTATATATGTGTAGTACATTATTAAGTGCCAATGAGAAGTGATCTCCCTGAGAAGGGAATATACAGGTAATATTTAAGAAATGCTTCAGATGTACTTTTCCCCTAAGCTTTCCTTTGGCATTGGTAAATGTTTTTTTTACATAATCAGTGGCGTTGCACTTTCAAGCTGTTTTTAAAGTGATATCCAAATAGCACTGAGGAACCGTCCCTAAACACCAGACCAGCATGCCTGATCTGAGGGCAGCTACCTTCACTATTTTCTGAGCATAAGTTCCTACAAATGTCTGCCTGATTGTCCTTTGCTTGGATCTATTAACGGGACCACAGTTATTAGTGACAAGCTCTCAGGTTGTGAGCCTGTGACAAGATGAGGGCCCAAGCTGGCATCGTCTCTTTTGCCTTTTTTTTTTGTGGTGGAGGACAGGAGCTCTGAACTTGTTGCATAATTGTTAGTGACATTGTTAGCGCATGGTTAGTGACAGTTCCCCCACTGGTACCCGGGTGTTTTGCCCCTACTCAGCCACCTTCTGCTCTGGAGAAAGCATTAACATCTGTCTTGGTTTGGCCTAAACCAGGCCGATTTTCCTTTCAGTGATTTTTACTTTCAGCTAAGTCTCCTCTAAGTAACTGCACTTTCTGAAACTAACTACATGTTTTGCAGACAGTGTCTGCTTCCAGGACTGATAACGCTCGAAGTTTGTAGTTATCGCTGAGGCACCGGTAGGGATGTTGTGCAGTAAGGCTCTTGCTGTACTTTTTTCTTAGAGAAACCAAGGTCACCGCTGAATTCCTCACTGCTTACAAGTGAAAAGCCGAAGGGGGGTCGCAGCTGCAGGGGGGAGCAGACAGGGCAGGTGACCCAAAATTGACCAACAAGGGTATTCCATCCTATACACGTCATTCTCGGTATAAAGCGGGGGAATCACGAGGGTCTCGCTCTTGCTCGCTCTGGCTCTTTTCTGCTATGGCCGGTGTCCAAGGAGGACTCCGACTGTTTTCCTGCTGCCCCCGATCCCGATCCGTGCATCCCTGAATCCAGCTCTCGACCGTCGCTAGGCCCAGCCTGGGCCTTCCCGGAGCCTGCCCTGCAGTGCCGGTGGTGACGTTGCCGACATCGGGGGAGCTCAGTCTTGGTTTTGTATATATATTTGTATATATTTGATTATTCCAATATTATTATTATACTTTTTTTCATTATTATAGGTTTATTAAAACTGTTTTAACTTTCCAACCCGTAAGTCTCTCTCCCTTTTCCCTTTCCCTTTCCCTTTCCCTTCGGGTGGGGGGGGAGGGTTAACAGAGAGCGTCTGCTGCAGGTTTAATCGCCAGCCCAGCTTTAAACCGTGACAGATTTATTGGCGCCCAACGTGGGGCTCGAGAGAAGCTCCAACAGGTTGCTCTGATAAGTCGAATCCGGGCTCCGGCGGGAGGAGACCCGGAGAGCTCAGCTGAGAGAGTATCGGATTTCTTCCTTTGAGATTTATGAGGGGTTGGAAATTAAAACAGATAGCGAAGATGCTGATGTCATTTTTGAATGCTGTGTTATCTCATCTCTTTATAAAGCCTTTTACAGAGTTAAGTGTAATGATACCTTACTTGCCGTGTGCACTGTTTGTTACTGTTTATGTGCAGTTTATCACTGCTGGGCACTGGTCAATGTGCATTGTTTTGTTATGGCGTTTCATACTGATTTATGTCGTGATAAACTGGGCTGTTACTATTCTGACCGCGGTAGCAGCGATTTTATCTGCGGACTCCGGGCGTCCTTTAGCTGATTGTGTTAATGATTACACTTCCAATTTTACTTCGGGAAATAGTACCTTCTCCTTTTCTGCCAAGCTGATTCCTCTAGATTTTGTGAAATTTGGATGGTGCTGTCTAGGTGGCATGTTTTTATTTTCGGTTGTCCTGAATGTGTTTCTGATGTGGGATAAGATTAAGTATCGGTGCAGGGACAGGTGTAGGTGTTATGCAGCCACCTCAGATCCTACAGCATGTGCTGCCGCTACAGCTCGCACCGCAGCTGCTACACCCCCCAAGATGGCCACTGCAGCTACTCAGACTCTAACGAGTCTCAGCACTCCCACGACAGCCACTGCATCTACTCAGACCCCAGCATCTAACGAATCTGTACCAATTGCTCCTGTAACCAGGAAGAAATACCAAAAGAAATCAGCTCGTGAAGAGGAGGATGATGACTCAGAGCCTTCTAAGGCAGAGCCATCACGTGACCCAGGTGAGGGCCCTTCTCAGGCAGAGTCAGGGCCCGACACAGATGGGGGTTCCCTTGATCGTCATTTTAAAGCAGACCCATCACAGAAGAAAGGTCGTTCTAAAGCAGAACTATCACAGGAGGAGGACTCTGACATAGAGATAACCTACCACTCCTTATCCCTGAAGGACCTGAGAAATATAAGGAAGGATTTCAGCCGTTATGATGGTGAGCCAATTATTACCTGGCTGCTCCGATGCTGGGATAATGGGGCAGATAGCATGCAATTAGATGGCAGAGAAGCCAGACAGTTGGGATCCCTGTCCAGAGATGGTGGTATTGATAAGGCGCTTGCAAGAAAGTCAAACACTATCAGTCTCTGGAGGCGACTCTTGTCAGCTGTAAAGAGCAGGTATCCCTATAAAGATGATGTTATGAGCCACCTAAGCAAATGGACCACTATAGAAAAAGGTATTAACTACCTTAGACAACTAGTTGTGCAAGAGATCATTTATAGACACCCACGGGAAGTTGTAGATCCTGTAGATCCTGATGAAGTGGAATGCAACCGATCCATGTTCCGGAAGGTTGTGAAGAATGCTCCACCGACATACACCCATACATTGTCAATATTAGTCTGGGGAGAAGATGCTATGGCACGTTCTACTGTGGGCGAAATGGCTAACTGTATGCGACAGTATGAAGATAGTATTTCTTCCCCACTGCAGGCCCGTGTCTCGGCTGTGGAAAAACTGACAAAGGAAAACAAGGACTCATTTAAACAACTGTCAGACAAACTGTCCAGGATCGAGAATAAACTTGACTCTCTACCTACAGAGGCCCGCGTTGCAGCTGTTAGGAGAAAACACCCTCCTACAGGACCAGCTCGAAGGAAACGGAACACATCACGAGGTATCCTGTGGTTTGCCCTGCGTGGTTATGGGGAGGACATGAACAGATGGCATGGACAACCTACCAGTACCCTACAGGCATGAGTACGTGAGTTGCAAGCTAAAAGAAATACCAGAGAGAATTTTTCTAGGAGGATGGCTGCTCCAGTTACCAGTGAGCAGGACCCCAGTCAGGGTAGATGGGCCTCAAATTCCTTTTTCCAAAGTGTGAATAGGAGAAATGAAGGTCCAGTCCCTGTGAGCAGCACGAATCCATTTCTTGATTAGGGGGGCCCTGCCTCCAGCCAGGTGGAGGAAAGGGACAACTGAGTTTATTGGACTGTGTGGATTCGATGGCCTGGCACATCAAAACCACAAAGGTATCGAGCCTTGGTAGACACTGGTGCACAGTGCACCCTAATGCCATCGGATCATAAAGGGGCAGAACCTATCAGTATTTCAGGAGTAACAGGAGGATCTCAAGTGTTATCTGTATTGGAAGCCGAAGTGAGCCTAACTAAAAATGAATGGAAAAAGCAACCCATTGTGACTGGCCCAGATGCTCCGTGCATCCTTGGCATAGACTACCTCAAGAGAGGGTATTTTAAGGACCCAAAAGGGTATAGATGGGCCTTTGGTATAGCAGCTGTAGAGACTGAGGACATTAAACAGCTGTTTACCTTGCCTGGCCTCTCAGAGGATCCTTCTGTTGTGGGGTTGCTGAAGGTTGAAGAACAACAGGTGCCAATTGCTACTACCACGGTGCACCGACGACAATATCGCACCAATCGAGACTCCCTGATCCCCATTCATAAACTGATTAGACAATTAGAAAATCAAGGAGTGATTAGTAAGACTCGCTCACCCTTTAATAGTCCTATATGGCCAGTGCGAAAGTCTGATGGAGAATGGAGATTAACTGTGGACTATCGTGGCCTAAATGAAGTTACGCCACCACTGAGTGCTGCTGTGCCAGACATGCTAGAACTTCAATACGAACTGGAGTCAAAGGCAGCCAAGTGGTACGCCACCATAGACATTGCTAATGCATTTTTCTCTATTCCTTTGGCACCAAAGTGCAGGCCACAGTTTGCTTTTACCTGGAGAGGTATCCAGTATACCTGGAATCTACTGCCCCAGGGGTGGAAACACAGTCCTACTATTTGCCATGGACTGATCCAGACTGCACTAGAAAAGGGTGGAGCTCCAGAACATTTGCAATACATTGACGACATCATTGTGTGGGGTGATACAGCAGCAGAAGTTTTTGACAAAAGGGAGAAAATAATCCAAATTCTTCTGAAAGCTGGTTTTGCCATAAAAAGAGGCAAGGTCAAGGGGCCTGCCCGGGAGATCCAATTTTTAGGGATTAATTGGCAAGATGGGCTTCGCCAGATCCCGATAGAGGTGATCAACAAAATAACAGCTATGTCCCCACCAACTAACAAAAAGGAAACACAAGCCTTCTTAGGTGTTGTGGGTTTCTGGAGAATGCATATTCCAGATTACAGCCAGATTGTACGCCCTCTTTATCAAGTGACCAGAAAGAAGAATGATTTTCAGTGGGGTCCTGAACAACGACAGGCCTTTGAACAGATTAAACAAGAGATTGTGCATGCAGTAGCCCTTGGACCAGTCCGTACGGGACAAGATGTTAAAAATGTGCTCTACACCGCAGCTGGGGACAATGGTCCTACCTGGAGCCTCTGGCAGAAAGTACCAGGGGAGACTCGAGGTCGACCCCTAGGATTTTGGAGTCGAGGATACAAGGGCTCCGAGGCCAATTACACCCCAACTGAAAAAGAGATACTGGCAGCATATGAAGGAGTTAGAGCTGCTTCAGAGGTAATTGGTACTGAAGCACAACTTCTCCTGGCACCTCGATTACCAGTACTAGGCTGGATGTTCAAGGGTAAGGTTCCTACTACTCATCATGCAACTGATGCTACATGGAGTAAATGGATTGCATTAATTACACAGAGGGCTCAAATAGGAAACCCTAATCGCCCAGGAATCTTAGAAGTGATCATGGACTGGCCAGAAGGCAAAGACTTCGGAATGCCACCAGAAAAGGAGGTGACACGTGCTGAAGAAGCCCCACCATATAATGAACTACCAGAGGATGAGAAGCAGTATGTCCTGTTCACTGATGGATCCTGCCGTCTTGTAGGAAAGCATCGGAAGTGGAAAGCTGCTGTATGGAGTCCCATACGACGAGTCACAGAAGCCACAGAAGGACAAGGTGAATCAAGTCAATTCACAGAGGTAAAAGCCATACAGCTGGCTTTAGACATTGCTGAACGAGAAAAGTGGCCAAGGCTGTATCTTTATACTGACTCATGGATGGTGGCAAATGCCTTGTGGGGGTGGTTAAAGCAGTGGAAGCGAAGCAACTGGCAGCGTAAAGGTAAACCTATTTGGGCTGTTGAACTGTGGCAAGATATTGCTACTCGGCTAGAGAAACTAGTCGTGAAGGTACGTCATGTAGATGCTCACGTACCTAAAAGTCGGGCAACTGAGGAACATCGAAACAACCAACAAGCAGATCAGGCTGCTAAAGTGTTCCAAATAGACTTGGACTGGGAACATAAAGGTGAACTATTTTTAGCTCGGTGGGCTCATGACACTTCAGGTCATCAAGGAAGAGATGCAACATACAGATGGGCTCGTGATCGAGGGGTGGACTTAACTATGGACTCTATTCACAGAATCACAGAATCACAGAATGTTAGGGATTGGAAGGGACCTCGAAAGATCATCTAGTCCAATCCCCCTGCCGGGGCAGGATTGCCTAGACCATATCACACAGGAACGCGTCCAGGCGGGTTTTGAATGTCTCCAGAGAAGGAGACTCCACAACCTCTCTGGGCAGCCTGTTCCAGTGTTCAGTCACCCTTACAGTAAAGAAGTTTTTCCTCAAATTTAAGTGGAACCTCCTGTGCTCCAGCTTGCACCCATTGCCCCTTGTCCTGTCAAGGGATGTCACTGAGAAGAGCCTGGCTCCATCCTCATGACACTTGCCCTTTACATATTTATAAACATTAATGAGGTCACCCCTCAGTCTCCTCTTCTCTAAGCTAAAGAGACCCAGCTCCCTCAGCCTCTCCTCATAAGGGAGATGTTCCACTCCCTTAATCATCTTCGTGGCTCTGCGCTGGACTCTCTCTAGCAGTTCCCTGTCCTTCTTGAACTGAGGGGCCCAGAACTGGACACAATACTCCAGATGCGGCCTCACCAGGGCAGAGTAGAGGGGGAGGAGAACCTCTCTCGACCTGCTAACCACACCCCTTCTAATACACCCCAGGATGCCATTGGCCTTCTTGGCCACAAGGGCACACTGCTGGCTCATGGTCATCCTGTTGTCCACTAGGACCCCCAGGTCCCTTTCCCCTACGCCGCTCTCCAACAGGTCTGCCCCCAACTTGTACTGGTACATGGGGTTGTTCTTGCCCAGATGCAGGACTCTACACTTGCCCTTGTTATATTTCATTAAATTTTTCCCCGCCCAACTCTCCAGCCTCTCCAGGTCTCTCTGAATGGCTGCGCAGCCTTCCGGCATCTCAGCCACTCCTCCCAGTTTTGTGTCATCAGCGAACTTGCTGACAGCGCACTCTAATCCCTCATCCAAGTCATTAATGAATATATTGAATAGAACTGGTCCCAGAACCGACCCTTGCGGAACTCCACTACACACAGACCTCCAACTGGACTCTGTCCCATTGACAACTACTCTCTGGCTTCTTTCCTTCAGCCAGTTTACAATCCACCTCACTACCCGATCATCCAGACCACACTTCCTCAGTTTAGCTGTGAGAATGCTGTGGGAGACCGTGTCAAACGCTTTACTGAAATCGAGATAGACCACATCCACAGCTTTACCATCATCTATCCACCGGGTAACATCCTCATAAAAGGCTATCAAGTTGGTTGAGCAAGACTTCCCGTTGGTGAAGCCATGTTGACTGCCCCTAATGATCCCCCTATCCTTGATGTGCCTAGAGACAGCACCAAGAACAAGTTGCTCCATCACCTTTCCGGGGATGGAGGTGAGGCTGACCGGTCTGTAGTTACCCGGGTCCTCCTTCCTGCCCTTTTTGAAGACTGGAGTGACATTCGCTTTCCTCCAGTCCTCAGGCACCTCTCCCGTTGCCCACGACTTAGCAAAGATGATGGAGAGTGGCCTAGCAATGACTTCTGCCAGCTCCCTCAGCACCCGCGGGTGCATCCCATCAGGGCCCGCACAGGTTATCCATGATTGTGAAACATGCGCCGCAATTAAGCAAGCCAAACGGTTAAAACCTTTGTGGTATGGGGGACGGTGGTTGAAATATAAATATGGGGAGGCCTGGCAAATTGACTACATCACACTCCCTCAAACCCACCAGGGTAAACGCTATGTGCTTACCATGGTGGAGGCAACCACCGGATGGCTGGAAACATACTCTGTGCCCCATGCCACTGCCCGGAACACTATTCTGGGCCTTGAAAAGCAAATCTTGTGGCGACACGGCACACCAGAGAGAATTGAGTTGGACAATGGGACTCATTTCAAAAACATTCTCATAGATAACTGGGCCAAAGAGCATGGCATCGAATGGGTATATCACATCCCCTATCATGCACCAGCCTCTGGGAAAATTGAACGATATAATGGGCTGTTAAAAACTACCCTAAAAGCAATGGGGGGTGGAACCTTTAAAAACTGGGATAAGCATTTGGCACAAGCTACCTGGCTAGTTAACACCAGAGGATCTATCAACCGAGCTGGCCCTGCTCAGTCAGATCTTTTACATACAGTAGAAGGGGATAAAGTCCCTGTGGTGCATGAAAGGAATCTGTTGGGAAAAACTGTCTGGGTTCTTCCTGCTACGGGCAAAGGTAAACCCATTCATGGGATTGCTTTTGCTCAAGGACCTGGATGTACTTGGTGGGTGATGCTGCAGGATGGTGGAGTCCGATGTGTCCCTGAAGGTGATCTGATCTTAGGTGAGAATACTTAATTCTGAACTGCATGATGTTAATAGCTGCATAATACTAACAGTGTTCATAAGTGTCTTTCAGGTTGAAGCAGTGGTGAGGGGAATGGAGCTAGCTGCAAGTGGCGTCCAGTAACCTCCTCGAGACTGACATCTTTAACCTGCAACCCGTGGGCACAAACTGTGACAAAGCTCATACCATGTCTCCTGCCCTGAGAGACTCCTAGCCAGATGGAAACCCACAATCCTGAACTAAATGAACTTGGTGAACTTTTTTTTTCTGTATAGAGATGAATCATAAACTAATGTTATCTGTATATATTTTAAAATGAAAAGTTAGTGGTGATCTGAGTATGACGTGAATGGTATGGAATAAGGGGTGGAATGTCTTGGTTTGGCCTAAACCAGGCCGATTTTCCTTTCAGTGATTTTTACTTTCAGCTAAGTCTCCTCTAAGTAACTGCACTTTCTGAAACTAACTACATGTTTTGCAGACAGTGTCTGCTTCCAGGACTGATAACGCTCGAAGTTTGTAGTTATCGCTGAGGCACCGGTAGGGATGTTGTGCAGTAAGGCTCTTGCTGTACTTTTTTCTTAGAGAAACCAAGGTCACCGCTGAATTCCTCACTGCTTACAAGTGAAAAGCCGAAGGGGGGTCGCAGCTGCAGGGGGGAGCAGACAGGGCAGGTGACCCAAAATTGACCAACGAGGGTATTCCATCCTATACACGTCATTCTCGGTATAAAGCGGGGGAATCACGAGGGTCTCGCTCTTGCTCGCTCTGGCTCTTTTCTGCTATGGCCGGTGTCCAAGGAGGACTCCGACTGTTTTCCTGCTGCCCCCGATCCCGATCCGTGCATCCCTGAATCCAGCTCTCGACCGTCGCTAGGCCCAGCCTGGGCCTTCCCGGAGCCTGCCCTGCAGTGCCGGTGGTGACGTTGCCGACATCGGGGGAGCTCGATCTTGGTTTTGTATATATATTTGTATATATTTGATTATTCCAATATTATTATTATACTCTTTTTCATTATTATAGGTTTATTAAAACTGTTTTAACTTTCCAACCCGTAAGTCTCTCTCCCTTTTCCCTTTCCCTTTCCCTTTCCCTTCGGGTGGGGGGGGAGGGTTAACAGAGAGCGTCTGCAGGTTTAATCGCCAGCCCAGCTTTAAGCCGTGACAACATCACACATCATGCCTGGGAGCTTAAAAATGGTGCAGAGCTGATGTATTTAACCAGTAGAGGGGAAGCTTGCTAATGCTGAGTGTCCCGGTGAGAAGACAGGAGCGTACCAAGCGGCTGGGCTCAGACTTGGCCTGAGCACTGCTGGCTCATGACTCTCTCCCTCCACGCCCTGACACAGGTCCAAAACAATCTGTGGACTTTGGGATGGATAAACTTGCTCTTCATATGGACCAGCGCCTTCTCGGTGCTGGCAGGAGTGAGGAGCAGATGTCCATGAAGCAGCTGGCAAAGCTGCCTCAAGCTGCTCCTGGCCAGACTGATGCCAGGCTGCCCCACAATGGTGTTTGTGCCAGATGCTCTGTGCTTCAGTGGGGGTCACCCAGTTGCAGCCTCCTGCTTGTACTGTCTCCCTCCTGGCTCCTGCTCCAGGCCTGGCCTCCCTGCTGGGCTCAGGTCTGCCTGTTCGCCCTGGGTAGCTCTCAGCTGCCAGCTGGAGACGTGTGCTGAATGAGGTGGGGGTCAGGTACAGTCTCCTTGGCAGGTCAAGCAGCCGTGCAGCTCTCCTCTCAAACTGCTGCAATTACCAGTTGTCTCCACCCTGATTAGAAAATAAACCAGCTTTCCTCAGTCTGGGCTTCATCCCACAGTTCCCACACACATCTTCCCTTAGCAACTGGTTTTCCTTCTGCTGATGGCACAGTCTCCAGTGAAATCTGTCTCCTCTCATTACTACTGAGGAAAACTCTGACAACCTCAGCAACTCATGCCTAGCTCAGTGGACAGATTTGCTGCTTTGTGTTTTCAAAACACAGTAAAATAATAATTATCCCTTGCTGCTCTCTTTGTGGTTCTTAAATAATACTGCCCTCATTTAGGGAAAAATAGCATCTGTTAAATCCAAACCACATTTCTGTAAGAGCCAATGTTACAGCTTGGGAGTTCTTGGCTTTTGGCCCCTTGCTCAGGCCATCAAGCCATTTAACCTCCTTAGGAATCAGAAAATCACTACTTAAGAAATATATATAATGAGATGCATCAAGCACTTCAAGAGGGGAAACAGCAAAAGCCTCTGAGAAACAATGCAATTTCTTCTGTAGCCTTGAAAATAAAATATCCAGTGAATTACCAGTCTGCACAGGGTTGGATTCACTATAGAATTGGTAAGTGATGATATTGCCAGTTAGTATAGTTTCAAGCAAACTGTTCATTAAGTTTTTGGCTGCATTTTCTCTGCATTCCTGTTCGTGTTTTCACATATTCTTATGAAAAGTTGTGCCACAGTTTTATGTGGCCACATGTAAAATACCACTGCATGACCTTGGGACAGCTGACAGGTGCCATATTTATGGCAACACAACATTTTTAATGCAGATCGGATACTACAGTGAGAGAATCTTCCAAATATCACAATTTGCCATTCTTCAAAACAAGCAATAAAATGCATGCTAGCATTTTGTACACAATAATGCAGCAGGTTGGATTATGTTGCTTACTGAATTGTCCTGGGATTGTGATAACAAACAAACAAAACCCCACAACACCTCATTTTAGTGCAACCATATGCATGAGATTTTAAGCCCACTACAGTCAGTAAACAGGATTTTGAATCTTCAATGATGCACACAGATCAGACTACTTCTGAAAACAAGGACTAAAAGGAAAGTCACATGGAAGTAGCAGATTACTTTAGACAGATCATGAGCTATTTTCACTTTAAACAGCTGTTTAATTTCACTGGTAGTGTGTTCTTCTGATAGAGAAGAATAATCCAAACTAATGTACAATAGCAAAAGAACTGAAATGCTTAATACAAGGTACCTGTAAAGGACTCAAGCATAAGCAGAACAGTATTTCTAAGCTCATAAATTTACCACCAGCCGTGTGGTCTTCTTTACAATGACAAATTAGCCTTTAAAAATCACAAGATCAAAAGCATCTCACTGGAACCTGGGCAAAGGTCAACCAGCTTTGAGTGGGAATCCTACTGTGCTTCTGAATGCATGGGATCATTTTCTCAATGATTGTGCTGTAACATAGGCTGTTTGAAAGGATTATCCATTGCTGATGGGTGTGTGTGACTGTAGGTGTGTGCACTGTGTGTGATAGAAGACTTGAGTGTTGCAAACTGTGCATGGATTAAGCTTCGGAAGCATTCAATTTAATGCTTTTATTTCTTGGAGAGTTTGTCCTTAATCTTTTTTAACAGTGGCCAGCTGCAGTTCTGCAGAGAGAAACATTTCATAGCACAGGAGGAAAAAAAAACAATGCTAGTGACTTTTTTCCTCTCTTCTCTGAAGACAGTTTTGTGTCCTAGAAGGGTTTGAAAGCCAAGCTCTAAGAGCACAGATGTGCAATATCTTTTGTGGAATGTGTATATGATCTTCCTATGTATCACTAAACATGAAAGGAATGATTTGCTTTTTCATCCATGCATCACTTGTCACCACTTAAATACAAATTGCAAACATTTTTGAAGGCAAATGCATGCCCAGAAGGATTTCCCATCCTTCAGAGTTCAGGGCGCCTGTTGTAAATTGACTCAAGCCCATTCTTTCAATTGAAAGGATTTTTCTTTTTCTGTTTCAGGAAATGTAGATGGTATTCATCACCACACAGTGTGCTAGTAACTCAGTGAACAAAGGGTTTTATAAAAATGTAAATAATTAAATCTCCTTACTTGAGTGTCTGCTTGTAACTTGATAAGGTACATGCTCACAAACTGGCTAAAATGCTTTAGGTTACAACATAGGACAGACATGGTCTTAAGCATAAATTTGCCAATTAAATTTCATTACTGGATGTTGGTAAAAGTTTGTTATCATTACTGTCATATATCATATGCAATCACACATATATTTACATATAAATACATATGCACATGCGTGTCTTTGTGTTTGTATTTTTAAACATCCAGAATTGTTACTAAATGTCAAGACCCAGACTCTGCTGTATGCCTGGTTGCTGTGTGGCTCGTTATGTTTCATGGACTGACTCCTGGTCGAAATCCTGCCACACATTGGCATAGTTTGGGGGTTATAAAAAGATACACTTTTAAGCTGACTGTTCAATTATGGTGTAATCTCTCTCTTTACTGTCTTTTGATTGCAGGCTAAGTGGTATCATCAGGAAAGGCTAGAAGCAATGGAGTGAAGCAGATATGGCCATTTCAGATGGGTAAGGAGTCTCCAGTTCAATGGACATTGCCCCTTTCCCCATATGTCTGTACCTTCCAAAGTACATTTACTCAAGCATCGTAAATGTAGCAAAGTCATCCACTGTTGGTATGCCTAGGTTAGAGGTACACCGATATAATCTCTCTGCTACCAGCAGAACTTCTGTTTGTTCCTCTAAAATTCTCGATTCCTCTCTTGAGCATCTGCACTAATGGAACTACACAGATGGTGATGTTTGTATACAATATTTCAAATTGCACCTATTTCTTAAGAACACAGTCTTGTCATCGCTTCCCATTAAATGTCTTGTTTTGATTTATTGGTTCCAGCAGTTATAACTGGTGTCTGGGTGTATGAACACTAAACCTGATTCCTATTCAGTGCTCCACAAGAGGGAAGGAGGCTCTTTCAATCCTTGTGTTGCCACAGCTTGAGTGACAACAGATAGTAAGGACAACAAATAACCTTAACCCCTCTTTATCAAACCTGTATCAATGGTTGCCCGAGGAGGACAGAAACATAGAATCATAGAATATCCTGAGTTGGAAGGGATCCATGAGGATCGTTGAGTCCAATTCCTGACTCCACACAGGGCAACCTAAAAGTTAAACCATATATCTAAGTGTTGTCCTAACGCTTCTTGAACACTGACAGGCCTGGATCCATGACCACTCCCTTGGGGAGCTTGTTAAAGTGTTTGACTACCCTCTCAGTGAAGAACCTTTTCCTAATATCTAAACTGGACTTCCTCTGACACAGCTTTAAGTCAACCCCTTGTGTCCTATCACCAGACACCAGAGAGAAGGGATCAGCACCTCTCTCTCTGCTTTCCCTCATGAGGAAGTTGTAGACAACGAGACAACCCCTCAGTCTCCTCTTCTCTAAGCTGAACAAACCTAGTATCCTCAGCTGCTCCTCATAAGTCATGCCCTCTACTCCTTTCACCATCTCTGTTTCCTTCTTTTGGACACATTCTAATATTTTTATATCCTTCTTATATTGTGGAGCCCAAAACTGCACACAGTACTCGAGGTGAGACTGCACCAATGCTAAGTATAATAGGACAATTGCTTTTTTTCGACCAGTTAGCTATACTGTGCTTAATGCACCCCAGGATATGGTTGGCCCTTTTGACTGCCAGGGTCCATTGTTGACTCATATTGAGCTTATCATCAACTGAAACCCCCAGATCCCTTTCTGCAGGGCTGCACTTCAGCCTCCTGTCCCTCAGTTTATATGTACATCCAGGATTACACCAACCCGAATCTGGCATTTGTCCTTGTTACATTGCGTACAGTCAGTGGCATCTATCAAGATGTCCCTGTAAGACCTCTCTACCCTTGAGGGAATCAACAGCTCCTCCTAATTTGGTATCGTTGGCAAACCTACTTAGTGTGCACTCAACTACTCTGTCTGTGTCATTAATAAAAACATTGAAGAGAACCAGCCCTAAAATTGAGACCTGGGGGATGCCACTAGTGACTGACTGACATCCAGATGTTACCCCATTTCCTACAACCCTTTAAGCCTGACTTTTCAGCCAATTGTTCACTCATTGTATTGTGCAGATGTCTAGCTGCATGTTGGACATTCTGTCCAGAGGATACTGTGACAGACAGATTCAAAAACTTTGCTAAAACAAAAAAAAAACAAACCCACATCCACAGCCTTCCCTTTGTCCACAGGAAACAAGGCCACATTGTAAGGAGTTTGCAGCATACTTCTGTGGCATGTGTCCTCTTCAAGGGACCCTATGACTCGATATACTCTGTTTCTGGAGTACTTCAGCACAGTGCACAGTACGGCATACATAGGAATATATACATACACAGGAACCATCCTGCTTCCTTCTGGTGTGACACTCTTTTGTTAAAATGCTGTAGAGACTGAGTCCATTTGTTGTTGAGCTCACGTGTTTTACACTTCAGAATTGCAAGGATTTCAGTGGTTAATGGCTTAAGGGGCAAGAGACAATAGTCAGCCGTGACTAATGACACAAGGCCAGTGTAAGTACACATTAGAGATGTGTCAGAAAAATTAAAATATTTATGTGAGTACAAAAATATAACCTTTGAATTCACTGAAAATCACTTCTCCCTACTTTCAAACCAAGAGGGAGTGTTCTGAAAATGTTCACTTGCCATGTTTGTTTGAAATTAGGCTGTAAGTACAGCATACTGGTGTAGTAGCTAAGCCTTAAGGGCACTGCCAGATATTTTGAGAAGTTCTGAAACTGAGAAAAAATTATCTGTAGAGATACGTAGAACAAACATATCTACATGACAATCAATGTTATGGGGTGTGATTATTGAACAGGAGATGGTACACCATCAACATATTCAGAAAAAAAAGGTAAGAAGTCATACTAGGATCACGACAGATTTTCAGCAGCAGAGGTGTATGGGTAAGTGTTTATTGAGACTGTAAGTTAGAAGAAATGAAGGGCTGCTAGGGAGATAGAGAGCACTAAGAAAAATAAATTGGACTGTTGTTTGGCCATGGTCTCTACTTTTACTCTGCTGGGACTTTCTGAAGGTCCATGGCACAGCGTCCTGGGAAAATTTTTCTACTGAGCACTTGAAATATAAGTTGTACACCAATCCAGACACAGATCTGTAATTGCTGGGCTGTCTGGATCAAAATGGAAAGGTAATAACTCTGTGTGGGAAAGACGGAAAGGTAGTAACTTTGGGTAGGAAAAGGGTGCTCTGAGTTCAGACTTCGGTGCAATTGTCTTCTTGCCCTTGCCTAAAGTTGCTCTGCCAAGGAGTAAGACTGAATGTGAACAATACTAGACAGACTGTTTGAACTGTTCTCATCCTGATGGTTACTGATGTCTCTTTTATTAAATATTCACATCTGTACATGCACATCTCCAGATGCCCTAGGTGAGTGTTCTGTGAGATAGAACTGTTACTCAGATTAAAGAAAGGTCATGAGGGGAAAACTCCACAGGTCAATGTTTTTGTTCTCTTTTCCTTTTATTATTTTTATGTATTTTGGAGGGCAGTAGGATCTAACTTACAATGCTTCTAAGTTTAATGGTCTCTGTGGACTCTATATATCTGATATCTGCATAGATCACTAGAAAAAAACACCTTATCCACCTTATCCAAACACCTTACCAGTAGTAAACTGGTACATGGCCCTGTAGTACTCAAAGTGTACAGAAGGAGGAGTGGAAGGGTTAAATATTTCCTGAAGAATGAGTAATATTGACACTACAGGAAGGCTTTCCTGACCTATCTTATTCGAGTAATGATGAGATTGTCCGGCGAAAAGAGGTCAGCATTATCAGGCCCTTTCTTTGCATATTTAATTTAGAATGTATGTATGGTATTTAGGTTCTGCAATGCACAGAGCTTACTTTGCACAGGGGGCTTTCTGTGTGAAAAGAAGATGAGGAATGTGTACCTAGGGCATCACAAACAATTTGTCTATGGAAGTATAATTTTTTGTTTAGGTCTCAATATTTGCAGTTGTGTAATATGTTGACAGAAATATTAGAACTTTGTGTGAACTTAAAATATATTTTACATTGGCTTGGCAATTGTGATTGATGTTAAGAAGTTTTATCTCATTAACAAACATTGCCAGGCATAACACAAAGATCTTTCCTTCACTTTCATGTTAGGCTAATTTACTTTTCTCTCAACGTATTCACCTTTAGAAATGTTTATGTATTTTTAAGAGGTGACTGCAAAAAATATTTTAATAAACAGCTTCTGACTCAGTAACTAATGGTTTCAACTTCAGTTCCTTTGTGGCTTAGAAACAAGTGTTTATTTAGAAAATGCCTTCAGTAAGGATATATTTTGGGATTTATTTTATGTCACAGATTAAATTATTTCTTGTTTATTCCCTTCACTTAAAATGCATAATTAATATTTCACCGTATGTTTAGATTAGTAGCTACATTTCATTCTTTACTTAATTTTAGAAGTCATTTAAAGTGATCTTAGTGAGACTTAGCCTTAGTACTCTCAGAGCACAACCCATAAATCAGGTTAAATGTTTGAGTGAGGGAGCTTTAAAGCTTCTTTTAAATCTGGAACATTGACAAAAAGTACATTAATCTAGGGCTACAGTAGCTTGTCACACACTGATAATTAATGATACAAATTCCACAGCTTTGAACAATTCAAATCAGGAATTTTTAAAGTCATCTCCATATTAACTGCTGGGAATTTAAAATCTGCAAGGTTTTATTTAATTTTTCTAGAAAGAATAGTATTCTTTGTCTTTATATTTTTCTAATCAGAAATGGTTTTGCAAGAGGGCTCACATATGTCTAAATTTCATTTCTGTATCTAGAACAATAAGATTTGCATTTGGAAAGGTCATCATAAGTACAGAGACGAAGCGGGGTAGCAACAGTAGGAACATAGGATAGGTGGGAAGGGGCCTCAGGAGATAATCTAGTCCAGCCTCCTGCTCAAAGCAGGGTCATCTGTAACCCCAGATCAGGTTGCTCAGGGTTTTATCCAGTCAGGCCTGAACATGACCCAGAACAAATTAATTTGTAATGCAGATGTACAAAGCTGCAGACTCAACATTCATTAATGAGCTAGGGCCCAATGAGAGGTTCTCCCTATTCCACTATCTTATTTTTCACTCCCATTACTGGTTGCTTTTCCCCTTCTCTTTTCCCAGTTCTTTCTCACCTCACCTTCCCCTTCTATACTTCAGTCTGTTAAGGATAGTAAAAAGATTGTTGGAGTCTGATCCAAGCCATTTCTGTTCTAATCATAGATTCGCTGAAAAGTGACTAGAAGGGTCATCAAGAAGTCATTCAGTCTGCCGTGATCTTTCCAGTAGATGTTGATGCCCTAAAGCAGAATCTGACAAGCCTAAACCCTCCCCAGCTGGTCTTTGTTGGACCTTTAACAATGGAGATTACAAACCTCCTCAGGCAACAATCTGCTCCAGGACTTGATGAACCCTAGATTCAGAAAGATTTTATTTATGTCACACCCAAACCCCTTTAAGCCAACTTATTGTCCTGTTTGCAGCAAACATGAAAAGACTTACTTTTTTGCTAAGGTAAAAGTAAAAAGAAAATTTTCTGAACATTTTCTGAATGATGTTTTACTGTTACCATGCCCAACATAATATTTTTTTCTCTGAACTAAATTAGTACTAAATAAGAGCAGTGGATGTTGTCTACCTTGACTTCAGCAAGGCTTTTGACACTGTCTCCCATAACATCCTCATAGGAAAGCTCAGAAAGTGTGGATTAGGTGAGTGGACAGTGAGGTGGTGAATTGCTGAGGCCTGAGCTATAGGCCCCAAACTAAAGTTGACCTCTACATGAACCTCCAACCACACATTATATGAGTTCATCATGAGCCAACAATGTGCCCTTGTGGTCAAGAAGGCCAATGGTATCCTGGGGTGCATTAGGAAGAGTGTGGCCAGCAGGTCAAGGGAGGTTATTCTCCCCCTCTACGCTGCCCTAGTGAGGCCATACCTGGAGTGCTGTGTCCATTTCTGGGCCCCCCAGTTCAAGAAAGACAAGGAACTACTGGAGAGGGTCCAGTGGAGGGCTACAAAGATGATCAGAGGACTGGAGCATCTCTCTTATGAGGAAAGACTGAGGGAGCTGGGTTTGTTTGGCCTGGAGAAGAGAAGACTGAGAGAGGATCTTATCAATACTTGCAAATACCTGAGGGGAAGGTGTCAAGAGGATGGGGCCAGACTCTTCTCAATGGTGCCCAGTGACAGGACAAGGGGCAACTGGCACAAACTGAAACATGGGAAGTTCCACCTCAATATGGGGAAAAACTTCTTTACTTTGAGGGTGACAGAGCACTGGAACAGGCTTCCCAGGGAGGTGGTGGAGTCTCCTTGTCTGGAGATATTCAAAACTAGCCTGGACATGACCCTGTGCAACACGTTCTAGGTGAACCTGCTTTGACAGGGGGCTGGACTAAATGATCTCCAGAGGTCCCTTCCAGCCCTAATCATTCTGTGATTCTGTGATTCTGTAATGCTTTCAATGCATTCTCAAATATCGTATTTTTAATACCTATGATAATTTTCATTCCTTGCAGAACAAATTCTCTTGTCGGTTGACATTATTTTTGAAGTCCAATGTCCACAACTGGACAGAGTATTCAGCTGAGGCCTTAACAACGCACTTAGTGAGCAGAAGAATTAAGCTAATTTTTTCTAAATGATGATTCTATTTGTATCTCTGTTTGACGTTTACCTTTTTCACTACACGTGACATTGTTGATTCATGCTCATCATGTCATCTATTTATTATAAGGCTTAGACAGTTTTCTGAAGAGCTGCTATTACTTTTTTTTCAGTCGTTCTCAACACAACATTTGTGTAGTTGATTATTTCTTCCTAACAGAAAAATATAGCACCTGTCTTTATTGGATTGTATCTTACATTTTAAGGCCATTTTTCTCCAACTTGTCAACATAATTTTGAATTCTAATACCATCCTCTAACATGCTTGCTGGCTGAAGCAACTCTTTCTAGCCTGGGGTCCTCCTCCAAGCTTATATAAGAACTGCCTATACTCATTCAGGTTATTAATAGAAAGTCTAATGGAGACCATCTTATCCCCTTTGTATTTGTGTTCAAAGAAAAACAAGCTAAGAAAAATCTATCCCACCAAATCCTCCTCTTGTACAAAATGGATACTGAGATGACAAGGCACATGCTCTTCTGAATATGCTGTAGCCCTGAGTCCATCTGATATTTGTGGCTATATTTATACTAGTAAACTAAGCTGTCTAGGACCAGGACTTGGTTATTGTGCAATCTCTATCCATAAAATATAATTGTTGTTTTTAATCCATGCCAACTAGCAGCGTCAAAGATAATATGCAAATGTAATTCAGGGATTAGCATGAGCTATGGACCACTCCCAATAGGGAGCTTGGGATAAAAAATAGGCAGGATATAGCTACCTGTTTTGGTGGGGAAGTTTTCCCTATGTGTATTGCTAGTCATGCCATGCCACTTGTCCATGGGGTTACAGCCAGAGCTCTGGTCTGCTTTTAGGCTTTATACTTTCTAGCTGTTTTCGAAAAGGAAGAGCTCAGTTCCAGATGGGGCTAGAAACAGCTGTTTGGAAGAGATTAAATACTGAAAATTTTGTTTCCTGTTGTCCTGGAGTCATACGAAGATGCAAAATCAGCTGGTGTGAGAGCCTAAACTGACATAAAACTGTCAATATCATTCCTGTGTAAGTGATGGAGAAGCTTCTGTTCATGTCAGATCAGCTACACAATTGAATGAAAACTAAAGCTATGAAGACATATGTTTTGAGGCATTTTTCCACCCTGAAATAGGACTATCATCCTGGAAATGTCATATGTGACACCACCTCCTGCATGAAATTGGAAAGAAGAGTTTCATATCTGACGTATGTAATGTGCAGTCTTTGAAAATGATAATCACAGTGCCTGAGTGGGAATGGACTTTTAAAATAAGAGACCCGATATACTATCATCTTTGGCTGGACTGTGTATGTAACCAGTTCATACTGGCTGAGCATCCGAAAGCTTTAAATCTGAAATGCCACACATTTTTCATGTTAATATTTTTTAACTATTTATACAAAATAATAAAAAATATTGCTGGTTCAATTTTTAAGGAACCATTGGTATGTTAAAAGAAAGTATTTTCTATGATTGTAATACGCTTACACCCAGAAAAAATCTTGAAAGCAAGTATTTATCAATCAGTTTTACCAGTGGTAGTTTAATTTCTGTTTCTCTGTTTTTTAGGACATTGCAAATTAATATTTAGATATTATTGTTTAAGACAGCACTTGAGTCTCGGATGTAAAACTAGGTAAAACACTGGATAGTCTTCTTTCTCTTCTGGCCCCATATCATAACCCCCATATCGTGAAGATACAGCTAATTTTATATGTTATTTTTCATCTGCAAATGCCTGAAACAATATAAGGGCTGTACTGCTCACAAAAGTAGTATTCCATAGAATGAGCTAGAGATAAACTAAGTATGCATTAGAGTCTTTCATAATATCATGGGGAATATTTGGGCTATGATGCCCCCTGGGGTAGAGCTGGAAGACCATGTCAGGCAGAGTTCAGAGGTCTGACTTTTGGGAGGGCTTTCCAGAATCAACTCTTGTTTAAATCATGTTTTGTTTTGAAGAAAAGTAATTGGTACACTGCAACACAGAATTAGCAGGAAATTAACAACTCTTCCGCATGGGCAATCTGAAGTCTAGCTCAATACAGCACCTCACATACTGTTTTAGTATAGAGGCACATCCAAGAAAACCTTATTTCCAAAGCTACCGAGAAAATAATGATATGCTCTAGATTTATTTGGGCCTCTGACTTGCTGTCCTTCTAGCTATTTATTAATTTTAAACAAACAACCAAAAATTTAGCAGGATTCAGCTTGCTGTATTTCATAGAAACACAAAAAGTCCCTCCCATTCTCAATCAGCACTATTGCCCAGTCCTAATGTAGAAGTTTGTACTGTAGATGTTAAGGTCCTCTGCAGAAAGATGAACTTGAATTCAGAGAGGAAATTAGCTTGTCTCCTTGTCTTGAGTGGATGACAAAAATTTTGAAAGTTCGACTGAAAGGAATAAATGTATTTATTCTGCTTGTTCCAGCTTTCTCTTGAAAAGGAATGTACGGAGAAATACAAACTCTGAGGAAACAGGACACAAGCTAGCACAGAACATAGCTCAGATCTATTTGGAAACACCCATGTAGATTTTCCCTCAGGCACCTCTCTGCTCTGAATGCTCTTTGTGGCTTTTCTTTCTGTCTGTCTGTCTTGTCTATATAACCTAAATATGTAGTTTGAGGTTTTAGGTCATTGCTTCTATTGCCCCGCCTTCTGAATGTGTTTACTAACCGCTAAGAGAGATTTCTTTTGCTCTTCTCTGTTGTGGTTCTGTTGTGGGTTAACACTGGTAGGCATTCTAGCACCACATAGCTGCTTGCTCACTCGCCCCTCCAGCAGGATGGGGAAGGGAATCACAAGGGTAAAAGTGAGAAAACTCATGGGTTAAGGTAAAGACAGTTTAATAGGTAAAGCAAAAGCTGCATGCACAAGCAAAGCAAAATAAGGAATTCATTCACTACTACTCATCAGCAGGCAGGTGTTCAGCCATCTCCAGGAAAGCAGGGCTTCGCCATGCCTAACAGTTACTTGGAAAGACAAACTCCGTAACTCCAAACATCCCTCCCTTCCTCCTTCTTCCCTCAGGTTTTATTGCTGAGCATGATGTCATATGGTCTGGGATACCTCTTTGGTCAGCTGAGATCAGCTATCCTGGCTGTATCCCTTTCCAGCTCCTTGTGCACCCCCAGCCTACTCACTGGCGGGGTGGTGCGAGAAGCAGAAAAGGCCTTGATGCTGTGTAAGCACTACTCAGCGATAACTAAAACACCCCTGTGTTACCAATGCTTTTTTCATTACAAATCTAAAACATAGCACCATACAAACTACTACGAAGAAATTTAATTCTATACCATCCAAATCTAGTACAGGTTAGTATGGTTAGTGCCCCTGTGGTAGAACAGTTTTCTGATGTCATACCATGTCTTTTGTTTACCTTTTTCTTCTGGGAACCATGTAAAGAGATAAATAAAGTATTTGTCTTCTGATTTGGTGAAGTTCTGGAAGAATCTGATCTAGATTAGTCTGTAACTGAATCAAATTCTTAAAATTCCTTATCAGCATTTGTCAAAAGAATTAATTTTTTAAAAATTTCCTAAATTACTCAGGATAATACTCTACTGTGAGTAAATAATTTATAATTCCAAAGTAAATCTTCTAATTTGACTTTAAAAGATGTATCAAGTACAAGGCATTTGTTTGACAAAATGAGTTTTATCTACATAAGTGCAAGAAATCGCTGTTAACTATGTACCCTTGAAAGCAACATCCCACTCCAGACTGATATGTACTAGCAATTCAGTAAAAACTGAAAGTGCTGTTTGCAGATTCTGCCTTACATCTATTCTGATGACTCCTTTCATAATTTTTAAACGATACCCTGCCTTACCAATCATATATTCAGAGATAAACTCACACATATCAACAAAAGTCAAATAGAACTAGACCGTGCCAAAGCAATGCCAACACTCTCCACAGTTACTACAAATAATACTCTCCAAAACAAAACCTTTAAAATCTATAGGTCCTACACATGTTCAGCCCAATCTGTGCTGTACTTCATTTGATGGACCAAATGCCCTTGTAAAAGCAATGTGGATGCAATTAAATGAGTGCTGTGTGCTAGAATGAGCTAGCTCAGGCAATTTGTAAAGGATAGAAAGAGCCACTTAACAGTAGGAGAACATATTTCACTCTGTTTCTGACTGCTCAGTCCTGATCCTCTGAAGAGTCCTATAGAGTACCTTCAAAAGATGAACCTGCAGACTAAAATTCATACCTCTACTTGTTACTAAAAATAAAGGGCTCAATGAAGATGTTGGTTTAATGGTCTATACGCTTCTCCAGCTAACCCATTCCTCTAATTCTGATGCTAAAACCCCTTCTCTGCCTTTACTCCACATGAGCTAACAGCTTCTCACCTTTTTGGTTTTGCTCACTAGATGCTAACTAACCTTTTCACTCGAGTCATCTAATTGATTAACATAATTTCATTTTACTTGAGCAGTTGTGTCTATCTTCTAGTTACCCTGTTTTTGTCAGTTTTCAGATTTGATGAACACCAAGGCACTCCTGAGTTGAAAAGCTTGCCTTTCTGTTTCCCTTTGTGTTCATCTTCTCAATAGAAGATATTTATTCTTCCCACAAATCCTTTCATGCTAAAGAGTAAGTATTCATTAATGAAATGTGTGAGTGCCAGCCAAAAAAGAACTGAGGGGCCCTATTATCACAGGACTCAGACTGAACTTTTGGATACAGCTTCTCTGCAAAAAAAAAAAAAAAAAGTTCATTCTTGAGAGTCAGATTATTTTTCTGTGATTTCTTGCTTACTTGACCTAATCAGAATGCCTAGTGGCAAACACTGTCTGCTGAAGCAGTAAGTTAAACAGCTGAAACCTTCACTGTCTGACAATATTGTATCCTCAGTAGGGGCTTCTAGTTTTACAGGCTTGGAGGGTAAGTTCCAACGCTTGAAAAACAGTTCAATAGGATCTCCGGAGGCAACAAGTTAGTGACCAAAGATCTTAATGGTGTACAACAGTTGATGAGTGTAAATTTGAGCTGTATGGAGCTTATCTGAAAGCAACCGATGAAAAGGTACTATGTGAAGGTAGCTGTTCCAGAGATAACATCCATTAGGCATAGCATTATGTTTGAACTTGAAGAGGAAAGCAAGACTGTAAAATCACAGACAGTGTTCTTCAGGATGTAGCCAAGAATAAGCAATGTTTATAGACTGCTTAGGTAGCTTTAGATCAGACGAAGCTGAGCTGCATTTTTCAAATGGTTGCTGGAGGTGAGTTTGTCCCAGTGGAAATTCCAGATGAGCAGTGTTAATCATTTTTGTAGGTTCTAGCTGCAGTGTTCATTCTGATAAGGTACTGAAAGATGGTGATGAATCTATGAGTTACAATGCCTACAGATGCTGGCTGAAATGGACTTTATTACATTACTGTCAATAGAATAAAAAGTTTGAGAATGTTAAAGTTGCTAGTAAGTCTCTCTTGCTAGAACTGTCATTAAACAGTTAACCCAGGTTCTGGTAGCTAGTCTAACTCAGCAGGTTCAGCTTTCTCTATTTATTCCCTTTGCAAATTATGTTTAGCTCCATATTAAAATCTTCTGCTTTGAACTGTAGAGTGTAAAATAAGGCTGTTTTTTCAATAGCATTCCTAATTCTCCTTGGTTAATCTGTATCAGCTCTTTACATGACAATATTGTTTATCAGGGAAACATATTATGACAGTCTTTGAGATGTTATTGTAGACAGAGGTTTTTTTCCCCCTTTCTGTGAAAGAGAAAAAGTTGCAGTGGAATGAATGTGTTACTGTTGCTGTTCTTGTTGGAGTCTTTTTTTTTCTTAAAGACATCAGTATGAAGGTACACAAAAGAGAGAGGGGAAAAAAGTAAAAGCAGAAAATTATGCTTCTGTCTTCCTGGTGCTGAATGATACTTGCAGCTTTCCTGTTGCAGATTTACAATCTCACATCTTGTTCTTCACCATGCTGGCAAGATCAAACCCAGCATGAGTGTGTTAAAGATGTTTTCAGCTGCCTCTCTCGTTACAATCTCACAGCAGTGCTGGAAAATACACAGTTTTGGATGTCTAAACCAGATAATTGTTGAAAAAGGAGAAACATCAAGGAGGGAATATAAGAGGAAAAAATGAGTTTCATTGCACTTAGTTGGCACTTGTAGATAGGTAAAGTTATCTGGATAATTTTTTCTCTTTGGCTTTCTTTTTTTTTGTTTGGGTTTTTAAATTTTTTGTTCATTTCTAAGAATTAGAACAGCAATAAGCTAATGCTGTCACAATGAATTTGAAGAGATAGCAGTCATAGTTGCTGCAACAATAAAGCTTCTTTAGGGTCAATTGTCCTCTGGTAAAACTATAAATTAAGGTCTCCAGCAAAGTGTTTTAAGGGAATATTCCCATTCTGTTCATTTTTCCCTAGGGTTATTTTGTTAGTTTTCTTTTTAAACAAGACTTTAAACAGTACTAAGGGGGTTTGGTAATCTCTGTGCCCATTTATGTAATTTTTTAGATGTAATTGAAACATGATTGTTCGAAAAAATAAGGAAACCTTTTTGGACTAGTCCAGCATATCTGTCTGTAATTACCACTGTCTTTCATAAACAATTTCCATGGCAGCTTAAACTGACCAGCTTTGCATATTTGTAAAAAAAATGTGTTGAGCATGAGTGATCCTCATTAACTTTCATCCATTCTTTTTTCCCAGGCGAAACTATTTGCAAATTCAAATTCCTTCCCTGGTAACATGGTAGCATCCATGGTGCAGAAGAGAATAAGGGCACTCTACTGGAAACAGTTCTCAGCAAAGCTTCTGGAAAGGGAAATCTTGCCAAACTGACCTGCTGCAGTTCTGTGAAGGTGTCTCTAAGCACAGGGAGAAGGGATATTCAGTAGGCATAATATTTTTTTTTCATTTTCCTGAAAATTGTGAAGAATGGATTAAGTGAATGCAGAACTGTAATTCATGAAATCCCTCAATCATAAATCTGTTGGGAGCCAGTGGCACTTTATGAAAAAATTAGAGATCAGTCTTGGCTAAATAAAAGGAAGGCCATGTTAAATAAAAACTTACAGTAGAATCAGGCTTGCTTATTTCTGTTATTTCCTAAATTATAAGTAGTCCTGGGTTTGGGTATTTTTCCTCTCCTCCCTGTAAAAAGAATTTGCAAGTCTACTTGCAGCAAGTGTTCGATCATGCTTGTAATGAAAGCTCTAATCATAATTTATGAGGTATCATGTGTTCAGGTATGATTCATGCAACAAGGAAATATACTGAAAAGAGGCAAAAGTAAGTTAAATGAGTCTGGTGTGCTAAAGGTTGGAGAAAAGGGTAGACTTGGGGTCTTTTCCCTTCTATTCACAATAGAGTTGTTAGAGGACACCCACATGCAGCTTTGGGAGAAACCCCGGCTAGGAGGAACAGAGGAACAGAAATAGCTGAAGCAGGGATGTTTGATACTATAGAAGAGATTTTTCTATATTCCTACTGTCTGTTTATGCCAAGCCTACTTCTTCCTTCTGGCCCTGGATACTTCCTCGGGCATTAATAAGCAAGTAGCTAACTTAATGGTTGTGGACATTGCACTGTTTGTGTACTGTACTTCTTTTATCTTTCTGTCATGTGTTTTTTTAGATTATAAATTATTTGAAGTCAGAAGTGTGTACTGTGTTTAGTGTTCAGTAAGGTATGCTCTCATTCCTGTCTGGCCTATGGGTAATAAGTATGATGGATTATTAAAAATGCATATAAGGCTTCTCCAATAGTTCCTAAAAATTATACACTTTGAAAGACTACAGTAGTTTGGTCACTGAACATCAGACACATAATGCAAATTCATGAGTTTACTAAATGCACAAGTATACACATTCTTGAGGAATATATGATCAGCTTCCCACTCTGTCTGAGACAATAACTTCATGTCTTGTGCTGAAACTACTTTCATTTCCCATTACTAGTACTGTAGCAAGGTGTAGATGGGAAGCTCAAAAGTGACATATACACAGGAGTGGAAATACATTTTAATGTCTGCAGAATCTTCCTTCTGTTCCTCATTCCGTACTGATGACAAGGGAAATTATGTTTTAGTTCTAGTCTTGCAGAGTCTCCCTTGTGCTGTCTGCTCGGTCCATTGCTTTTCCTGCTGGAGGTCCTTTAGGCCTTTTAAATAGTGTTCTTACAAGCAGAGAGAACAAATTTTAGGAGTGACTTGGGAAGCGAGGCATTCCAAACCTGACAAAAATTTTGTCTTTTTAGTTAGTTTAGTTAGTACAATGCTGTTAGAAGGAGTTGCGCCTTCTGAAGGTTGATATATTTAATATTTTTCTTTAGTATCTTAAATAATATATCTCACTGGGAGCCAATAGACTTGTTAAATCATTATATGAAATGACAATTCTTTTAGGATTTGTTTTCTTGCTTCCAAAAAGAGGATGGTCCTGTTAATTTTTCTGCAGTGTATTTATCATGTCTCTTTTTCTTTTGTCTTTAATAAAACCTATATATTAATAATAATATTCTTTAAAATGTTTAAGAGAGCTATGTGCAGTAATGCACATATTTTTCTAAATGACAACAAAGCAAGATATTTCTATACAGAGCTGTGTTTTGTTTGGAGAATACAATCCTTTTGTGATGAGAGCGCTCAGATTTCCAGAAATGTATCAAAGTTATTTAAAAATAGCACATCTGTGCTCGCTTGATATCAAATGATATCTTCTAAATAACACGAAATTAATCAGGGAAATATTTCCCTAATATCTATAAAACCAGTGGATTGGATAGTATTTTTCTTGACTGTAATTAGATTATTAAAGTGAAATGTGAAATGATAAACTTATTTCACAAAAAATAGAAAGGTCAGGGAGGTGCACAGGTTTTGAGCTGTTAATTACAGAACATTTCAAAAGTAAAGCAAAATCCCACCAGTTTCCCTCTTCACTTGTTTAATTTACTTCACTAAAAATAACAAAAATAGACAAACTTATTGCTGGTACAATTACACTAAATTCCATAGTAGAAACAGGAAGAATGAATTTGGCTATGTATTAATAGACTTACCTCTGAATATCTTTTCTGAAGAAAAAATAGAACCAGCTGCATGCTACATTAGAAGTACAATGCATTCTCTCTAAATCTTCAAACGCAAAAATATATCTCGGGCATATCTGAAAATGTTTAGGTGTTTTTCTCTTTCTGTCTTTACGTGTAACCCTTTATCACTAAAACTTTTTCAAAGGAAAAACCTTTCCAACACTTAACAGCATCAAAATGCCTTCCAAAATGTTGTTTTTAACTAACAGCTTTGGGGTACTGTATAAAGTACAGTTTAATACCTGCTTTCCTGTGTTTATATATGGACTAGTATCCACCACCTGGATAAGCTCTGTTAGACCATAGACTAGTCTCTGAAAATAAGTTGCAGAAACTTCCACATCTGAAGTCAGAGTAGATATACATGTAGATATTGTGGTATTATAAAGAAACCTTATGAGTAAAATGACTTAATTTAAAAAAAATAAATAAAGATGGCATGTTTAATTGGAGGATTTTTCCTGGACAAAAAGCAAAAAAAATTAAGATTTTTGTGAGAAAAAAATATTTATTTGCAGTAGAACTGAAATTTTCTAAGAATCACCAGAAATGTTTTTTGAGGCTTATAGGCAAAACATTCCTTGTCAAGAGACTGACAATCTATTCTGTGGCAGCCTGCTTAGCTCTCATTGAACTATGAAGATGAGAAGGCTGTCTCAAAACTAGACAGATGTCTGTCAGAAACATAGTTGCCATTTAAATATTCTAACAGGCACATTCAAAATAAAATTCTGACAGGCTTGGGGGGGGGGGGAGAAATAAGAAAACATAATTGCCCTGTATTATCTTTGACTGTCTTCTAGCCAGAAGGGCTAAATTTATCCTGCTGAGCCAAAGGCAATAAATGAGGACCTGACTCTGCCAAAACTCCCTTGCAGTCACTGAAGGAAGATAGCCTTCTTTTAGAGACTGAATCACATCCTAACTGCACTCAGTTTTGGGGTTTTTTTTGGAAGTACCTGTCAATTCCAGATGAGTTACAGAGGGACTCAAGGATTATCTGGATTCAAATGTAGGGTGAGCCTCTTCCTACATATGCAACAGTGCTTCCAATGGAGCAACACTTCCCCTCCAAGTATCCCTTCAATATCCCTGTAGCATAATGGAGGGAGATTCCTGGCTTCCTGGGAGAATAAAAGTGCTGTGACCCTGCTGACAGCACTCTGCTTCAGGAGAATTTCTTTGTGTCCCAGAGTGTGAACCCAGCAAGTGCACAAATCATCCTGAGTGCCATTACACAGCACATGCAGGACAATCGGGGCATTGGGGCCAGCCAACATGGATTCATGAAAGGCAGGTCCTGCTCGACCAACCTGGTCTCCTTCTATGACAAAGTGACCCACTTAGTAGATGAGGGCAGGGCTGTGGATGTAGTCTATCTAGACTTCAGTAAGTCATTCGACACTGTCTCCCACAGCATCCTCCTAGACAAACTAGCTGCCCGGGGCTTGGATGTGTGGACTCTTCGATGGGTTAAAAACTGGCTGGATGGCCGAGCCCAGAGAGTGATGGTGAATGGGGCAAAGTCCAGCTGGCGGCCGGTCACTAGTGGTGTTCCCCAGGGCTCAGTTCTGGGGCCGGTGCTGTTCAATATCTTTATAGATGATCTAGACTTAGGGATTGAGTTCACCCTCAGCAAATTTGCAGATGACACCAAGCTGGGTGGGAGTGTCGATCTGCTGGAGGGTAGGAAGGCCCTACAGAGGGATTTGGACAGGTTAGATAGATGGGCTGAGACCAACGGCATGAGGTGCAAACAGAACAAGTGCCGGGTCTTACACTTTGGCCACAACAACCCCATGCAGCTCTACAGGCTGGGGGAAGAGTGGTTAGAGAGAGGCCCGGTGGAAAGAGACCTGGGGGTGCTGATCGACAGCCGGCTAAACATGAGCCAGCAGTGTGCCCAGGTGGCCAAGAAGGCCAATGGCATCCTGGCCTCTGTTAGGAATAGTGTAGCCAGCCGGTCTAGGGAAGTGATCGTCCCTCTCTACTCGGCACTGGTGAGACCGCACCTTGAATACTGTGTCCAGTTCTGGGTCCCGCATTTCAAGAAAGATGTTGAGGTGTTGGAACGAGTCCAGAGGAGGGCGACCAAGCTGGTGAAGGGTCTGGAGGGTCTGACCTACGAGGAACGGCTGAGGGAGCTGGGCTTGTTTAGC
Organism: Nyctibius grandis; assembly: GCF_013368605.1. NCBI lineage: Eukaryota > Metazoa > Chordata > Aves > Nyctibiiformes > Nyctibiidae > Nyctibius > Nyctibius grandis. Next base: position 82,055,900 of record NC_090658.1, read on the forward strand.
CTGGAGAAGAGGAGGCTCAGAGGTGACCTTATTGCAGTCTACAACTACCTGAAGGGAGGCTGTAGTGAAGTGGGAGTTAGCCTCTTCTCCCAGGCAACTAGTGATAGGACAAGAGGACATAGCCTCAAGCTTTGCCAGGGGAGGTTCAGGTTGGACATTAGGAAGAATTTCTTTTCAGAAAGGGTCATTAGCCATTGGAATGGGCTGCCCAGGGAGGTGGTGGAGTCACCATCTCTGGATGTGTTTAAGAAAAGACTGGGCATGGCACTTAGTGCCATGGTCTAGTTGACATGGTGGTGTCACGGCAATGGTTGGACTCGATGATCCCAGAGCTCTCTTCCAACCTGATTGATTCTGTCATTCTGTGATTCTGTGACCTCAGCTGAAACAGGGGGAGTACTAACTGTGGTTTGACCTTTTAACTCTCCACCAGTGACTATGCAGGAAGCAAGACTAGATCATGCACATTCAACAGATTTTGAGATTTATTGGAGGGATTTATAGTTCTGAAGTATTATATCAATTGAGGCAAAGTATACCAACTTAATAAATAGTACCTGGATAACGATCTACCCCTCTGGACAGAAGATGCAAGGGGCATTGGTTCCTTTGCCTAAATGGAGTTGTCTAGTGACATTGGAGATAGATCCCTTGAAGTATCCTGGTAGCTGTTAGTCCAGTCCTGGGGGTCCAGGTCTCCCTTTGGTCCTGTGTCTTATCTACTGATTCCTATGTCTTGTATAGTCTAAAGCATCTCAGATATGATGGCATGCCATGGTTTACAATTAAGTAATGCAATTCTTCCCAAGTGGCTGGTCTCCTGATTCACTCATCATTGATTATCATCATTCAGTAAAGCGTTTGACACGGTCTCCCACAGCATCCTCGCAGCTAAACTGAGAAAGTGTCGTCTGGATGATCGGGTAGTGAGGTGGATTGTGAACTGGCTGAAGGAAAGAAGCCAGAGAGTGGTGGTCAATGGGACAGAGTCCAGTTGGAGCCCTGTGTCTAGTGGAGTCCCTCAAGGGTCGGTACTGGGACCAGTTCTATTCAATATATTCATTAATGACTTGGACGAGGGATTAGAGTGCACTGTCAGCAAGTTGCTGATGACACAAAACTGGGAGGAGTGGCTGACACACCAGAAGGCTGTGCTGCCATTCAGAGAGACTTAGACAGGCTGGAGAGTTGGGCGGGGAGAAATTTAATGAAATATAACAAGGGCAAGTGTAGAGTCCTGCATCTGGGCAAGAACAACGCCATGTACCAGTACAAGTTGGGGACAGAGTTGTTGGAGACCAGTGTAGGGGAAAGGGACCTGGGGGTCCTAGTGGACAGCAGGAAGACCACAAGCCAGCAATGTGCCCTTGTGGCCAAGAAGGCCAATGGCATCCTGGGGTGTATTAGAAGGGGTGTGGTTAGTAGGTCAAGAGAGGTTCTCCTCGCCCTCTACTCTGCCCTGGTGAGGCCGCATCTGGAATATTGTGTCCAGTTCTGGGCCCCTCAGTTCAAGAAGGACAGGGAACTGCTAGAGAGAGTCCAGCGCAGAGCCACGAAGAAGATTAAGGGAGTGGAACATCTCCCTTATGAGGAGAGGCTGAGGGAGCTGGGTCTCTTTAGCTTGGAGAAGAGGAGACTGAGGGGTGACCTCATTAATGTTTATAAATGTGTAAAGGGCAAGTGTCATGAGGATGGAGCCAGGCTCTTCTCAGTGACATCCCTTGACAGGACAAGGGGCAATGGGTGCAAGTTGGAACACAGGAGGTTCCACATAAATATGAGGAAAAACTTCTTTACAGTGAGGGCAACTGAACACTGGAACAGGCTACCCAGAGAGGTTGTGGAGTCTCCTTCTCCGGAGACATTCAAAACCTACCTGGACATGTTCCTGTGTGACATGATCTAGGCAATCCTGCCCCGGCAGGGGGATTGGACTAGATGATCTTTCGAGGTCCCTTCCAATCCCTAACATTCTGTGATTCTGTGATTATATTGACTAGATTGCCTTTCACTATAATGAAAGTTTAGACACCTATCTCACCTGTAGGCACCTATATCTCTAACTGAATGTTGAATCCAATCCTTTTTACTGGATTAAAGTGAAAATAATTCTGTGTAAGCTAATTAAGAGCAACATTAATGTGTTGGTAAGACACTTTGTTGACAGAGGGCTAAGGCAAACTGAATCTTCAGTCCACCTGGTCTGCTTCATTAGAAGTAAAGGCATATTCTTTTCTGCTTAGAAGTGAACACTTGGAAAGAAAGGGTGGGATTGATACTACAGCAAGATTTTTAAAATTTCCAGAACATCATTAAATAAGTTTATGCATTTATATTGTAAAAAAGTTTATATTAGCTTAAGTCAACAAGAATTAAATAATATTTTTCTTTTTTTTTTCCTAATTGTTAAAAATTAGAAGTGTAACAGGCCTTCATGGAAGTATAGTTGGACTACAGTGTTGAAATCTATATTTAAGGCACCTGCATACAACAGGTTTTATTTAAGAGACTTCATGGACTACATTAGCTGTATTTTAGCAATGAAGTGACAACTATATTTTACCTATATTTGTAAAGACATTAATACTTCAACCTTTCTTTTCTTTCTCAGTATACTTACAGAAATGTTTAAGGGACTTTTACTCCTCAGTTTCATTTAGGGGAAAAAAAAAGATAAACAACAAACCCCAAAACCTCACTATTTCTCGTCGAATTTGTTTGTTTTCACGAATTCAAATGATGAGTGAAATAGAATACAGTCTGCCTTGAAACAGTGAAGTTGCACCCAAAGCTATGAACTATGAACATGCAAACACAAAAAGCAACCAGCTTCCAAAGAATTTTCAGGAAAATATCTGAAATGTCAGTTTATCTATATACCTTTGCAAATTCAGGACTGGACTTTGAATAGGTTAAAAATTGAATAGGTTGCACCCACGAGTGCTGAGGGAGCTGGCAGATGCTATTGCCAAGCCACTCTCTATGAAGTTCATGTTCTCACATGAAAAGTCATGGAGAACAGGAGAGGTGCCTGAGGACTAGAGGAAGGGCAATGTCACTCCAGTCTTCAAAACGGGCAAAAAGGAGGACCCAGGCAACCCTTCCTTCCAACCCTTACCGATCTGTGATTCTGTGAGGTTTGTAGATTCCTAGGAACTATGGGAATAGTAAAATTTAACAGCCTTAACTTAAGTTTACATTGTAGCTATTCGAAACAGCTCTGCTCTTTGTCATCCTTAGTTCTTTAAACTACTTTTCATGGAAGAAGCCCTCTATAAAAGAACAGGAATCCATACAAATAATGGGCTCTGCCTTCATGAAAGAGTTCACAAACTAGGGTCACTGATGCTCATGAAAGTTTACTGGAACGCTGCTATTAACTAAATCAATATTCAGTCTTCGTTAATACAATGTGCACCTCTACAGCAATTGTTTGCCTGTGGGAGTATTGATTTGTGGCTACTCTACCCCTCATCTTTTCTGCTTTTCCCTATGATAGGAATAATTATGCCTCTTGCTTAGTCCATTCCTTTGTAGTTAGAAAAGCACAAATACAGTGAAAGATAAATGGTTTGGTGGGTACAAGACACATGCTATCACCTTGTTCCATTCAGGCAGGAGTCCCCTGTAATACTGCTGGTGATAACTATGAATCTCAGTCCCTCTGAAAATCATTGTTGAAAACACTTCAACAATTTTATAATTCAAATATATTACATCAGCAGATAAAACATTAGCATTTTATGTTGTTGTAAAACTGTCACCCTTGGGTTGTTATAAACATCCATTACTGAGGCGAATGTTATACGTGTTCTGTTTAGTTACAGGTATCATGTGCTGTCTCCTCCATTTACCTTTTTCTTTCCTCAATGTATTGTGTTAATTCAAATCACTCTCTATGTCTGTTTGTGTATTTGTGCAAGAGAGAGAGAATAGAGGAAAAAGGAATGAATGGACCATAATGGTGGTGTCAAAGTATTGTCAAGGGTTTTATGGGAAGAAACAAAACTCCATGCTTGCATAGAGGTATAATCCTTGTGTAGTCTCAATATGCTATCAAGATATATACTTTCATATCTAGCTGTAAAAGGAAAAAGTATCTTTTATTTTTTTTTTAAGCTATACTAGCTTCTGCCAGTATATATATGCTAATAAATGCTAGCTATGGAGGAATGGTTAAGAGTGAATGGGTTATGAGCTTTCTATTAGAGGGAGAAATCCACTTATAGAAAGTGACATAACTCAGCCTGTCTCTTCCAGCAAAAACAGGTTCAACTGAGCTGGATGTAACTGCCAAAAACTGTCAAAGAATAAGGTGTAAGGAAGGGAAATGTGCATGTTGGGCTTCTGTTGCAGCTTCCTTTAGCTCTGTGCGATATATATCATTTTTGACAAGTCTGTTTGG